>NW_028318296.1:737972-1106959 GCF_062004578.1 Staurois parvus
TATGGGTACGGACACAACCTCAGGCATAGCTCCAAACTGTCCCTGATTTCGAGGGACTATCCCTGATTTTGAATGTAGCACTACCCCCTTGAGCATTGCTTGAGTAATAGGTTTTGGATCCCTGGCAATCTGAACCCCCTGATGGAGTCCACCCTTTGCTGACACCAATGTACTCTGCTAACCCAGATAATTCACAGCTGCAAAATGGACTCACACACAGAGTAGTATAAACCAATGTGACGTTTATATTGAATTGCAGGGTAACTGAGTCAAGAATAACAGAATAGCATTTGACTTGATAATAACTCTGGTGAATGTTAGCATGTTAATGTTAGCACTATGACCCAATGTATATCAACATACACAATAAATAACAGTATTTACCCTCTAGGGGACCACCCACAGTACATATACTGCAGCAAAGTGGCCCCTGTGTGCAGGATCATGTTTATAAATGTCATACTGTTTACTTGGTAGGGGGCTGTACTACCCGCAGCACCGATCGTGGCCGCGGGTGTCAATCACCGGGTCCCGGCCAATATTACCAGCCGGAACCCAGCGATTGCCGGCAAACACTTACAGGGAGCACAACTGCATTGTTTTCAATGGAGCTCTCCTCCTTGTCAGTTTTCAGCACACTGTTCCAGATTGCTGAGTTCAGCTTTCCAGTACAGTGTGTAACAGTGAAGTACACACCCTCACCCCTAGTAAAACACTCCTCTCACACAGTTTACCCTTTGATTGCCTTTTAATGTTAACCTCTTCCACTCCAGTGTCATTAGTACAGTGTCAGTGCTTTTTTTTTGCACTGACACTGATGGGGATGTCAGTGACCCCAAGTCAATTTCCCCCCAGTGTCAGAATGTCTGGCTGTGTTCCGCATGAGTTCCACCTATACATCCAGAAACTTCCTAGATTGCTTGGATACAGAGGAAGCCAGAGGCAGAACTAGCGGCACTTGAACGTGCTGAGCAGGCATTACTAAACAATTGCAGCTCTCTGTTAAGAAGAAAGCCTAAGTAAATTCTCCTAACAGTTCTCCTATCAAGCAGGGGAACCAACTGTAATCTTCTTATCCTAGCACCTATCTATGAGGGTGCTACATACTATTTAAATGTCATTTTTCTTGGAGTTGGACTTTAGTTATAAAGATTTTGAACTGTAGATGTGATGTGTACATAGATGTGCAAAGGTTCTGGCAAAAGTGTGAATTTTCTTGAAACCTTCTGTAATTTCCAGATTTCTATATCAACTCTCTGGAAAAACTATTTGACACCTTCAATAAAGACAAGAGAAAGGACCTCCGCTCTGTAATGGAAGAGATGGAAAGGAAAATCATGATGTATGAGCCATGTAAGTGTTTTCTTTTAATATATATGTTACTCTGCTAACCCAGATAATTTGCACCTGCAAAATGGACTCACACACAGAGTAGTATAAACCAATGTGACGTTTATATTGAATTGCAGGGTAACTGAGTCAAGAATAACAGAATAGCATTTGACTTGATAATAACTCTGGTGAAGGTCAGCAACTATGAACCAATGTGTATCAACATACACAATAATTAACAGTATTCACCCACTAGGGGACCACCCACATTACATATACTGCGGCAAAGTGGCCCCTGTGCACAGGATCACGTTTATAAACGTCATCCTGTTTTCTTGGTAGGGGGCTGTCCTACCCCCGGCACCGATCACGGCCATGGGTGTCAATCACCAGATCCCGGCCGGTGATTACCCGCCGGAGCCCGGCGATTGCCAGCAAACACTTATAGGGAGCACAGCTGCATTGTTTTCAATGGAGCTCTCCTCCCTGTCAGTTTTCAGCACACTGTTCTGTTTTGCTGAGTTCAGCTTTCCAGAACAGTGTGTAACAGTAAAGTAAACACCCCCCACCCCCTAGTAAAACACTCCCCTCACACAGTTAATCCTTTGATTGCCTTTTAATGTTAACCCCTTCCTCCCCAGTGCCATTAATACAGTGTCATTGTTTTTTTTTTTTGCACTGATCACTGGATTGGTGTCACAGGGGATGTCAGTGACCCCAAGTAAGTTCCCCCCTGTGCCAGAAAGTCCATGTTGTGTTCTGCATGAGTTCCACCTATACATCCAAAAACTTCCTAGATTGCTTGGATACAGAGGAAGCCAGAGGCAGAACTAGCGGCACTTGAACACACTGAGCAGGCATTACTAAACAATTTCAGCTCTCTCTTAAGCAGAAAGCCTAAGTAAATTCTCCTAACAGTTCTCCTATCAAGCAGGGGAACCAACTGTACTCTTCTTATCCTAGCACCTATCTAGGAGGGTGCTACAAACTATTTAAATGTCATTTTTCTTGGAGTTGGGCTTTAGTTATAAAGATTTTGTACTATAGACTGTAGATGTGATGTGTACATAGATGTGCAAAGGTTCTGGCAAAAGTGTGAATTTTCTTGAAACCTTCTGTAATTTCCAGATTTCCTTACCAACTCTCTGGAAAAACTACCTGACACCGTCAATAAAGACAAGAGAAAAGAGCTCCTCTCTGAAATAGATGGAATGGAAGAGGATATCATGATATATGAGCCGTGTAAGTGTTTTCTTTTAATATATATGTTTACAGCTGCACAATCTGCACAAATGATACATCTGTTAGGACATATAAGTTTGTGGGGGACATTCACATGAATTCAAAATACTGGTAATGACACCGTTCTGGTAGTAGTTTCCTTAAGAACTACCTGCGCCTAGCTCAGACAAGCATTTGCACCAGTGATTGTAACATTATCCACACGTACTCCTAATTCTTACAGCTCCAACTACCACCATATATACTGCGAGCAGGCAGCACACCCAGGCCTCGTTCTGCTGGGTAACTTGATTAACAGCTGTACTTGGAAGTGAAGTGGGAGCCGTGGCCCTGCTGTTAATAGAAATTGCATTGTTTCCTTTGTTAATGTAAGTGCATTTTTTAACCACTAGGGGACATATACTGCCCCTGTGCGCAGGATCATGTATATAAACGTGATCCTACATTTCGGGGTAGGGGGCACTCGCAAGGCGCACGACCGCCCTACCCGCGGCACCGATGGTGGCCGGAGCCTGCCAGGCTTCGGCAAACACTGACGGGGAGGAAGGCTGCATTGTTTTCAATGGCGTTCTCCTCCCTGTCAGTTTTCAGCACACTGTTTCTAATACATCCTGGTCTTTCACATACCTCTTAGATTGTAAGCTCCCAGGATCAGGCCCTCCTAACCCTCTTGTATTGAACTGTATTGTTGCTGTATTGTCTCCCGTTATATTGTAAAGCGCTGAGCAAACTGTTGGCGCTATATAAATCCTGTATTATAATAATACCAGCACTGCAGTATCACTTGGTGACGTGACGAGTCCCATAAGTGCAGTACAAGCTGGTGCGGTGGCGAGCACAAGTAGTGTCCTGCAGTCACCAAGAATTCGCACACAGGCCCATAGAGCCCCTAGTATCCTTCCGGATGTGCTTGCAAATCCCAATTGGCAGTACACAAATTCTGCAGCAGCCAAATTTCCCCCATTCACTGCCCAACCAGGAATTCAGGTGGAAACAGCAAAACTACTCCCCTTGATTTTTGGAGCTGTTTTTCACGGACTATCTGTATGCGTTGATTGTGGATCAAAGCAATTTATATGCACAACAATATATCGCCGCCAACCCAAATTCAAACCTTGCCAGACCATTCGCATGGAAACCCATTACGGTTTCCAAATTTACATTTTTTTTGGGCCTAACCCTCAACATGGGCATTACTAAAGAAATGAATTGCGGTTGTATTGGTCCACAGACCCAAGTCATCATATGCCGTGTTCTCTGCTGCCATGGCCAGGCATAGAAATGAGAGTATAATGTGTTTTATACATTTCAACGACAATACACGCTCTCATCCTCGGGGTGACTCTGAATTTGACCGGCTTCACAAAATTCAGCCCCTCGCAAATCACCTTAACCAAAAATTTGCAGATATCTATACTCCCCAGCAAAAAATCTGTGTTGATGAGTCCCTCAATAATTTTTCTGGCCACCTTGCATTGGAACAATTTCTCCCCAGCAAACGTGCCAGATATGGGGTCAAGATGTATAAGACCTGTGAGAGGGCAACAGACTATACTTATAAGTTTTGGCTTTATGAGGGAAAAGATAGTCACGTGGAGCCCCCTGGATGCCCAGACTACATGGGGAGAAGTGGCAAGATAGTTTGGGACTTGGTGTCATCCTTTTTCCATATGGGGTACCACTTATACGTTGTGACATAAATGTAAGATTTGAGTAGCTGAGATGTGATCTGTAGAGATATGACACTGTAGATTTAGCTTCATTCCATGTTAATATTAAGATGTGTTCAGAATTCAGTCAGAGACATATGGTCACTAATTAGCATCTGAAAGGACAGAGCATCCTCTAGGCTGGAGGTGACACATACAGTTGCAAGAAAAAGTATGTGAACCCCTTGGGATTACGTGGAGTTTTGCATGAATTGGGCATAAAATGTGCTCTGAACGTCATCTAAGTCACAACAATAGAAGAACACAGTCTGCTGAACATAATACTACACAAACATTAGATGTTGCCATGGTTTAATTGCACATAACATGTAAACATTCACAGTGCAGGGAGGAAAAAGTATGTGAACCTTTGGACTTAATAACTGGTTGACCCTCCTTTGGCAGCAATAACCTCAACCAAACGTTTCCTGTAGTTGCAGATCAGACCTGCACAACGATCTGGAGTCATTTTGGACCACTCCTCTTCACAAAACTGTTTCAATGTAGCAATATTCTTGGGATGTCTGGTGTGAATCGCTCTCTTAAGGTCATGCCACAGCATTTCAATTGGGTTGAGGTCAGGACTCTGACTGGGCCACTCCAGAAGGCGTATTCTGTGCTGTTGCAGCCATTGTTTTGTTGAATTACTTGTATGCTTTGGGTCATTGTCCTGTTGCATCACCCATCCTGTGCAAAGCTTCAGTTGGCAGACAGATGGTCGTACGTTTTCCTGCAAAATGTCTTGATAAACTCTGGAATTCATTTTCTCATCAATGACAACAATCCGTCCAGGCCCTGAGGCAGCAAAGCAGCCCCAAACCATGATGCTCCCTCCGACATGTTTTACAGTGGGGATGAGGTTTTGATGTTGGTGTGCTGTGCCTTTTTTTCTCCACACATAGTGTTGTGTGTTCTTCCCAAACAACTCAATCTTGGTTTCATCTGTCCACAGTATATTTTGCCAGTAGTGCTGTGGAACATCCAGGTGCTCTTTTGCAAACTTCAAACGTGCTGCAATATTCTTTTTGGACAGCAATGGCTTCCTCCGTGGTGTCCTCCCATGTACTCCATTCTTGTTTAATGTTTTCCTTATTGTAGATGTGTCAACAAAAATGTTAGCATGTGCCAGAGATTTCTGTAGGTCTTTAGCTGACACTCTGGGATTCTTCTTTACCTCATGCAGCATTCTGCGCTGTGCTCATGCAGTCATTTTTACAGGACGACCACGCCTAGGGAGAGTAGCAACAGTGCTAAATGTTCTCCATTTGTAGATGGACACATGAACATCAAGGCTTTTGGAGATACTTTTGTAACCCTTTCTAGCTTCATGCAAGGCAGCAATTCTTGATCGTAGGTCTTCTGAGAGCTCTTTTCTGCGAGGCATGGTTCACATCAGACAGTGCTTCTTGAAACCAGTAAACCCAAAACAGGTGTGTGTTTTTTAAGGGCAGGACAGCTGTCAAGCACACATCCAATATCATCACACTGATTGGAGTCAAGGTTGGCTCACTCCTGGTTCCAATTAGCTCTGGGAGAAGTCATTAAGCTAGGGCCTCCCATACTTTTTCCTCCCTGCACTGTGAATGTTTACATGTTATGTGCAATTAAACCATGGCAACATCTAATGTTTGTGTAGTATTATGTTCAGCAGACTGTGTTCTTCTATTGTTGTGACTTAGATGACGATCAGAGCACATTTTATGCCCAATTCATGCAAAACTCCACATAATCCTAAGGGGTTCACATACTTTTTCTTGCAACTGTAGATGTCAATAAGACTTGTCACCTTCATAGTCAGACTTTGTCGCCTTCTAAAAATCTAAGAAGAAGAACTCCAGACATTTCGGCTTCAGAGTCAGAGGGAGACCAAGAGAGGGCTCCGATGTGTCTAGGAGCTCTAACCTGTATCAGCAGATTAAGGGAATATATTTCATCTCTCATAAAAGCTAAAATTTTAGTTGCAGAGAGATGAAAATACTTCCTTCTGATTGGAAACACTGTAGGCTATATCTGCATGTAAAACTGTATTTGTAGCCTATGTAGAATCCAAGAGAAACGCAGAAAACAGTTATATGATGCCTGATTGCGACAGCTGAACAGTGATTGGTACTGTCGCAATCGGACTGATGTGCTGGTGTCAGAAATTCAATCCTTGAGTTGGTGATTCAAACTGTTCCTGGTCCAATCAACTTTGGGCATTTCAGTACCCACAATGTCCTGTGGGCTGGTACAGGAACACCCTCCAGAGTTGATTGGCCAAGGGCTAATGTACAGCCTACATCCATATTCCCATAAATTGAAGACCTGAGATATGGACAGTGTGATTTCGTACGGAGCCGGTTCTATTTGACTGGCGAATCGCGGACTTTCTCTGACTTGCTCCAGTCACAGGATAACTCTTGGTAAAAGTTTTATTTCTGTTTTTATTCCCTTTTATTTTATAATCAATAGCCAATTGTGTGTATTTTTTGTATTTTCTGTAACTTTTTATACTTAGTTTATGTACATAGTTTATCCACTGCCCACTTTCGGGATATTGAAGCATAAAATGAATAAGTGACTTCTGGGTACATAAACTCGGTCTCATATCTCTGGAGAGATTGTATTGTATTGCATTGTCTTTATATGCTCAGCCAAGTTCATTGCCTATTTGTATGCAATTGCACTGCGTGTTGGCAGATTGCATGCAGATTGTAAAGTAGGATATCTGTGTGTATGGTGGCCCAGCAGACCAGTCTGCGGATAAACTGTTGGGTGGTGGCAAGCTACCGATTGTTGTGTGTCTGGTGTGGGGGTGTATGGACAGTGGAAGAGTGATTAACACTGGGGTTGTAGCTTGTAGGATAGCTGGAGGAATCCTAGAAGGGTGTGCCAATTGCTAGATTGCTCCCCAACCCTTAGCGTGCACCAGATTGTATATAAGATTCGTATCTGCCTGTGTGTGGTCAGCCAGCTGGACTGGAGTCTCCCTCTAGTGGTGGCCAGAGGTAGTGCGGCCTGTGAAAGTGTATCACGACCGGTCTTATATATATTCAACGTAAGTCCCCCTTATTCCCTCTTTACCCCAAGTCACGGCCGGAAGTGCATGCCTCGGTTAGCTAGTCGCTGTGGGCATGTGGGTTGGATCCGTGACATACGTGGACATGTTTTCAAGCGTGCCACTATTTAGACATTTGTACAATCTTGGAACTGGCACATGCGGCACCGTGTGTCTTAATGTGTGCCCATCATTAGAAGTGGGTGGATGCAGGGCGGTATATTCTAATGGTGGGCATACCACACACTTTTTCTGGCAGAGATTTCTTCTCTTTTTTTCATTCAGTCCACAAGCTTCATACAAAAAAAAAAAAAAAAGAACATAGCATACTGTATATACCAGCAATGATCAGCGATGTACTGGTACATCCCTGGACTTTGAATGGTTATACTGGGATGATGCCTACAGCTGCAGGCATCAACATGGCATAGTTTTTTTCAGCCGGCGACCGGCTTTCATGTGATAGCAATCCTAATGGCTGATTAGCTGCCGGAGTGCTTTTACAAGCAGTGGGAGATGATAACCCCCTCCCCCCGTTGCCTTCCACTGCCTTCTGGGGCATTCCCGTGCCATCGGGGGAAACCTGAGAATGCAGCCGGTGTTGCTGCCAGCTGACCATAGAGCTGATTGGAGACCAGAATGGTGACATAGTCTATAGTCTAAGAAATCGGAAACTATGAACATTGCATCACTTCAGTTTTGCAGGATAAAAACAGCACCATTTGTAAATCGGCAAAGCATCTGAACACACCGATCTTGGTTTGATTACATAATGTAAGGGCAGAGGAGCGATCTAGAGTCTGATAGACCGCGAGCGTTGACCCTGTGCCAGTATGTAAACAGCGGTTGAACCATGCATGTGAGGTATCGCCTTTACCGTCGGATCAAGAGCAGTAATTCTAATGCTAGACCTCCTCTGTAAATCTAAAATGGTAGCTTGTAAAGGTTTTTAAAACATTGCCTATGGATATTAAAAGCGTATGCAGTTTGTCGCCATTTGTGCTGCCACGCAGCTTTACTGTTTAGCTGTTGTTATTTACATGTTATGTTATAATGTTATTTGGTATCATCCACACACCCCTGCTGTTTCTGACTAGTTGGTTGCTTCCACCTTCATTTCCTGGTGCAACATTTTAGTTTAGTGGTTATCAAGATGCTGTAGAGTGAGGAGGCTATGTACATTACTGGAAATTTACCTATGAAAACACCTTTATGTTCACACCTTTGCTACCTTGAAGTATAAAGAAGCATTGGAAAATACCTCTGAAGTTGTTATTCATTGAGTAAACTATCTGTTAAGGCGATCATTCAACTTGCTGCACACATTCTGACAGACTGGGTCTAAATGAATCTCGCCACAAGTACAACCGATGCCAAGACAGAACAGTAAATTTCCAGTAAATCTCCATGAGAATTCATCACACAGCCATCTCTGCAGCTTCAGAACTGTGAGTAACCATTCTCCTGTATGAAGAACAGTAATCTTGTCTGTGCACTGAGTGAAGCATCCAGTGTGAGCCAGGCTGCTGCTCTAGCTGCCTCATTGCAATAGACATTCAGCTCCCCAGCTCAGCCTGCTTGCAAATAAAAGTAACTACAGAGCTGAGTTTCTGCAGATTTCCAACAAGACATTAAAACTACAGCACTTGTCATTATGTCTGACAGAGATCCCACTGATGAGTCACCTGCATGTAATCAAGATAAAACAGACACCATGCTGCATTCTGCTCGTCCTGTTAGAGCCCCTCATCCATCTTTGAAGGCAAGGGAGGCTTATGATGCAAGTAAGGAAGAGACATACAGTAACCTGACTGCATTATGGGAGAAAACTTTAAGTTGTATAACAGCCAGTAATGAAACTAGCAACAATTCTGAGCAATTGAACACTGCCCTCTCAAGGGTTAAGAAGGCATTTGAGAATTATAAAAGACTTTCTGAAAAGTACTCTTCCCTTTTGTCACATTCCAATGTAGAGGAAGCTTCAATAGAATTAAAGAACTTTATTTCTACTGACCAGCAGAGACATACCACTTATCTTGAAGCAAAGACACAGATAGAGGGTAGATTAGCACAACTACATGAAACTGCATCTTGTATATCTGCTTCTTCCAGACACTCAGGAAAATCAAATAGGTCTGCCCGCTCATATCATAAATCATCTTCTAAGTCATTGCGGTCCTGCTCTGTAAGGTCAACATTGAGCGACCAAATACTCAAAGCTCGCCAAAAGGTTGCAGTAGCCCAGGTTCAAGCCACCTGTTCTGAAAGAGAAGCAGCCTTCAAGGCAGAAGCTAAACGAATACAAGCAGAATCAGAGGCCCAGCTAGAAATCCTTCAGAAAAATAGAGAAAAGGAAGTAGCCTTAGCGGAATTATCCGTCTTGGAACAAGCCCTTTTAGAAGAAGAAGGAGCATATTGTCCCAGCTTGGCTGCTTGTCAAGACCCTGTTGAAAGGACCCTACAGTTTGTCTTAACCCAGAACCACGACGATACAGTTCCACCTACAGTTGGAGATTCTTCCCATAATCATCCAGCAAGTCAATCAGAAGGCAACATGTCGTCAAAGCAAGCTGATCAACCAGACGCACCTTCCAACAGAGACACTCCACAACTACCACGTGCCACAAAATTAAGTGTACCAAACTATCCAGCTCATGTGCCACTACAAACATATGTGAATAGAGATTACAAGGGCACAACAGAAGACTACAGAGTGAACTCTATACCTCCTTTAATACAGTTAACTTCAACTTCAAACGCACAGAGATCTTCAGACACCAGACCCTTACCTGGATTGAACCCATCTGCAATACCTTTCTCTCCACCTATCGGCCAGCATCAGATACCAACCATGATTCAAGATGGTGCACCAGCAGTATCACCTGTGGATGTAAAAACTGAAAGGGTTGATATTGCAGAGTTCAGCAAGTACATGATTCGGCGAGAGTTAATTACTACTGGACTGTCTAGATTCGACGACCCCCCAGAGAACTATAGGAGTTGGAGATCTACATTTAAGGCGGTAACCAAGAACTTGGATATTGAACCTCAAGCAGAACTTGACTTACTAATAAGGTGGTTGGGGCGTCAATCTTCAGAACAAGTAAAGAGACTTAAATCCGTCTACATTTACAACTTTGAAGCAGGCCTCAATGCTGCCTGGGAACGTCTGGAACAAGACTATGGGAGCCCCGAAGTCATTGAATCTGCCTTATTCCAGAGACTAAAGGACTTTCCTAAGATTTCTGTTAAGGACAATCATAGGCTTAGAGAGTTAGGTGACCTCCTTCATGAACTTGAAATTGCTAAGTCAGATCCTAGTTTGCCAGGTCTTAGCTATTTAGACACTGCTCAGGGTGTAAATCCTATTGTAGCAAAGTTGCCTAGTCATCTCCAGGGAAAGTGGACTAGCGTAGGATCAAAGTATAAATATGAACACCATGTTTCTTTTCCCCCCTTTTCCTATTTTGCAGAGTTCGTCAGGAAGATCGCAAGAACCAAGAATGACCCAAGCTTCCTGTATCCAGATACAACCATCTTTCCTTTAACTACTTCAAAGGGTATTGCCACCAACAGTAAATTCAGGGACTTAAGGCATCCTATTGCCGTGAGGAAGACCGCTATCACGTCCAACGTCTTGGCTACAGACACTAAATTACAAGATACCAAGGCAAGTAATCTTGATCAACAGTGTCCCATTCATAATGCACCACATTCTCTCTCCAAATGTCGTGCATTTAAGGACAAGCCTATTGAAGAACGTAAGACATTTCTCAAAGAACATAATATCTGTTTTAAGTGTTGTGAATCCTCCGATCATTTCGCTAGAGACTGTAAGATCGCCATCAGATGTTCCCTGTGCAACAGTGCGAGGCATGTGGACGCACTCCATGCAGACCTGTTCAAAAGGAAACCTTCGCCCGGCAGCAACCCCAAGACCACCTCAGATGATGGCGGGGAGAGAACTGAGCAACATGCTGACCCCGTAACCACAAGATGTACAGAGGTGTGTGGAGAAGGGCTTCATAGCAAGTCTTGCAGCAAGATATGTCTTGTAAGGGTTTTTCCTGAAGGATGTCCACAAAATGCCATAAAAATGTATGCCATACTAGACGATCAGAGCAATCGCTCGTTGGCAAGTACAGAATTCTTTGACTTATTCAACATTCATGGAGAGGCCTGGTCCTATACCTTGCAGACATGCGCAGGAAGGGTCAATACTTCTGGAAGAAGGGCCCATGGCTTTATAGTGGCATCAGAATATGAGAACATAGAGTTTCCTCTTCCTACTCTAATCGAATGTGATCAACTACCGAACAACAGAGAAGAGATCCCCACACCTGAGGTTGCACATCATCACCCTCATTTGAGCCACATTGCTAAATGCATTCCTACACTTAGCAAGGATGCGAAGATCTTGATTCTTCTAGGGAGAGACATTCCTAGAGTTCATAAAATAAGAGAGTTATGCAACGGTCCAGATGATGCTCCTTATGCCCAGAAACTTGATCTTGGATGGGTGATAATAGGAGAAGTTTGTTTAGATCGATCTCACAAACTCTTGGATGTAGCTTCTTACAAAACTAATGTGGAGGGATCATACACCTATCGATCGATGAAATGTCCATTGCACTATTATGTGAAGGAAAGACTTGATTTCAGTCCTGAAGTTCCATATCAAGTACTCCAAGGCATTACTTGCAAGCTCACTCTCACAAGGATCTTGGTGATGCAGTGTACCAGACTACTTGTGATGACAACAAGATTGCTCCTTCGGTCGAAGACAAGGAGTTCATCAAGATTATGAATGAAGAGTTCTTCAAGGACAACTCCAACAGTTGGGTAGCTCCATTACCTTTTCGTGTACCAAGGCTTACTCTCCCTAACAATCGAGAACAAGCTTTAGCCAGATTTGCTGCACTTAAGAGAACTCTACGCAACAAACCTGAGATGCAAGATCACTTTCTAGCATTCATGCAGAAGATTCTAGATAACCATCATGCCGAGCCAGCACCAGATCTTGTAGAAGGCGAAGAATGCTGGTACCTTCCATCCTTTGGAGTCTACCATCCTCGTAAACCGGAGCAAATCAGAATCGTCTTCGACTCAAGCGCTCAGTTCAAAGGAACTTCTTTAAACAACGTTCTTCTAACAGGTCCAAATCTAACGAACAACCTTGTAGGAGTGTTGATACGGTTCAGGAAGGAACCCATTGCTGTGACAGCTGACATCCAACAGATGTTCCACTGTTTCGTAGTCAAAGAAGACCACAGAAATTATCTCAGATTCTTGTGGCACCGCAACAATGACATTAAGGATCAGGTGATAGATTATCGCATGAGAGTCCATGTCTTTGGCAATAGTCCATCTCCTGCCGTGGCAACTTATGGACTGAGAAGAACAGCACAGGAAGGTGAAAAGGAATTTGGATTTGCCACCAGGCAATTCATTGAGAGAGATTTCTATGTAGATGATGGTCTGAAATCCTTCCCAACACCTGAAGAAGCCATCAATCTGATAAAAAGAACTCAACAGCTCCTGTTGACTGCTAACTTAAGGCTTCATAAGATCGCATCTAATAGCAGTGAAGTAATGAAGGCTTTTAATCCGGAAGATCATGCTAAAGATTTGAAGGATTTGGATTTGGGAGTAGATGGCCTACCCACGCAAAGGAGTCTCGGTCTTCTCTGGAATGTAACTTCAGATGCATTCACCTTTCAGGTCTCTGACACCAAGAAGCCATTCACCAGACGAGGAATCCTGTCAACTGTCAATAGTCTTTACGATCCCCTAGGCTTCGTGACTCCAGTTACCGTCCAAGGGAGATCCATACTTCGTCAGCTTACTGAGAGAGTGACAGATTGGGATGCCCCTCTACCAGTAGACCTACTACCTAAATGGGAGAAATGGAGAGACTCCTTGAAAGTATTGGAAGAACTTAATATCCCACGCTGCTATTCACCTACTTCAACTTCAAGAAGTCAGAGGAAAGAGATCCATATCTTTTGTGATGCGTCCACCGAGGCTATAGCGGCCGTGGCTTATCTCAAGATCATAGATTCCTCCGGGAGATCCCATGTCGGGTTTCTTCTAGGAAGAGCCAAGTTAGCTCCAACACCGGCTCACACTATTCCAAGATTAGAACTGTGTGGAGCAACCCTAGCTGTCGAAGTTGCAGAATTCCTGCAAAATGAAATGGACACTGAAATTGATCAGGTTAAGTACTATACTGACAGCAAGGTCGTACTTGGCTACATATGCAACAGTGTAAGAAGGTTCTATGTGTACGTGGCTAACAGGGTAGAACGAATAAGAAAAGTCAGTAGACCTGAACAATGGAACTATGTCCCGACTGGTTTGAATCCCGCCGACATTGCCACGAGGTCAGTGCCAGCAGTTGTCCTCACGCAAACCATTTGGTTTATAGGACCCAAGTTTTTAACAGATCAGTCTTCTACAAACTCAGAAGAAGATATCGATTTCTACCTGGTGGATCCAGACACTGATCAAGAAATCCGCCCTGAAGTTATAACATTGAGTTCTAACATTTGCTCAAGAAGAAACTTGGAGGTAAGACGTTTTGAACGTTTCTCTTCTTGGAAAAGACTGGTGAAGACTATAGCAAGATTGAGTCATATTGCACAGATTTTCTGCAAGTCCAACCAGACATCGTCTTGTCATGGATGTCACACTTGCAAGGAGTCACCCAATGCGTTAGAGTATGAGAAGGCAGAGTTATTCATCATACGTCGTGTGCAAGAAGAAGTCTTTGCAGAAGAGATTAAGTGTTTGAGAGGCAATAGACCAGTCTCAAAGGGTAGCCCACTATTCAAACTGAACCCAATAATTGACAATGAAGACATGCTTAGAGTTGGGGGACGACTGAATAAGTCAAACCTGCTAAGAAGGGAACAGAACCCTTTGATAGTACCAAGAAACCACCATTTGGCAACCTTGATTATCCGGCATTACCATGAGAGAGTCAGACATCAAGGAAGACACTATACCGAAGGTGCCATCAGAGTTGCAGGGTTCTGGATAATTGGAGTGAAAAGACAAATAGCCACGATTATTCATAACTGTGTCAAATGTCAGAAGTTGAGAGGTAGACAGCAGTATCAACAGATGGCTGACCTACCCACAGACAGACTGAGTGAAGATGCACCCTTTACATATGTTGGAATCGATGTGTTTGGACCATGGATAGTAATGGCCAGAAGAACTCGTGGTGGTGAAGTCAACAGCAAAAGATGGGCTGTAATGTTCACTTGCTTAAGTATAAGAGCTGTACATATCGAAGTGATTGAGTCAATGGACACTTCAAGTTTTATCAACGCTCTAAGGAGATTTATTGCTCTAAGAGGTCCTGTGAAGTTGTTGAGATCAGATTGTGGAACTAATTTCATTGGTGCTTGCAGAGAGTTACAGATAGACCAACAACAAGTTGGAAATTATTTGAGTGATCAAGGCTGCGTATGGAAATTCAACCCACCACACTCTTCGCACATGGGCGGAGCATGGGAACGCATGATTGGGATGGCAAGGCGCATACTGGACTCAATGTTGCTTGACGTAAGTTCTTCACGCCTTACCCATGAGGTGCTCACCACATTCCTTGCTGAGGTCGCAGCAATAATCAACTCAAGACCATTGACTGCCGTATCTACAGACCCAGAATTTCTGACTATCTTAACTCCAGCTACATTATTGAGCAGGAAGATTGGACAGATTCAAGCGCCAAAAGGTATTTTCGATGAAAAGGACGTATATAAACGTCAGTGGAGATATGCTCAATACCTTGCAGATCGTTTCTGGGACAGATGGAGGAAGGAATACCTCACACTCCTTCAAGGACGTAAAAAGTGGCAAACCCAGAAGCCCAACTTAAAGGAAGGGGACCTAGTCCTGCTAAAAGACCAGCAAACTCACCGGATCCAGTGGCCAGTTGGACTTATTACAAAAGCCATTGCCAGTGATGATGGAAGAGTTCGAAGTGTGGAAGTCAGGATCGTTAAGGACGGAGACTCAAAAACCTTCCTCAGACCAGTCACTGAGATTGTCCTAATTATGCCTGCTTCTAGTAATTCTGATTCAGTGTTATGTGAGGGAGTCACTTAAGACCTCTAATATAGCTAACTTGCAGATTTGAGAAGGTTAGATAGTATTTTACTGTATGCAATGTTAATAGTATTTTATAAGGAAGAAAATAATTGTGTAGTGGTATCTCTCGATACCAGACGGGGAGTGTGCTGCCACGCAGCTTTACTGTTTAGCTGTTGTTATTTACATGTTATGTTATAATGTTATTTGGTATCATCCACACACCCCTGCTGTTTCTGACTAGTTGGTTGCTTCCACCTTCATTTCCTGGTGCAACCCAATTTTAGTTTAGTGGTTATCAAGATGCTGTAGAGTGAGGAGGCTATGTACATTACTGGAAATTTACCTATGAAAACACCTTTATGTTCACACCTTTGTTACCTTGAAGTATAAAGAAGCATTGGAAAATACCTCTGAAGTTGTTATTCATTGAGTAAACTATCTGTTAAGGCGATCATTCAACTTGCTGCACACATTCTGACAGACTGGGTCTAAATGAATCTCGCCACAAGTACAACCGATGCCAAGACAGAACACCATTGCATGGGGCATGCGCAGTTTTAAATCATGTCATGTTTGGTATCTATTTACTTGGCATACCATCTTTTATATTTTACCAAATAATTGTGTTTTGGTGCATTAAAAGTAAGAAAAAGTGTATTTTGTCTTTAAATTTGCGTTTGAAAAATCACTGCGAGTATTATGTGACATAAAAAATTGTAGCACCCACCATTTTATTCATTAGGGTGTCTGCTTTAAAAAAAATATATAATCTTTGGGGGTTTAAATTAATTTCCTAGCAAAAAATACTGATTTTTTTCATGTGACCGAAAAGTTTCAGAAAAGGCTTGATCTTCAGGTGGTTAGAAGAGTGAATGACGTGTGGCATTAACTTCTAATGCTGGGCATAAAATGCCCCCACCCCCCAAAACGACCCCTTTTTGGAAAGTAGACTCCTCAAACTATTTGCTGAGAGTCATGTTGAATCAGTAGAATAATTAATTTTTTACCACAAGTTTTTGGAAAATGACAAAAACATTTATTTATTTACTTTTACACACGATTGTCACTTAAATGATTTACTGCTCACACATGCCATGGGTGTATGTGGAATTACTCCCCAAAATACATTCTGCTACTTCTCCTAAGTATGGGGTACCACATGTGAGAGACGTTTTGGCAGTCTAGCCAAGTACTGGACCTCAAAATCCAATAAGCACCTTCAGTCTTTTAAAGGGCTTTATTTCCTCATTACACTTCCTGACTACCTATCACAGTTACGAAGGCCCTGAAATGCCAGGATAGCACCTAACCCCCCCAAATGACCCCTTTTTGGAAAGCAGACACCAAGGAATTTGATAAGAAGTGGTGAGTATTTTGCAGATCTCTTCTGTTGCCACAAGTTTTTTATATTTCAAAACCTTGTGAGAAAAATGAGATCTGCAAAATACTCACCATGCCTATTTAAATTCCTTGGGGTGTTTACTTTCAAAAAGTAGACCATTTGGGGGGAGGGGGTTGGTGCTATCCTGACAGGGCCTCCGAAACTGTGATAGGTAGTGAAGAAGTGAAATGAGGAAGTTACGCACCTTTGGGGTTTCAGTGGTCATTGGATTTTAGGCTCCTGTATGTGGCTAGGCTCCCAAAACGTCTCACACGTGTGATATCCCCATACTTGGTAGAAGTAGCAGAATGTATATTGGGGTGTAATTCCACATATACCCATGGCTTGTGCGAGAAATAAATCATTTAAATGACAGCTTTGTGAAAAAAAAAAATTGGGGGGGCGTGTCCAAGATGGCGACCGGAGCAGCCGCAAGATCCAGAGCTCTGGCGCGTTAACTTGCTGTCAGGAATGGACTTGCCAGTAATGGTGGGACTCACCTGCCTTGTGGGCTGCAGTACCAGGGCTGGCCAGTGGGTGCTCTCAGCAATCAGAGACTCAACCCTGCAGCCAGCCAAACACCTGAAGCTGATTATGCAGGTGTATTTAAGGGATGGCCAGACCTGCAGTCTGGGCCTTGGTGTGTGTTTTTCCTGGGCCCCTGTACCTTATTACCTGCATCCCTGTTCCTGTTCCTGTCCCTGTCCCTGTCTGACTGATTCGTTGCTGACCCTGCCTGATCCGGACCTCTGCTGAGTTCTCCTGTTTGATCCCTGGCTTGTGACCCCGACTATTCTCTGCCTGACCCCCTGTACCTACCTGCCCGTTAGTTGCTGTACCCGGCTCGTGACCTGACTACTCTCTGCCTGCTCCTCCTGTTCCTACCTGCCCGATTGTTATTGACCCGGCCTGCCTGACGATGCTTGCATTGTATGTATTGTTATCTGTGGGTGGTTTGGTTTGGTTCGTTTGCACTGTGTTATGTTTTAGTATTGCACTGCGTTTATGTTTGTATTGTTAGTGTTAATAAATTATATTGTTATAACATATCTGAAGCCTGCGTTTCCCTGCGTCAGTTCACATACCTCTGGTCACACCCTGGAGCCCTGACATTACACCAAGGCCAATCCTGACCAGAAGTGGCTGCACAGGGAAGCCATCTTGGCTTGTTGCTGGGAAGGATGGATCTTGATGAGGTTGTGTATTTGTCGCTGCTGGTTTTTAATGACAGAGAATATGCTTATCAGGCTCTGAGGGAGTATCCCCGGGATCAACTGCTAGAATGTATACGGATCGCTCATGTTCTAGTAGATCAGGGCACAGAGTTCTCTGAGGTGCAACCTTTGATTCAGGTTTGTGTAGAGTTGGCTTCATCTGGTACCCCTGAAAGCAGGAATGACTTTTTGCCACCATTTAGTGCAGACCAGGTAGAGTCCCTGGTATGGTTATTAGAGGATGATGTGGATTGCTTCTTGGAACATTATGCTGCATGTTCACCACAGGTATTAAGGGATTGTATAAACGCAGTGCAGTCTTTGGTCAGACAGGCTTTGTGTAAGCTGAGCTTTGTTCAACCCATACTGCAGACATGGTCAGACTTGTTGCACCCAGCCTCAGTCAGCTTGCAAAAACCCAGTCCTGCTTCTAATCTATTTCTTCAAAGCCCTATTCCTGCATTCCCAACAGCACCTCCAGTTACAGCCCAGTATACCCTGCTATCTACCGCATGTCAGTACCCTGTTCCCACTCGCTGCACCTATCCTGCCTTTAACCCTGTAAAGAAGCCCTCTGTAGCAACTGTTCCCTCCCCTGTTCCACCCTCCAGCTCTTCTCTGTCTCCAGCTGCTCCATCCGTTTACAAACCTGCGCTTACTTACAGTGCTCCGGTAACTAAAACCAGGAAAAGGCGAAAGTTCTTTCCAACCAATACCATCCTACCAGTATCCAAACCGGTCAGCCTCCCATCTGAGAACCTGCCTTCCGTGGTGCAGCCTGGTGCCTCGGCGCCCACAATTCAGCCTGATGTCTCTACCCAGCCTGATGCCTCTACCCAGCCTGATGCCTCTACCCAGCCTGATGCCTCCATTCAGCCTGATGCCTCCATTCAGCCTGATGTCTCTACCCAGCATGATGTTTCTACCCAGTCTGATGAACTGATTCAGCCTGATGCTCCTATTAGGCCAGTTGACTCGATGCCCGCTGTCGATCCAGATGATCTGGTACCTGATGACCCAGTGCCCACTGTCATGCCTGGTGACCCGATGCCCGCTGTCGAGCCAGACGATCCAATGCCAGATGACCCGGTGCCCGCCGCCCCGCCTGGGGGCCCGATGCCTGTCGCTCCGCCTGGTGGCCCGGTGCCTGCTGTTCCACTGGGGAGCCCGGCGCCCGCCGCTCCGCCTGGGGGCCCGGTGCCTGCTGCTCCGCCTGGGGGCCCGGTGCCTGCTGCTCCGCCTGGTGATCCGGTGTCCAGCCCGATGTGCCGCTGCCCGGAGTCCTGCCCGATGTGCCGCAGCCCAGAGTCCTGCCCGATGTGCCTCTGCCCGGAGTCCTGCCCGATGTGCCTCTGCCCGGAGTCCTGCCCAATGTGCCTCTGCCCGGAGTCCAGCCCGATGTGCCGCTGCCCGGAGTCCAGCCCGATGTGCCGCTGCCCGGAGTCCAGCCCAATGTGCCGCTGCCCGGAGTCCAGCCCAATGTGCCAGTCTTTGATATCCCGCCAGTTACCAGACCCGGGCGGTGGAACATTTTGCCCAGCTAGGACTGTTTGGAGCGTCCTGAGGCCGCTCCTTGAGGGGGGGTACTGTCAGGAATGGACTTGCCAGTAATGGTGGGACTCACCTGCCTTGTGGGCTGCAGTACCAGGGCTGGCCAGCGGGTGCTCTCAGCAATCAGAGACTCAACCCTGCAGCCAGCCAAACACCTGAAGCTGATTATGCAGGTGTATTTAAGGGATGGCCAGACCTGCAGTCTGGGCCTTGGTGTGAGTTTTTCCTGAGCCCCTGTATCTTGTTACCTGCATCCCTGTTCCTGTTCCTGTTCCTGTCTCTGTCTGATTCGTTGCTGACCCTGCCTGATCCGGACCTCTGCTGAGTTCTCCTGTTTGATCCCTGGCTTGTGACCCCGACTATTCCCCGCCTGACCCCCTGTACCTACCTGCCCGTTAGTTGCTGTACCCGGCTCGTGACCTGACTACTCTCTGCCTGCTCCTCCTGTTCCTACCTGCCCGATTGTTATTGACCCGGCCTGCCTGACGACGCTTGCATTGTATGTATTGTTATCTGTGGGTGGTTTGGTTCGTTTGCACTGTGTTATGTTTTAGTATTGCACTGCGTTTATGTATTGTTAGTATTAATAAATTATATTGTTATAACATATCTGAAGCCTGCGTTTCCCTGCGTCAGTTCACATACCTCTGGTCACACCCTGGAGCCCTGACACTTGCAATCCGCTGCCATCCGTGCAGCAGCGGACTCCAGTGGGGCACCGAAGGCTCTCAGTGGTGTCCCCTGCATCTGAGAGAGGGTCTCTGGACTGTATTGCCTCCCTCTGCTGTGGCTGCATGGTCCGGGGCTCCGGCACCTCGGACCTAAATCTATTCCCACCCGGGCCGCGGTGGATCATCCGGAGGGCATCGGAGGCACCCTCTGCATCCCCTGAGTCTGGGAGGGACGCACCGGGGAATATTGCCCCTCCCTGTGGCAGCGGATGTCTGCGGCCTGGTGCGCCCTACTCCTTCCGACCCAGATTCCTTCCATCCGGGCCACAGTGAGTACAGGTGGCAGGGGGGCTGGCAGGTACTGGCCATTGGGCCCCCCTCCAGTGATCCGGGGCTACCATTTGTTATCCTGGACACCATCTCCCTCTGTGACCACGACCCCTGCTGGGCTTGGAGGCCCACTGTGGCCCTTACACTGCTGTCGGTGGGGTGCTGGGGCTCCTTGTATCTGTCCTAGAGGACCCTGAGACCAGCATAAGGTGACTTCTGTTACACTGAGGTCTCTCATCCCTCTCAGACCTTGTGGTGGGAATTGGAGCCAGTATCTGGGTTTTGGGCCTTATTAATGGTGCCTGCCACAGCCTATGTCCACTCTACATTTCCACTGTTTGCTAATTATCTTTACAATATAAAGAATTTGCAGATAAGCCTGATAACCCCTATGTAACTATAACCTTAAACCTGTTACGGGCGTTATAGGTCTCCTGGGGTTATTATCTCCCTTGGCTATCTAATTTTCAGTTGATCACCCCCAGGAGACTCCCTGTATGCCGTCCACAAAGAAAAAAAGGGGACAAGCTCAAAAGTCCCTTACGACATACCTACTTAAAACACGAGATTTGCAACATGTCTCAAGATAATACAGAACGAGCATCCTCATCCGGTCCCATGCAGGATACCGCAGCTCACCCATCAGCTCTGGATAGTGATTATGCACAGCAACTTACAAAGGGGGACTTGGAATCTTGCTTGGAAACTATGTACACTAAGCTGGCCGCTAAATTCCAATCAGAACTCCATAAGAGCACTAATGTTCTCTCTCAGGAAATAGCCACATTGGACTCCAGAACCGACCACTTAGAAACCAAACACGATGAACACAGCCTGGCTTATGGTGAACTTTCCAGAGATCACGATCACTTACAAACGGTCTTTTCACATTTGCATGCACAGGTTGGGGATCTTGACAATCGCAATCGCAGGAATAATTTGCGAGTCAGGGGAATCCCGGAGTCAGTGTCTGACCTTTTCACAAACCATAACCAAGTTATTCAAGTCACTCCTTCCCGAATCGCGACCCTGGGTCCTTTGCTTGTGATCGCATTCACAGAGCCCTGCGCCCAAAACCTCCTAATGATAAAGCACCTAGGGACATTGTTCTCTGTATGAAGGATTTTCTGACCGAAGAAGACATACTTAGAGTTGCTCGCAATACCCCAACGATCACCTTCGAAGGTTTGATTTTACAAATCTTTCCGGATGTTTCTCTGGCTACGTTGGAGAAACGTAGAAAAATGAAGGAAATTACAACTGTCCTTTTCTGAGCTCGTATCCGCTACAAATGGGGCTTTCCTTTTAAACTGATAGTTCCTCATAATGGGAGCACATATATAGCCACATCCTTTCCCAAAGGCAGAGAAATCTTGACCAAATTGGGCTTGGCGGGCACCCCATTGCCTCAACGTCCACTTTCCACCCCTTGAGTCTCTCCCATTGGCAAACTCCATCTCCACGTAGGGATAGAAGGAGAGTCCGACAAGAACCGGGTTGAAAAGACCTTGCTCACTTGCATATTACCTACTGTTTTGATAGTCTTTTATAGGATGCTGCAAATTGTTGCACGTTTATATATCATTAATTTTGATCTACTATTTAGCTACTTGGACGTGCAGGAATCCAGCATGGGTTTTTGGACCCTCATTTTGCCGCCCATATGTTCACGGAGATTCCTGACACGTGGCCCCACCCTGCCATCTGGCATGGTCGGAGATGTCGCCGCCTAGAAAGGGGTGGCATCTCCGCCTCCCGTGTTTTGGGGTGGCGGGGTTTGGACCCGTCTGGCTCTTTGATGATATACTTTTCCATTTTTTCAGGGAAGGCATTTAGTTCACCTGCTCCACAGTTTATTGTGACAGGAACCGAGATGAAGGGATTTTGCTCATTTGTATCTCATACAACCTTAGGATGCCTTTTTTTTTTTTGAGTGATCACTGCTGAGATATTTTTATATATCTGACAATTGTGTTTGCTTTCTCGTATATATCTGGATGTGTTAATGTCTACCAAAGGGTCTTTGGACCTTTTGAGTACCGCCCTTAAGTTCATGGTTTTAAAACTTTTGGACATGTGACCCCACCCTGCCGCCTGACATGGCCGGAGGTGTCACCACCCGATTGTGGGGTGGCGGCTCCGTTTTTCGTGTTTTATGGTGACAGGGTTTGGGCCCATTTGGCCCTTTGTTGTTTGATTTTTCAGTTTTTTCAGGTATGGCAAATTGCCCACCTGATCCCAGTTTCTTAGTTATCCTCTTAATTGTAGGAGCTCTTAAAACTTTACTTCTATTGCTTTTTGTCTTTTTTTCTCAACGCTTTAGTACATGATATTGGTTTTGTGCCGGTTTGTGGATGTCACGACACCCACAGTGGGGTCTGGATGTCCCTTAGATCGGTACTACTGACTATAACTATGTCTGATGTGGATTTACAGATTCTTATGTCCAGCCAAATAATTCTAGATGTCTTTTCAATGTGTATTTTTATGCTGATAGTTATAAATGATTGTTGTGGTGGTTTATGTAAGGATATATATTATTTATAAAGGGCGTGTCCCTTTCCCTTAGATGAAATATTACAGTGCCTCCAGCCGTTAAAATACGGCAAATATTTAGTAAACCAATAATTTGGACACCTTGATAATTTGATCACCACTTATTATTATACCTTGAATTCTTTTAGCCAATATGATTTCGTACCATACACACAAAATTTGCCTTATAATAGATAAATATAAAAATTTATTTATGTACAAAAATTATATATATATTAACACAAAACGCAAAAGACTGGTGATAAATGAATATTGGTACACACAATCAAAAATATATCCTACCAATGTAAGACACACTAATAAGGTCTCTAACTAATTACATCAATTACAATTTTTTAATGATATGATTATTTATTAAATTTATTAATAATTAATAATTTCGAATATCTCAAAGGTTATATTCTCGCACGCCGTGGCCATAGGATTGCAAGAAGTAAGCCCTTGATATGTGATACTCTGGTTATTAATATTCAATAAATTATGAAATATGGAAAAATTTATAATATGGCAATAAACAATTTTTTTAACAGTAACACAGTATCTGACTACAGATATCTAACTACCCAATATTGTTGTAATACACTAAGGTAATTTTATGATTCTACACAACAGAGAAAGTAATTAATACAAAAATCAAATAAATATCTCACCACACCCGGAATTCAGACTAGGCAACTCTCCCGTGGATTTAGCTGGCAGTGGAACGCCTTTAGACTGATATATAGGCAAGTGATAGATTCAATAGGGGAGAATGTAGGAAGTTATAAGTTTTGAGGTTTAAAGTTTTAGGAAGTTTGAAAAGATGGAAGAGTAGTTATTCAGCAGAGATCTTCTTCAGATGTCAGGTCTTTCCATGAGGTTTTTATGAGGGTTTTTTTCTTCTTAAAGCACATGGGCTTTTATATCCACTAGTCCATTGTTCTAAGATACCTTCCCACCAGGCTTCCTGATTGGCTAGTTGAGAAATGTGTGTACATAAGCTATTTCTCACCTGCCCGCCAGGTGGCGGTCATGTATCACAGAACAATGTGAGTATTTGAGATGACTCATACCTTGGGTGGAATCTTCAGGTAATTTCAGGAATAAAATATACGGCTCTTTCCAGATATAGCAGTGATCATACCTATGATATTCTAAATAGGGACCATGGAATATAGGTGTATATTCAGTTATTCCTACTTGAAATATCATCCTGTTTGTTTCCTGATAAGACATGTAACTAATGCTAGTTTATAATACATCTTACTTCCCATCATCTCAATACTCAAGTTAGTGATATATAGTTCCCATTGCTGAGTATTTAGTGGTGTTTAAAGTCTATGACATCTTATTTATAATCTGTTTTTGTAATACATTTTTGTAATGATATACAGTGAACTTTTAGACTTAAATGTCCTGAATTTCACCCCTTTGTTTCAGAATCAACATTTTTCTCTGTGTAGGGAAAAAACTCTCTATTTGCATGGCCCTTGTATTGGGCTCATGGTAAACAATTGTTAATGCTTTCACCCTTGGTGAACAATAGTATATGGTAATAGTTTCAGAGGTCTGTTGGTTCATCACACTCTACAAGGTTTGGGTAAGCTCTCAGACAATCAGTTTGGTTCCTCTATTGTCATGTCCAGACCTTGTATATGTTTACCTGCTTATTGAAGTCTGAATAATGGTGTTTGATCACCTGTAGAACTTCAAAATAGTATTGTCTCTAGGAGGAAAGAAAAACAATCCCTTCACCCATTCTCTCCAGTTCTTTAACTAGAATTCTTGGTGGTTCAACCAAGACAAAATTAACTCTTAACATCCGGTTATGCTGATCTGTTTGCCACATAATATTATGTCTTGATAAAAGTCATATTTTTGAGACATGATACAAAAGCCCACAACATGATGTATACTATGGTAGTTCAATGTATTATGCATAATGTCCAGGGTTTCAATTTACCAAATAAGCGCAAGACAGCCTTTCTTCAATATAGGCGACTAGGGGCTAAACTTATTTTACTACAGGAAACACATTTTGCAGACGCAAAACACCCGACATATTTTCATAAATCCTATAAGCAGGGGTATTATACCTTACATGCCTCTAAAAGTAGAGGAGTAGCCATTTTTCTACATAATTAATTCCCCTTTGAGGTTCAACATGTGTATCGTGATCCGGACAGTAGGTTTATCATTCTTAAAGGCATCCTTTCGGGACGTGAACTTACGATTGCTAATATCTATACACCGAATTCGGCACAAGCTTCCTTTTTTTCAAAATTTTTTGGTGTTCTGGATAGGTTTTTGTCCCCCCATCTATTGGTGGGTGGTGATTTTAACCTGGTAGCAAATCCTCTTTTGGACCGTAGTTCCTCCTTGCAATTTTCCCAGGCTTTTCCAAAATCCCTTACTAAAAAACTGAACGCACTCCAGCTGGTGGACACATGGAGGGCGCATAATGCGGGAGCCAGGGATTATTCTTTTTATTCTCACCCACATGACTCTTATGCTACATTAGACTATATCTATTGTACCCCCATTTTGCTAGCAAATTCTAGGAAAGCTTACATTCACTTGAGCCCCTGGTCGGATCATAATATTACAGCCTTATCTATCACGTTTATAGGGTTGGCACCTACCCCCTACTCTTGGAGACTTAATGACTCCATGCTTACTGATATTAATTCTCGCCAAGAGGTGGTTACTTCCATTCAGGAATATTTTCAGTCTAACTCTACTCCTGATATATCTCCAGCCACACTATGGGTAGCTCATAAGGCAGTCTACGTGGCCGCCTTATCTCTATGGCATCATCCAGAAATAGAAAACGATGGCAGCAAATTCTACAGCTTACCCGAGAATTAGAAGCACACTATAGAAGTCACATTGGTAATCCATCACTTCCTAATAAACAGTTATTGTCTCAAAAGCGTTTAGAATTGAATACTCTGCTTTCTCAGAAGACTGAAAAAGCTCTCCGCTGGTCGAAGGCCTAGTTCTTGCTGCATAGCAACTCAGTATCTACTATATTTGCAAGGAAATTGAATCACTCTCTACGCCCCCCACATATTTATAAGCTACGCACTAACTCGGGCACTATTTCATCTCTACCTCAAGAAGTTTTGGTTTTTTTTTGAAAACTTTTATTCTAACCTACTAGCTCCTCCACAGTTGAATTATGTTCCACCATCCGACTCATGGCTGGATTCTATACCCCTCCCTGCTCTCACACCCTCTCAAATAGCCTCTCTTAATGCCCCCTGTACTTTGGAGGAAATAACCCGTGCGATTAGCGCACTAAAAAGTTCTACTGCACCGGGTCCTGACGGATTCACCGCTAGTTATTATAAACATTTTATATATTTCTCAAATGCAAAGCACACACAGAAAAATACCCAGAAAAGTAATCCACCTCCACCCTTGAAGGTTAATCAAAATTATATATAAAGACTTTTCTTTTAAATAAAACCATATAAATATCCCAAATATCAAGGCAAACCCCACTAGTATAAACAAATGTTCAATAAAGTCTCTTTTTTTCTTTTCCACGAAAAACTTCTTTTTCTCAACACCCGCAAATTCTGATGCTAATATACCTCAAAAAGAAAAAACTTAACATAGTGTCATACCTTTTTGGTAATAGAAACACACGTGCCCTTTACAGTGCACCATGCAATACTCGTGAAACACTCCAAAACACAAAAAAAAAAAAAATATATATATATATATACTCTATGTGAATATCAACATATACGCATATATTTTAGATCTCTGTGTCACCAAATATGTAACCAGTGAAACATACACATATCAAATCCACTATGTGAATCTGTGAAACTTGCAACACTGCAACTGTGTGACACCACACTTAATATATCAGTGATCCTACACACATCCCCAACCCAAAGATGATCTCCAACTCATGTGCTAGATGGATAATTACCCTATATATCCAAAAACAGGGCTTGATACAAATCCCCTTAGCTGTAGAATTCCATCCAGTGTTAGATCCAATACAGCAATTTATCTTCCATTCTCCTCATAAGAAAATCGAAATTACATATGGTAGATTCAATAAATGACAACCTTTATTCAGTAACTTACATTACAATAAGAGTAAGGCAGCTCCTCCTCATCGAGATGTACATGCAAACAGACTAGGGAACACTGGCCACATGTTCCCACTTCCAAGATGGCCATGATCGCACTTCCTGTCAACGTCGATGCGTCTGACGTCACGTGTGCTGACGCGTTTCGTCACTTCCTGTGACTTTTTCCTTTGAAAACCCTGTGTTTTACACAGGGTTGATGCTGTGATGCTCATGGAACGAATTCATTATACCTTACTGGATGGGATGCACTTATTTGATAAAAAATGGGAATCATGGAGGGATTGTAGACATTTATTGCATGATTAACAACATTCCAAGTGAAGGTTGACTGGCATAAACTGTTGACAGGTGTATCATTCAGCCTCCTTTATTGTCTACATATTTCATGTACTTGCAATCTATTCTTTTCTATTTCCTCTCTTTCTTATGTTAATATACTTTTCTGTATTGTATTTTTCAAAAGTGCCTTGTTTTTGCTGTAAGAATCATTTGAAAATGTACTGTTGTTTTACAGTCTACTTTTGCAAAATAAAAACGTCTGTAAACAAAAAAAAAAAAAAAACAAACTTTGTCATTTTCCAGAAACTTGTGGAAAAAATATAAATCTTCCATGGACTCAATATGCCTCTCAGCAGATAGCCTAGAGTGTCTACTTTCCGAACCTCCCTTTACATTTGCTTTTCTGCACACAAAAATGTATAATTTTATTTCACTGAGTCTATCTTAAATAACTTCATTAAAGCCAGCAACTGTTGAGATAATGAACACCTTGGTCAGGCCTATGTCATGTACAATATATACCGTATTTTTCGCTCCATAAGACGTACCTCGATTTTGAAGGAGGATAACAAGAAAAAACATATTCTGAACCAATGGACTGCAGACACAGTACAGGAGATGACCAGAGACTGCAGACACATTACAGGAGATGACCAGAGACTGCAGACACAGTGCAGGAGATGACCAGAGACTGCAGACACAGTGCAGGAGATGACCAGAGACTGCAGACACAGTACAGGAGATGACCAGAGACTGCAGACACAGTACAGGAGATGACCAGAGACTGCAGACACAGTACAGGAGATGACCAGAGACTACGGACATATTACTGGAAATGACCAGAGACTGCGGACATACTACAGGAGATGACCAGAGACTGCGGACATACTACAGGAAATGACCAGAGAATGTGGACACAGTGCAGGAGATGACCAGAGCCTGCGGACACAGTACAGGAGATGACCAGAAACTGCGGACGTAGTACAAGAGATGACCAGAGACTGCGGACACAGTACAGGAGATGCATAGAGACTGCAGACATACTACAGGAGATGACCAGAGACTGCAGACATACTACAGGAGATGACCAGAGACTGCAGACACAGTACAGGAGATGACCAGAGACTGCGGACATAGTACAGGAGATGACCAGAGACTGCGGACACAGTACAGGAGATGACCAGAGACTGCGGACACAGTACAGGAGATGACCAGAGACTGCGGACACAGTACAGGAGATGACCAGAGACTGCGGACACAGTACAGGAGATGACCAGAGACTGCGGACATAGTACAGGAGATGACCAGAGACTGCGGACATACTACAAGAGATGACCAGAGACTACGGACATATTACTGGAAATGACCAGAGACTGCGGACATACTACAGAAGATGACCAGAGACTGCGGACATACTACAAGAGATGACCAGAGACTACGGACATATTACTGGAAATGACCAGAGACTGCGGACACACTACAGAAGATGACCAGAGACTGCGGACATACTACAGGAAATGACCAGAGTCTGCAGACATACTACAGGAAATGACCAGAGAATGTGGACACAGTACAGGAGATGACCAGAGCCTGCGGACATAGTACAGGAGATGACCAGAGACTGCAGACACAGTACAGGAGATGACCAGAGACTGCGGACATAGTACAGGAGATGACCAGAGACTGCGGACACAGTACAGGAGATGACCAGAGACTGCGGACACAGTACAGGAGATGACCAGAGACTGCGGACACAGTACAGGAGATGACCAGAGACTGCGGACACAGTACAGGAGATGACCAGAGACTGCGGACACAGTACAGGAGATGACCAGAGACTGCGGACATAGTACAGGAGATGACCAGAGACTGCGGACACAGTACAGGAGATGACCAGAGACTGCGGACATAGTACAGGAGATGACCAGAGACTGCGGACATACTACAAGAGATGACCAGAGACTACGGACATATTACTGGAAATGACCAGAGACTGCGGACATACTACAGAAGATGACCAGAGACTGCGGACATACTACAAGAGATGACCAGAGACTACGGACATATTACTGGAAATGACCAGAGACTGCGGACATACTACAGGAAATGACCAGAGTCTGCAGACATACTACAGGAAATGACCAGAGAATGTGGACACAGTACAGGAGATGACCAGAGCCTGCGGACATACTACAGGAGATGACCAGAGACTGCAGACACAGTACAGGAGATGACCAGAGACTACGAACACAGTACAGGGGATGACCAGAGACTGCGGACATAGTACAGGAGTTGACTAGAGACTGCAGACATACTACAGGAGATGACCAGAGACTGCAGACACAGTACAGGAGATGACCAGAGACTGCAGACATGGTACAGGAGATGACCAGAGACTGCGGACACAGTACAGGAGATGACCAGAGACTGCGGACATAGTACAGGAGATGACCAGAGACTGCGGACACAGTACAGGAGATGACCAGAGACTGCAGACATAGTACAGGAGATGACGAGAGACTGCAGACATAGTACAGGAGATGACGAGAGACTGTGGACATACTACAGGAGATTTCCAGAGACTGCAGACTTTTGGGGAGCGAGGGGAGGTGGGTACCTGCATTTCATACCCACTCCCACTTCCGCAGAGTTGTCCTCCCCCCCTCCCTGTCCATAGTCTTGTCGGACATGTGACAGACCCCAGAAGACTCCCAGACCATTCGCGCATGCGCAGTGAGCACCCGGCTGTGAAGCCGCAAGCTGTCAGAGATGGGTGCCCACACTAAAGATGCCGGAGCCAGGGAGAGAAGATGGCCGGTGAAAGCAGGACACCGCTAGACCGAGTAACAGGTTCTTCTGCACAGTAGAGCCAAGCGGGGGGAATACCGGGCCGGGTGATCCATATTTGCTCCAGAAGACGCACACACATTTTCCCCCACTTTTTGTGGGGAAAATGTGCGTCTTATGGAGCGAAAAATAAAGTATATAGAGGGCAGGAGTAGGAGTAAAGATGGCAATAGAGTCTTCTTTTTTTCTGTTAGCCGGAGGGATGGATTCACTTGGATGGAGGAATCTTCCTCACTGTGCTATTGTATCCTGAGAGATCTGCTGTCACAATACACTGATCAGTGGCTGCAGCAGATGATCAAGAAAAGTTTTCCAACATTCTCGTTCAACAAAAGTCAATCCTTAGACCAACTTCTGCGAGAAAGGGGAGCAAAGAGAAAGTGGGGGGGCGGAGGAGTGAGAGGGGGTGGAGGGAGAGAGAGGAGACATATGGAGAAATGGGTGAAGGGAGAGAGATGGGGGGGAGAGGTAAGAGAGAGATGGGGCAAGGGGTGACAGGGAGGGGAAAAAAGAGGGGGCAGAGAAGGGGAAGGAGAGAGAGGGGTTAGAGGGAGGAGGGAAAGAGGGTGGCAGAGCAAGAGGAGGAATGGACAAAGGGGAGAAAATGAAAGAGAGGGGGGAAGAGAAAGGTGGGGGGAGAGAGAATGAGCACAGAGGGATGTACAGAGATCATTTCCGGTGGTATCTATGCAGTGGTTATTCCTTTCATAGGACTCCACAGTTCTGCTTTTTTCCCCATTCTGGACTCTTTCACTTGTGTGGTTGGGTCAGTAAAACCATGTGGCTGAGTCATGGTTTTACTGCTCCCCCTTTAGGGTATATTCACACCAGATGAAGTGGGACTGTGTTGGGCGGCTATTCCAGCTCAGTCCCACCACATGACAGGGCAAAATACCTTGTCTCTGGTATGTCTAATTCAGTGTTGTGTATGCAGTAGGTTTTTTAGCTCAGTGCAGTGCAAAGCCGCTGTGTTGTAATGCAGTGTTTGGTGTGAATAGACGCTTGGCTGACAAGCAGCTGGGAGCGGGCAGATGCTGCAGCTGGGAGCGGACGGATTCTGCAGCTGGGAGCGGACGGATTCTGCAGCTGGGAGCGGGCGGATGCTGCAGCTGGGTGCGGGCGAATGCTGCAGCTGGGTGCGGGCGGATGCTGCAGCTGGGAGCGGGCGGATGCTGCAGCTGGGAGCGGACGGATGCTGCAGCTGGAGGGGACGGATGCTGCAGCTGGGTGCGGGCAGATGCTGCAGCAGGGAGCGGGCGGATGCTGCAGCTGGGAGCGGACGGATGCTGCAGCCGTTATGCTCTGTACTACAACCTCCCCGCAATTGCATGCAATTCATGTGGTTGTGGTGGGGTGGTGCAGCATTTAGGGGGTTTAAACACAGGTCAAATGCCTCTGAAGAGTAATCTGTGAGTGGATTGGTTTTCAAAGGAGCAACAGTCTTTTTTAATCAGAAGAGCAGAGGGAGGGACATCTGAAAATGGCAACAAATGTCAAGGGGGGGCGGGGCATTATGTTTGCACTTACCAACTACACCCTCAGGCAGCCAGGATCTAAAGTACTTCCTGCACTCTTTATGTAATCCAACCTGGAGTCTGTACATACACAGCAAGCCCTGTCAGTGCTGTGTGTTCATGGGGGGGGGGGGTGAGTATAGGTGGTGCAGACACAGCAGGGATAGGATGGGGGCGGGGCAGACACAGCAGGGATAGGATGGGGGCGGGGCAGACACAGAAGGGATAGGATTGGGGGCGGGGCAGACACAACAGGGATAGGATGGGGGCAGGGCAGACACAGTAGGGATAGGATGGGGGGCGGGGCAGGGCAGGGCAGGGAAGACACAGCAGGGAGAGGATGGGGGCGGGGCAGACACCGCAGGGATAGGATTGGGGGCGGGGCAGACACAGCAGGGATAGGATGGGGGCGGGGCAGACACAGCAGGGATAGGCTGGGGGGCGGGGCAGGGCAGGGAAGACACAGCAGGGAGAGGATGGGGGGCTGGGCAGACACAGCGGGGATAGGATGGGGGGTGGGGCAGACACTGCAGGGATAGGATGGGGGGCGGTTCTGGGGTCAGTTCCGTTACATTGGTGGCAAGTGGTGGAATTGTGCTTCCTGGCTGTGAATACATCCAAACCTCCACCGGGATCCAAGATTACAAGTAGACATTGGTCACCCCAGTGGAGATATGGACCTGGCATCAGAGTTCCCGGGGCTGCTGAGGATCGTTCTTGCAGCATACCCCAGGACTGTGTCTGCGGATGAGTACCTGGAGCTCAGGCAGCGGATTTGGGAGGTGCTTTGGAGTGGAGCACTCCAGGTTGCTGGTATGTACAAGAGCAAGTGCTATCCAACCCCAGGGGAACAGTCCAGGAATCATCAGAAGTTACGGATGCTATTTCTGGGACAGCAACCCCAGGAGCAATGGGTGACTGAGTTGGACAGGCTGGTCCAGCAGGAGATAGAGCTGGACAATCGATATCGGGCTCTGCAATGGTACGCAGAGCAAAAATATTTAGGGGTGACAACAGAATTCTCTCCGGAGGGATATGACTTTGGTGGCCCTGGATTGCTGTGGGAGAGCCTTACAGATCTTTTTGTGTTTGGCGATGAAGGAGAACCTACCCTTGGGGACCTGCGAGAAGACAGATGTTCGGTCTCACAAGGTTCTCAGAGCTTGAACCAGATCTGGAATACCTGCTAATGAAAGAACAGGATCTGGAAAGGGCATACAGGCAACTGCTAAAACATGTTCAGCAGCATGCCCAAGAATCGGCAGTGGAAATTCCAGAGACTCGGGATTTGATAGACTTCTCTGCTGAGGAAAAACAACCTGGTGAGCCTCCAGCAGATGAGCTGGTGACAGGGCCAAACATTACTGAACCCTACCCAGCACTGATAACATCTTCTGGGTTCCACGGACAGGAGATGGTGAACCCCGATTCCCAGACACCAGTTCCAGAGACTGGGGATTTGATTGACTTTTCTGCTGAGGAGGAACCAGCCGGCATGCCTCCAGCAGAAGAGCCGGCATCATGGCATGGCATTGTTGACCTCTGCCCACAACAATCAGCACCGCACGAGTTACAGGAAGAGGATGCAATCAGCACCTTACAACTGCAGCTTGAGCTAATGTCTGTGGATGGGACTTCGGTCTCCACTGACACAACCCCATAAAAGGTTCTGGCATTGGGACAGGAGGATGTTAGCCTTACTTTGCAAACACTGGGGGATGTCCCTCAAGTCAAAGTGGATGAGACTACAGTCACCACCTGGCTACCCCAGGGATGCTGGGCAGTCGGCCCAGATCCCCAACAGCATGAGTCGGCTCAGCCACCTTGGCTTCTCTCCAGCGACTGAGAGGACTTCAGGGAGAAGGACCAATCCGTACTTCTCCCCAGCGGCGGGTATGTTCTACGAGAGAGGCAGAGGTTGGCTGGGTGAGTAATGCTATGTTTGGGACAATTTGTTTGGGGTACTGTGTGGGTGCTGGAATTGGGGGACTGGAAGTACAGACTAACTTTGGAGTCCATCCATCTGGGGTTTCCTCCTGCGTTAGTCTCCTGCCGAAAAAAAAAGTTAAATGTGACAGGAGTCACTTTGGGTGGGAGGCCCATAGAACCCAGCTCTCTTTAGAGAGTTGGAGAGACCCGTCTCAGCTCCCCATCTCCCTATTATGTGTAAGTCACCCTGTGCCTGTTAGGGGTACAGGGTGATCTGTCCTAATATTGGGGTGGGGGTTGTTGATTGTGTAATGCCATGTAGTTGCATCCCATTGTTCTATTGTGTCTTGCTTGGGAGCAAACTATTATGGGATGTATGTGTTTATGTGTATTGGCTTGGTGGGGGGGGGGGTGTCTCCAGCAGCCCTCCCTCCTGATGGCACTGTTTGCTAATGTGAAGTCAGCCAGTTCGAGTTTCAAATAACGAGTTCCATATTCAGACAAACGGGTGTTGTCTAGTCTTGTATGGTCTGATGTGGTATCTGTGGTCGGTGTTCAGAATGGGAAGCTGAAGTCTAACGGAAGTATCCAAGCGCAGACTGGGGCGGTTCTGTTACAATAAATAAATAAATAAATATAAAAAAATACCTAGATCAAGGTTTGATGTAGTTCAGAGCCAGGGTAAGTGTTTGGATCAAGGTAAGGGTCAAAGGTCAAGGTCAAAATGTCAGGGTCAAAGGTCAGGATTAAAAAAAATTTGTATCAGTGTCAGTGTGTTTCAGGTAAAAAAAAAAAAAAGCGCACTATTGTTTCTGGGCTGTACTACGGGTACAAACAACATACACATATATGTTATCGCTGCGACTGTCAAGAGCTGGAGAATTTATTTTGGGTTGTTCTTTGGTGGTAGATTATGGTAGTAACAAGAATCACACAGCTAAATTAAAAAAATATTTTTTTTTTTACTATTTTGGGCCAGTTTGGGCCTTTTGATAATAAAAAATATTAGTAGATATCCATTACCATTTACCACCAAATGAAAGCCCAATTTGTGCTAAAAAAAAACGCGGTATAATCCACCTGGATGTACAAAGTAGTTGTGATGATATGGACGGTTTTACTAACACATGTCAATGTTGCAAAATTCTGCTTAGGCATTTAGATTTGTTTTACCCTTAGGCATGAAGGGGTTAAGGGGGCGTGCGGGGGGGGGGGGGGTGTCCTATACCTACATAGTTTAGCTAATAGGTGTCCCTGGTTCCCATCTCAAAAGGTTGAGAGGTATGCCTCAGGTCCTAATCTGACAGGTGTGTGGGTACAGGTGTGTGGCCCTAAACACAGACAGTGTACATTCGGGGCCCCTCACCCACACCTGCACACCTGTCTAACTAACACCTGTGGCTGTTGGTGAATAGCAGGTGTCCCCATAGAGGCAGGCAGCTGCAGCCGCATAAACAAACCACTCATTTACACAGACAGAGCACCTTAGGAGTTCTTAGAGCTTATTCACACATGAGGTTTGGGGTGGTAAAACCTCACAGTTGAGCTGCACATTTACCCACACCCAACCACTACTCCCTTTAGCTGCAGAGGCATCTACTTGGGATGGTCACATGACACGACTCTGATGCTTTGCTTCATGGCCTTGGCAGTAATTATACTCCTTGTTGAATGCGACCCATTCAAATGAATAGCGCTGCTTTGCAAGTGCCCCACAACTGCATGCATTGCATATGGTTGCAGCGCGCTAGTGCAATACAATGCCTCCTCTCTGCCTGTCAAATACTCTCTGAGGAGCAAAGGGGAATGGTAAGGGGTAGTTGGGGGAACACCAGGCACACAATGGAAGGCTACAGGAAAGGGTAGTTGGAAGGATATCAGGCACACAGTGGAAGGATAAAGGGAATGGGTAATTGGGAGGATAGCAGGCACAAAGTGGCAGGTTTAGGGAACAGTAGTTGGTAAGATAACAGGCATACAATGGCAGGGTACAGAGGGGTGTAGTTGGCAGGATAGCAGGCACACAGTAGAGGGTTACAAGGAGGTGGTAGTTGGTAGTGTAGCACTACCCCCTTAGGAGTTGCTGAAGATTTGGGTCCCCCTATAGTCCTGCACAACCAGGCAACACGCATTTCCTTCAAGCCTTGCACTCCAGAGACAGTAAACAGACCTTGAACCTTTTTTTTTTGTGCATGAGGGATACATGGGACGCCCAGGGAACTGTTGAGCTAGCGTAACTTCGTAGAACTATGTACAAGTGCTCAGAAGGGTTTGTTTCTTCTTGGAGAGCTATCCAGCCTTTCCTGGTATGCCACCTCAGACTCTAAACAACAAACCCCACAAAAGGATATAGCACCTCAAAGGCTAATAAGCAGCATAAATGTATTATGGACGTAACAATAAAACAGATCATATATGCAAAACAATGCACATACCCCATCCATCCCCGCCCCCACCATCGACCAACCCCCCCCCCAACAATGTCCCACCCTCCCCTCCCCGGGCAACTCTACAGACCCCCTTCCTCCCGGAAGCCAGGTCAACATGGGCTAACCCTCCACCCCTTTCAAAATCCCTAACGTCCCCCTGTCCCGTGCAGATGGACACACTCCCCGATAAGACCCTTCTGTGGTAGTGCTGATGACAGTAGGTGTGTCAGGACATGGAATCCGGCTAATGACAGAAATCCCAAAAAGTATAATAGAGTATAGATCCACAAGGTGTAGTTCCACCATGAAAGAGGAGAGCAGCTAAAGAAGGGGCAACCTGGGTTCCTCCAACAAAGTGTGACTCAGTTCATATCTGTAGTAGGTATGCCGCTGTGCTCTAAATCCTCCTATATCCTCGTAGCCATCACTGGAGCCTGTCTATGTCAAACCTTAAATCTGCGTGCACTCGTGAAATGGCAACAATTTTTTTTACTTAACTTTATTTAAAAAAAAGCTCCCTATGTCAGCAGATATGTCTGCTCTCCTTCCTCCCCTACACCACATCCTGCCGGCACACATTGAGCCAGTCCCGGGCCCACAGATGGGCAAGCAAAGCCTGGGACATATAGCTGGCGGGGGGGGGGGAGGGTGACACTGTGGGCTGTGTGGAAGCAATCGGGTGGCAGCGCTTCCACCTGACAGGTGAGCCCTGCTGCTTGCCCGCATCACGGCTAAAGACAAAAAAAGATACCTGCCCGGCGCCCAGAACTACATGTCTCGGGGGTCAGGCGATAGGAATTGCACATCCCTGCTATTCCCCGCTGGGGTTCTTGCAGCTGATTGCAGAAAGGGGTCATTTGCAAGTGTGAATGTGCCCGTAAGTAAATAGCTGCCATTGACCAGTGATCTCCTCCTCCCTGTGAGCATACATTGGAAGCTGCGTCAGAGCAGATTTTATTGGCCTTCTTCAGTATTAGAACAATATTAGGATGATAATATGTTCATCTTTGTGACTGAATATTGTTTTTAAACATCACTTTCTGCTGTGTTATTGTGTTCCTTTCCAGGCAATGAAATTCCCCACCTGAAAGAAGAGGATCCAGACCCAACCTGGAAGAAAAGGTTACTAATGGACAGCTTTGAAAAATTGCAGTATCCGTGCATCCGTGTCATCAGGGTGATAACATTGCAATATAGTAAGTGATTTTGTCTGGGCCCTTACATGGCCCTTTCCTGGCAGACACAGATTCTTGTGGGCTAAAAGTTCACTACATGAAGTGTGTGTTAAACAAGATGACTTCTATTGACTCGCCTATTTGTTTATAAAATGCAAAATAAAATACAATCTCATCCCCCAGGGCTGCAGCTGGACCTTGTACAGCCTGTCTGACTGGATCCCCCCAATAATATCAAAACAAATATTTTCACTAAAAATACACTAAAATCATTATTAGCGGACACAAATACAATATAACTAATACAAAAATCCTGCTGAATCTAAAGGATAACATTGTATTGAGGTAATAAATAAAGCTCAGTGTAAATGAGGTCTTGGGGATAATTCACATAGGTGCTGCGGCCTGTACAGTATGGGTCAGTAATTTATGGGGCAGGGGCTGTGTGCAGGCAGCCTATGTTACACAATGGGGACGCAGCACATGTATGAACACAGCCACAGCTCCTAATCTGACAGGCGTGTGGGTGCAGGTATACAGCCTTGAACAGTGTGCATTTGGTGACGCTCACCCACCCCTGTATACCTATTAAACGTAGGACCTGTGGCTGTGTGCATGCCCATAGAGTAACAGGCATCTTCAGCTGCATAGACAAACCACTCATTCACACAGCCAGAGTACCTGTGTGAATGAGCACTTAGGGCTTGTTCACAAGTGAGGTTGTGGGGTGGAAAACCCTCACAATTGAGCTGCACTTTTACTGCTCCCCAACCACTACACCTTTAGCTGCAGAGGCATTCACTGGGTATGTACACATGCCATGACTGCTTTGCTTCATGGCTGTGGCAAGGATTATACCCCCGGTCAAACACGACCCATTCAAGTGATTGGTGCTGCTTTGCAAGCATCTCACAACGACATAATATTATTCAGTTTTAAGTGCACTAGTGTGACATGAAGGGGTTAAAGCAGGTCACAACACCTCTTTACTGCCTATCAAATGCTTACTGAAGAGCGAAGAGTACAGGTAAGGGGTAGGTGGTAGGATAACAGGCACACAGTTGCAGGGTACAAAGAGGGGGTAGTTGGCAGGACAGCAGGCACACAGTGGCAGGTTACAGGGAAGGGTAGTTGGTTGGATAGCAGGCACACAGTGGCAGGTTACAGGGAAGGGTAGTTGGTAGGGTGGCAGGCACACAATGGTGCGGTAAAGGAAAGGGTAGTTGGTAGGGTAGCAGGCATACAGTGGCAGAGTACAGGAAGGGTAGTTGGTAGGGTAGCAGGCACACAGTGGAAGGTTACAGGAAAGGGTAGTTGGTTGGATAGCAGGCACACAGTGGCAGGTTACAGGAAAGGGTAGTTGGTAGGGTAGCAGGCACACAATGCTGTGGTAAAGGAAAGGGTTGTTGGTAGGGTAGCAGGCATACAGTGGCAGAGTACAGGAAGGGGGTAGCTGGTAGAATAACAGGTCCGGGCAGAGGGCAGTGAACTGGCATGCAAGGTGTACAGGCTCACAAGGCTCAATGATTCAGGAGGGGGAGGGATGGTGGCACTAGGTAAAATCTGTCTCAGCCATCCCTGCCCCAGTTCACTCACCTCTGAAATCAGGTAGGATACGAAGGACGGTTGCTTAGGGTATGTAGCTGCCCCTCTGGCTCCAAGAACTGATCCCCTGTGGCTCCCTGGACCATCTGAAAGCTGATGGGGGGAGAAGAGGAGAAGCTGATTGTGCTGCAGGGGGAGCCACAGTATGATTGGTTTTAACAGTAAGGCAGTACAGCCAGCCCTCCTGCTCATCAAGAGCCCGGACCACCCTGTTGAACTGATGGTCCTGGGCCCAATACAGCTGGGCCAGCTGTACCCCTTATTAGCAACCCTGCCATTACCACAATTAGTCATTATCATGCAGCTTTCCTTTTATTGTAACAAATGATATATAACATCACTGCTTACTTTGCATCTCTCTCCAAAACATCTGAGTCAGAAAAAGAAGTTAGAACCCTTTTACAATAATCAGTTTTTGAATCACTTTTGATGCCTTCACATTGACTTATAATGCAAAGTGCTTTTGAAATACCGCACCAAAGATGCAGCATGCAGGCCTATTCAAAGGGCAGTGCGCCTCTTGTTTTAAGAGATCTATAGGATTTAAAGGGATACATTTTTCTTTCTCTTTTTAAACCCCAAAAGTGCTTCAAAAACTGATCAGAGGGAAAGGGCCCTTAATGCATCTGCCAGGTACTAAGATCACAGGAAAAACACAGGGAACACATAGTTTTATTAAGTCCAGAAGCTGTCAGGATCTCTGGGTCCAGCTCTGATTGAGGTCTGAATAAGGGAGTCTCTCCACACAAGGCCACCACCCCAATATATGTTGTATTGTCCTTGGGGCAAATCACTTCCTTCACTCTCCTCCTTCTCATAACCGAATGGGGTCACAGGAAGTGCACTGAACGATGTTGAAGACTGGTGGCATGTAGTGGGCAAAGGAAGAGTAGTGCTGGAGACAGCTCCTGATTGAAGGGGAGTATGGCCACACAATCTAGGATTTTTATCCTTCAAAAATGATAAACTGCAAATTTTTTAAAAATTAAGAAATTAGAGTCCTACTTTGTTCATGTTCTTCAGTTTTGTTTGTTACTTTCTTACTGCTCACACCTGCATGCACAGTGAAATGGTTAGTGTTGTCTTATATTAATGTGGAGGATTTATTTATGAATGTATTTTCCCTCAGAAACTAGTCCAACAGTTCTTTTCCAGAGAGATGCATTTATTCGAATAAAGATATTTGCAACAGGTGACAGAAATCCAAATGAATACTTGTACAACGAACAAACAACAGCCCTCAGAGTCCCATTTAAGATACTTCATATCAAACATGGAGATACTACACTGTCCAGCATGCCTTTTGGGCTTGGACAGCTGCAGTCTAATCAAAGTTGTCCAGATATTTCCTAAACTACATTCTTTTACTATTAATTAGATATACAAGTTACCCTTTGAAGAATGCTGTTTACCATACTTAATACCCCTTTTCATGTTATTAGATAGTAGATGCTGGCCAAGTCCTCTCAGGTCTGACTGAGCAATCTGCATTTTATCACCCTTGCAAGTTTGCAAATTACCTCCTTTGAAATGTAACATGTTGGCCCCCAAGTGCCAAGGTGATGTTGCATAAACTTAACATAGCAAACAGTCCTTGGCTATCCTTTTGTTGTGTAAAATACATCTAGCCCAGTCATATTCTGGCCTGGTCAATAACGTGAGAATACACACATACACATATATATATTTACAATATCCTACAATTAGGGATTCACAGGACCCCTAAAATCCAGTTGTACATGGAGAAAGCAACCAATAATCTGCCCACGTAATGGACATGCAGTTGATATGTAACCCTTCCACCTTTACTATTGTTGGCAACCTCTTCTAGACAATAGAGGTACTGACATCAATTGACAGCCCATGGATGCCTAAGGCTGGCCATACATTATTCAATTTATTTGTACAATTTTCCAAAACCATATAATATGAGGTCAAACCTAAACACTTTCAGTTTGTGTGCAATTAGACAGGCCCTTGCACTACATAGCTGAAGACAAATCTAAAGGAAATTGAACAAGAAAATTGTATAATTGTGAGGGACCGCCGAGCGGCACCACTAGCACTGCACTTGTCAGGCGTGCCCAGAGCGCGGAGTTTAAGCCCCAGGGTACTTGTTCACCAGGGCCCCTGATGGTGGGGATGGACTTGTAGTACCCCGGGAGCAGGTCGCCACTACTGAGCACACCTGTCAGTGGTAGGGCTGTTCGCCAGGGGCTCCAACCAGGTAGAGCCAGAAAGTGAGGAGGTCGGGTGACCCCGATGGGATGGATGGCTGAGCAAGTGCGAAGTCAGACAGGCCGAGTTGGTAACGTAGAGGACGGTAAGGTACAAGGGAGCAGGCAGAGAATCGTCGGGTCACACGCCAGGTCAGCAACAGTAGGTCAGATCTAATGAGGGGCATCCAGGGAGAGAGGTCAGGCAAAGCAAGGGTCTGGGCAGGAGAAATCAGCAGGTCAAGAACAATCCGGGTCAAATAACTTACAAGGCACAGGTTCAGAATCACAGGAAGCAGGTAAGACCAGAAGGCAACGAAATGACAGCTCAGGGACATTCAAATATCCCGCCCTGCGCTGCCACCGGTGCCCAGCGGGCGGCCGCGGCTTCTACTGCGCATGCGCGAACTCGAACGCCGCGGCCGGCCCGGAGCTAGTGCCCGTGTCCCTGCACAGGGCGGAGCAGTGCGCCTGCGCCGGGACCATCGCGGCAGGGATCGAGGGGATCCATGACATTGCCCCCCCCCCTACGGGCAACCTCCGGATGCCCACCCGATCTCTCCACCACGGGTGATCACAAAGAAACCTCCGGACAAGTCTAGGTGCATGGACATTATGGGCTGGTTCCCACGAATTGTCCTCAGGGCCGTAGCCCTTCCACTTGATGAGAAATTGGGTCTGGCCCCCCCTTCGTCGGCACTTCAGGATTGTCTCCACCTCGAATTCTTCTTCCTCTTCGACTGTTACGGCCTCCGGGGGCCTGGATTGCCGTTCCGGGAAGGCATCAGGGACTACCGGCTTCAACAGGGACACGTGGAAGACAGGGTGGATCTTGAGTGTCTCAGGGAGAACAAGTTCATAGGCCACTTCATTGACCATCCGTTTGATGCAAAAAGGGCCTATAAATTTAGGTCCCAACTTTTTTGACGGGCAGAGCATCTTCAAGTTCGATGTAGCCAGCCAAACCTTCTCTCCGGGCCGCAACACCAGATCCCCTCTTCGCTTCCTATTAAAAGCCCTCTTGTAGTCTTCTTGGGCTTGACGGATGGCTTCCTGTAGTTTTTTATTGTTTGAAGCGAAAAAGGTTAGTGCATCCTGTGTCGCTGGAATTGGGCATTCCGGGACTAAATCCGGGAGGAAGACAGGGTGAAACCCATAGTTGGAGAAGAACGGGGACTGCCCTGTTGCTGAATGGCAAGCGTTGTTGTACGCGAATTCCACCAAAGGGATAAGTGGCACCCAGTCATCCTGAGAGAATGATGTGTAGCATCGCAAGTATTGCTCTAGGGTCTGATTGGTCCTTTCGGTCTGACCATTGGTCTGAGGGTGAAATGCCGAGGAAAGGGATAGCTTGATATCCAGGGCTTTGCACAATGCCCTCCAAAATCTCGAGGTAAACTGCACCCCTCAGTCCGAGACGATGTCTTCGGGGACCCCATGCAGTCTAACAACCTCTCGAATAAAAGCTTGCGCCGTCTCGGCTGCTGATGGAGTCTTCCGTAAAGGAATGAAATGGGCCATCTTGGATAAACGGTCCACGACCACGAGAATTGCTGTGTGGTCCAGTGAAGGTGGAAGCTCGACTATGAAGTCCATAGAGATTTTCTGCCAGGGCCGTTCAGGGATGGGTAATGGACGTAGCAGGCCCCACGCCTTATTTCTTGAAGGCTTGTTCCGCTGGCAGATGGCACAGGAGCCCACGTAACTTTTACAATCCTTGGCCATGTCCGGCCACCAGAAGGAACGTCGGAGAAGTTCCAGGGTCTTGACCGGGCCAAAATGTCCTGCCATCGGGTGGTCATGGCAATGTCCCAAGACTAGGGTTCGGGCTTCCTCCGGCACCACAATCCGGTCCTCCCTCCATAGGAGTCCCCCCTTGTTCTGGAGGGGCGCCCCATCGGAGGTAGACATTGCTGTGGACGCTCTCATTATCTCGGAGCGAAGGTTCGTCTGGAGGGCCAAGAAGTTTCCCACAGGCAGAATAGTGTCAGGTACTTGGATCTCCTTGGCGTCCTCGTACATACGTGACAACGCGTCTGGCTTCGTGTTTTTTGATCCCGGCCTGTATGTGATGTGGAACTGGAACCTCGAGAAAAACAATGCCCATCTTGCTTGTCGTGGGCGCAAACGTTTGGCCGTCCTCAGATATTCCAGGTTCTTGTGGTCTGTGAATATCAGGATGGGGTGTGAGGCACCTTCCAGCAGGTACCTCCATTCTTCTAATGCGGTCTTGATAGCCAGTAGTTCTCGATCCCCAATGTCGTAGTTCTTCTCCGCAGGGGTAAGTTTCCGTGAGAAGAATGCTACTGGGTGAAGTAATTCCTTGGCGCCCTTTCGCTGGGAAAGGATGGAGCCAACCGCGTTTTCTGACGCATCTACTTCTAAGATGTAGGGCAGGGAGGCGTCGGGATGACCCAGAATGGGTGCCGAGGTAAATAACTTCTTTAGTGCTTCAAAAGCTTCCTGTGCCTCTGGCGTCCATCTGAATCACGTCCCAAGCTTGGTTAACTGCGTGATGGGGGAGACTAGACCCGAGAAGTTCTTGATGAACTTCCGGTAGAAGTTTGCGAACCCGATAAAACGTTGGACGCTTTTCCTGTCCGTGGGTTCAGGCCAATCTAGGATCGCAGAGACCTTCTGAGGGTCCATTGCGACCCCCGTGGTGGAGATAATCAGACCCAGAAATGTAACGCTAGCCTGTTCAAAGCAACATTTCTCTGCTTTAGCGTACAACCCATGCTGCCGCAACCGCCCCAATACCTTTGTTACATGTACCCTGTGCTCCCCCAGGGAGGATGAGAAAATCAAAATGTCGTCTAAGTAGACGATGACAAAGATATCCAGAAAGTCCCTAAAGATGTCGTTTACAAAGTGCTGGAAGGTGGCCGGCGCATTGCACAACCCGAAAGGCATGACCAGGTATTCGAAATGGCCGAAACGGGTGCGGAAGGCCGTTTTCCACTCATCCCCCTCCCTTATGCGAACCAAGTTGTAGGCTCCCCTTAAGTCCAGCTTGGTAAATACTACTGCAGCTTTTAAGCTCTGGAATAATTCTGGTACCAGTGGTAAATGGGTAACGATTTTTGATTGTGACCCTATTCAGCTCCCGATAGTCAATACATGGCCTCAAAGTCTTGTCTTTCTTTTCTACAAAGAAGATCCCTGCACCTGCTGGGGAAGTGGAGGGACGGATGAATCCCTTCCGGAGGCTGTCCTCAATATAATCCTTCAGGGACCCTAATTCTAGCTCAGAAAGGGGAAAAATTCGCCCGAAGGGAATTTCAGAACCGGGTAACAGATCAATAGGAAAGTCATATGGGCGGTGGGGGGGTAGAGTATCTGCTCCCCGTTCACTGAACACATCAAGAAACTTATGATAGGCTGCAGGAATCACTTGTTTTAGGCTGGCATCCCCTTCAGAGCACAGGAGGACCTGGGGGACCTCCGGGCCCGAAGTTCGGCACAGTTCCCGACAGTATGGGGAAGGGAACGAGACAACCCCAGTTTCCCAGTCAATTTGGGGGTTATGGGCCCGCAACCATGGGAGCCCCAGAATGACTGGGAAAAGGGGTGATGCAATAGCATCCAGGCGGAGGAGTTCCCGGTGCTGACCGGCAATGGAAGTCACAATGGAAGGGGTCTCCTGGTTAACCACCCCTGACTTTATCCGGGAACCATCAGCCAAAAAGATGTGAAACCCCTTCTCCTTTGGACGGAGGGGGATACCCTGCCGGTGAGCAAAATTGATATCCACAAAACAGCTGCATGCCCCCAAATCAACTATGGCCGTCACCTCCACGGTCCTTTCTGAAAGCTGAAAGGAGAGGGGGACAACTAAGTATTGGGACGGATTCATATTGCCAATAGATAAAGAAGATGAGGTGAACTTAGTTTCTGCGGGCAGGAATGTACCATGTGACCAACTTCACCGCAGTAGAGACACAGGTTCTGGGAGCGTCTGCGCTGGCGTTCATCTGGCGGTAGTTTAGGCCGTGCCAGGCCTAGCTGCATGGGTTCGGGAGCATCTTCAGATGGCAGGTACTGGATGTTTGGCCTAGTATGTTGACTGGATCCTTGGAATGACCCCCAGGTATTTCCGCGACCCTGACCAGACCTCTCCAATCTGCGCTCCCGTAGCCTACGGTCAATTTTAATGGTGAGTGCAATCAAGTCCTCTAAAGTCTCGGGCACCTCCACCCAGGCGAGCTCGTCTTTCAGAGCCTCAGATAGGCCCATACGGAACTGGTGCAAAAGCGCAAACTCGTTCCAGCGAGTGTCTCCCATCCAGCGCCTAAAGTCAGAGGCGTATTCCTCAGCCGCTCGCCGACCTTGTCGGAGTGCATATAATGTGGCCTCGGCCGAGGCCGCCCGTTGTGGGTCATCGTATAAGATGGCCATAGCGTTAAAGAACTTGTCAACCGTAACCAGATGGGGGTCATTATTTCCCCTTAGTCGGTGGACCCAGTCTTGGGGTTCACCCTGCAACAGGGAGATAACAAATCCCACTTTCACCGATTCTGTCAAAAAAGTCCGTGGTTGCAGTTCAAAATAGAGCAGGCAGGAGTCACGGAATGACCGAAAGCATGTGCGATCCCCGTGGAAGCGCTCGGGTAAGGGTACTCGGGGTTCCGCCATAGGGAGTGATGCGGAAGGCCCAGGAGCCGGCTCGTGGGCTGCTGCGACCGGAGGTGCAGGAGCCGGGTTCTGTGAAACAGGAGCAGATATGGTGCAGGCCTGAAACCGATTCTCAATCTGCAAACATCTGTCCTGTAACGTGTTTACTGCTTGCGTCAGGGTAGCCAAGTGCCTGCAAACCTCCTCCTTCGAGGAGGGTCCTCCTCGAGGCTCAGTCATGGCCTTATGGTACTGTGAGGGACCGCCGAGCGGCACCACTAGCACTCCACTGGTCAGGCGTGCCCAGAGCGCGGAGTCTAAGCCCCAGGATACTTGTTCACCAGGGCACCTGATGGTGGGGATGGACTTGTAGTACCCCGGGACCAGGTCGCCACTACTGAGCACACCTGTCAGTGGTAGGGGTGTTCGCCAGGGGCTCCAACCAGGGAGAGCCAGATGTGAGGAGGTCGGGTGACCCCGATGGGATGGATGGATGGCTGAGCAAGTGCGAAGTCAGACAGGCCGAGTTGGTAACGTAGAGGACGGTAAGGTACAAGGGAGCAGGCAGAGAATCGTCGGGTCACACGCCAGGTCAGCAACAGTAGGTCAGATCTAATGAGGGGCATCCAGGGAGAGAGGTCAGGCAAAGCAAGGGTCTGGGCAGGAGAAATCAGCAGGTCAAGAACAATCCGGGTCAAATAACTTACAAGGCACAGGTTCAGAATCACAGGAAGCAGGTAAGACCAGAAGGCAACGAAATGACAGCTCAGGGACATTCAAATATCCCGCCCTGCGCTGCCACCGGTGCCCAGCGGGCGGCCGCGGCTTCTACTGCACATGCGCGAAATCGAACGCCGCGGCCGGCCCGGACCTAGTGCCCGTGTCCCTGCACAGGGCGGAGCAGTGCGCCTGCGCCGGGACCATCGCGGCAGGGATCGAGGGGATCCCTGACAATAATATATGGCCAGATTAAGCACAATATTGAACATGCAGGAGACATTCACACCAGTGGCCTGCTGGAGATAATTTTTTAGGGTTCTGGCAGTGCTCATCCTGTTCCTCCTTGCACAAAGAAGCAGATACCGGTCCTGCTGATGGGTTAAGGACCTTCTACAACCCTGTCCAGCTCTCCTAGAGTGCCTGACTCCTGGAATCTCCTCCAAGCTCTTGAGACTCTGCTGTTAGACACAGCAAACCTTCTGGCAATGGCATGTATTGATGTGCCATCCTGGAGAAGGACTGCCTGTGCAACCTCTGTAGGGTCCAGGTATCACCTCATGCTACCAGTAGTGTCACTGACCATAGCCAAATAGAAAACTAGTGAAAAAACAGTCAGAAAAGATGAGTAGGGTAAAAATGTCAGTGGCTTTCACCTGTAAAACCATTCCTGTTTTGGGGGTCGTCTCATTGTTGCTCATCTAGTGCACCTGTTGTTAATTTCATTAACACCAAAGCAGCTGAAACTGACTTACAACCCCCTCTGCTACTTAACTGACCAGATCAATATCCCAGGAGTGTCACTGACTTGATGCTATACTCTGATTAAAAAGTGTTCCTTTAATTTTTTGAGCAGTGTATATTGTTTTAAACATTACTTAGTGCTGTATGTTATTGTGTTCCTTTCCCGGTGGATACGTTATCATCCTGGAAGAAGGGAATCCAGCCCCAACCATGAATAAGAGTTTGACAAAATTCAGTTTTGAAAAATTCTTGTCTGAGTTAAATGGTTTCTGTCTCATAAGTGATTTTGTCTGGGACACAAACACAATTGGCCTTTCCATGGTGAATGAAGTCCTGTGGGCTGAAAGTGTACAACATGAAGCGTACCACAGTATGTGTGATGACTTCTATCAACTCTACTATATATTTATAAAATTAAAATTAAAATACTTTTTCACCTCCCAGGGCCCCAGGGCTGCTGTTAGAAATCACGGGACATCTCCTCAAAAATATACTAAAATCATTATTAGTGGACACAAACACAACATTACTTATGAAATTCCTGCTAAATATAAAAGATAAAACTGTATTGAAGTAAAAACAAAAGCTCTGTGTATAATTGAGATCTTGGGGTTCATTCACATGGGCGCTGTAGCCTGTCCAGTGTGAATCAATTGTTTGTGTGGCTAGAGCTGTGTGCAGGCAGCCTATGTTATGGGTACGGACACAACCTCAGGCATAGCTCCCAACTTTCCCTGATTTCGAGGGACTGTCCCTGATTTCGAATGTAGCACTACCCCCATGAGCATTGCTTGAGTAATAGGTTTGGGATCCCTGGCAATCTGAACCCCCTGATGGAGTCCACCCTCTGCTGACACCAATGTACTCTGCTAACCCAGATAATTCACACCTGCAAAATGGACTCACACACAGAGTAGTATAAACCAATGTGACGTTTATATTGAATTGCAGGGTAACTGAGTCAAGAATAACAGAATAGCATTTGACTTGATAATAACTCTGGTCAAGGTCAGCAACTATGACCCAATGTATATCAACATACACAATAATTAACAGTATTTACCCTCTAGGGGACCACCCATAGTACATATACTGCAGCAACGTGGCCCCTGTGCGCAGGATCAAGTTTATAAATGTCATCCTGTTTACTTGGTAGCGGGCGCGCGGGCGCACGACCGTCCTACCCACGGTACGGATCATAGCCGCGGGTGTCAATCACCAGGTCCTGGCTGGTGATTACTCGCCGGAGCCCGACGATTGCCGGCAAACACTGACAGGAAGCACAGCTGCATTATTATCAGTGGAGCTCTCCTCCCTGTCAGTTTTCAGCACACTGTTTTGGATTGCTGAGTTCAGCTTTCTGGAACAGTGTGTGACAGTGAAGTACACCCTCCCAGTCCCTAGTAAAACACTCCCCTCACACAGTTAACCCTTTGATTGCCTTTTTATGTTAACCCCTTCCTCCCCAGTGCCATTAGTACAGTGTCACTGCTTTTTTTTTGCACTGATCACTGTATTGGTGTCACTAGGGATGTCAGTGACCCCAAGTCAGTTCCCCCCCAGTGTCAGAATGTCCGTGCTGTGTTCTGCATGAGTTCTACCTATACATCCAGAACTTTCCTAGATTGCTTGAATACAGAGGAAGCCAGAGGCAGAACTAGCGGCACTTGAACACGTTGAGCAGGCATTACTAAACAATTGCAGCTCTCTCTTAAGCAGGAAGCCTAAGTAAATTCTCCTAACAGTTCTCCTATCAAGCAGGGGAACCAACTGTACTCTTCTTATCCTAGCACCTATCTAGGAGGGTGCTACATACTATTTAAATGTCATTTTTCTTGGAGTTAGGCTTTAGTTATAAAGATTTTGAACTATAGACTGTAGATGTGATGTGTACATAGATGTGCAAAGGTTCTGGCAAAAGTTCTTGAAACCTTCTGCAATTCCCAGATTTCTGTATCAACCTTCTGGAAAAACTACCTGACACCGTCAATAAAGACAAGAGAAAAGAGCTCCTCTCTGAAATAGATGGAATGGAAGAGGATATCATGATATATGAGCCGTGTAAGTGTTTTCTTTTAATATATATGTTTACAGCTGCACAATCTGCACAAATGATACATCTGTTAGGACATATAAGTTTGTGGGGGACATTCACATGAATTCAAAATACTTGTAATGACACCATTCTGGTAGTAGTTTCCTTAAGAACTACCTGCGCCTAGCTCAGACAAGCATTTGCACCAGTGATTGTAACATTATCCACACGTGTTCCAAATTCTCCCAGCTCCAACTACCACCATATATACTGCGAGCAGGCAGCACACCCAGGCCTCGTTCTGCTGGGTAACTTGATTGACAGCTGTACTTGGAAGTGAAGTGGGAGCCGTGGCCCTGCTGTTAATAGAAATTGCATTGTTTACTTTGTTAATGTAAGTACATTTTTAACCACTAGGGTAGCGCCCGCAGTACATATACTACTACAAGGCGGCCCCTGTGCGCAGGATCATGTATATAAACGTGATCTTACATTTTGGGGTAGGGGTTGCATGCGACCACCCCACTCGCTCACCGATCGCGGCCATGGGTGTCAATCATCGGGTCCTGGTCGGTGATTAGCCGCAGAGCCCAACAATTGCCGGCAAACACTGACGGGGAGGAAGGCTGCATTGTTTCTAATGGAGTTCTCCTCCCTGTCAGTTTTCAGCACTCTGTTTCGGATTGCTATGCACAGCCTTCTAGATCAGTGTGTAACAGTGAAGTACACACACCCCGCCCCCTAGTAAAACACTCCCTTCACACAGTTAACCCTTTGATTGCCTCCAAATGTTAACCCTTTCCTCCCCAGTGCCATTAGTACAGTGTCAATGGTTTTTTTTTTTTGCACTGATCACTGTATTGGTGTCACTGGGGACCCCAGGTGACCCCAAGTCAGTACCCCCCAATGTCAGAATGTCCACCACAGTCCTGCCATAAGTCACTGATGACCGCCATAAGTTGCTGATCACCACTATTAGTATGAAAAAATTTTTAAAATCCAGTATCTATACCGCCATTTGTGCACGCTATAACTTTCACGTAAACCAATTATTTTACACGGGTTGGGATTTTTTTTAGCAAAGACATGTCGCAGAATACAATTTGGACTAAATTTATGACGAAATTTGATTTTTACATTTTTTTTGCTGGACCTGCTTTATAGCAAAAAGTTTTCTCCCCCAACAAGTGCAGTGTCAGTAGGTCTCTGTCACTTGATACAATGCACACAAAACCGCAGTGTTGGCAGAATCAGGCCTGATATCTGTTAGCACTTGCTGGTAAATTTTTAGGACTCTCATATGCAGCAGAGTGCCAATACTAGTGTCACGCTACCTTTTGGTGAACTGGCGTGCAGTAGTGGTCTAGTACATCCTGGTCTTTCACATACCTCTTAGAGTGTAAGCTCCCAGGATCAGGCCCTCCTATCCCTCTTGTATTGAACTGTATTGTAGCTGTAATGTCTCCCATTATATTGTAAAGCGCTGAGCAAACTGTTGGCACTATATAAATCCTGTATTATAATAATAATAATACCAGCACTGCAATATGACTTGGTGACGTGGCGAGTCCCATAAGTGCAGTACAAGCTGGTGCGGTGGCGAGCACAAGTATTGTCCTGCGACCACCAACAATTTGCACACAGGCCCGTAGAGCCCCTAGTATCCTTCCGGATGTGCTTGCAAATCCCAATTGGCAGCCCACAAATTCTGCAGCACCCGTACTTCCCCCCCCCCCCATTTTGGAATTCAGGTGGAAACAGCAAATTTAACTACTCCCCTTGATTTTTGGAGCGGTTTTTCACGGAATATCTGTATGCATTGATTGTGGATCAAAGCAATTTATATGCAGAACAATTTATTGCCGCCCACCCAAATTCAAACCTTGCCAGATCATTCGCATGGAAACACATTACGGTTTCCAAATTTACTTTTTTTTTTTTTTTTTTTGGCCTAACCCTCAACGCATGACTAAAAGAAATGAATTGTGGTTGTATTGTACAGCGCCCGATTCATCATATGCCCGTGTTCTCTGCTGCCATGGCCAGGCATAGAAATGAGTATAATGTGTTTTATGCATTTCAATGGCAATACACTCTGTCCTCCTCGGGGTGACCCTGAATTTTACCGGCTCCTCAAAATTCAGCCCCTCGCAAATCACCTTAACCAAAAATTTGCAGATGTCTATACTCCCCAGCAAACAAATCTGCATTGATGAGTCCCTCATTAATTTTTCTGGCCTCCTTGCATTCAAACAATTTCTCCCCAGCAAGCGTGCCAGATATGGGGTCAAGATGTAGAAGACCTGTGAGAGGGCAACAGGCTATACATATACGTTTTAGGTTTACGAGGGAAAAGATAGTCATGTGGAGCCCCTGGATGCCCAGACTACATGGGGAGCAGTGACAAGATAGTTTGGGACTTGGTGTCATCATTTCTCCATATGGGGTACCACTTATATGTGGACAATTTTTATTTAAGCGTGCCACTATTTAGACATTTATTCAATCTTGGAACTGGTACAGGTGGCACCCTGTGACCTAATGTGTGCCCACCATTAGAAGTGGGTGAATGCAGCACGGTATATTCTAATGGTGGGAATACCACACACTTTTTCTGGCAGAGATTTCTTCTGTTTTTTTTATTCAGTCCACAGGCTGCATACAAAAAAATAAAATAACATAGCATACTGTATATACCTAGCAAGGATCAGCAATGTACTGGTACATCCCTGGACTTTGAATGGTTATACCAGGATGATGCCTACAGTTGCAGGCATCATCCTGGTATTGTTTTTTCTCAGCCAGCGATCGGCTTTCAGGTAATAGCAATCCTAATGGCTAATTAACTGCAGGATTGCTTTTACAAGCAGTGGGAGAGGATACGCCCCTCCCCCGCTGCCTTCCATCTCCTTCTCGGGCAGTCCCATGCCATCAGGGAAACCTGAGAATGCAGCCAGTGTTTCTGCCAGCTGACCATAGAGCTGATTGGAGACCAGAATGGTGACAACCATCTCTATAGTCTAAGAAATCGGAAGCTATGAGTATTTCATCACTTCAGTTTCGCAGGATATAAACGGCGCCATTTGTAAATCGGAAAAGCATCTGATCACACCGATCTTGGTTTGATTAGATAATAATGTAAGGGCAGAGGAGAGATCTAGAGTCTGATAGACCACGAGCGTTGACCCTGTGCCAGTAAGTAAACAGCGGTTGCACCATACATGTGAGGTATCGCCTTTTACATCAGATCAAGAGCAGTAATTCTAACACTAGACCTCCTCTGTAATTCTAAAATGGTAGCTTGTAAAGGCTTTTAAAGCGTTGCCTATGGATATTAAAAACATGCAGTTTGTCGCCATTGCACGGGGCATGCGCAGTTTTGAATCATGTCATGTTTGGTATCTATTTACTCGGCATACCATCTTTTATATCTTAACCAAATAATTGGCCAATATATTGTGTTTTTGTGCATTAAAAGTAAAAATTTTTTTTTACTTTTTCTTAAATTTGCGTTTGAAAAATCGCTGCGAGTATTATGTGACATAAACAATTGTAGCACCCACCATATTTTTTTCTTTTTTTACACAAAATTGTCATTTAAATGATTTATTGCTCACACATGCCATTGGTGTATGTGGAATTACTCCCCAAAATACATTCTGCTACTTCTCCCGAGTATGGGGGTACCACATGTGAGAGATGTTTTGGCAGTCTAGCCAAGTACAGCACCTCTAAATCCAATAAGCACCTTCAGGCTTTTAAAGGGCTTTATTTCCTCATTACACTTCCTGACTACCTATCACAGTTTTGGAGGCCCTCAAATGTCAGGATAGCACCAACCCCCCCCAAATGACCCCTTTTTGGAAAGCAGACACCCCAAGGAATTTGATAAGAAGCTTGGTGAGTATTTAGCAGATTTCTTCTGTTGCCACAAGTTTTTGGAAAATGAAGAAAAAAAAAACAAACATATTTTCTTTTCTTCTTTTTATATTTCAAAACCTTGTGAGAAAAAATGAGATCTGTAAAATACTCACCATGCCTTTTTAAATTCCTTGGGTTGTCTGCTTTCCAAAAGTAGACCATTTGGTGGAGGGGGGGGGGGGGTGCTATTCTGACATTTCAGGGCCTCCGAAACTGTGATAGGTAGTGATAAAGTGAAGTGAGGACGTTACGCACCTTCCGGGTGATTGGATTTCAGGCACCTGTATGTGGCTAGGCTCCCAAATCGTCTCACACATGTGGTATCCCCATATTCGGTAGAAGTAGCAGAATGTATTTTGGGGTGTAATTCCACATATACCCATGGCTTGTGCGAGAAATAAATCATTTAAATGACAGCTTTGTGTAAAAAAAAAAAAGTTTGTTATTTTCCAGAAACTTGTGGACAAAAAATAAATCTTCCATGGACTCAATATGCCTCTCAGCAGATAGCATAGGGTGTCTACTTTCCGAACCTTTCTTAACATTTGCTTTTCTGCACACAAAAATGTATAATTTTGTTTCACTGAGTCTATCTTAAATAACTTCATTAAAGCCAGCAACTGTTGAGATAATGAACACCTTGGTCAGGCCTATGTCATGTACAATATATACCATATTTCTCACTCCATAAGACGCACCTAGATTTTAGAGGAGAACAAGAAAAAAAATGTTCTGAACCAATGGACTGCAGACACAGTACAGGAGATGACCAGAGCCTGTGGACACAGTACAGGGCATGACCAGAGACAGGGGACGCAGTACAGGGGATGACCAGAGACTGCGGACATACAGTTGTGGCCAAAATTATTCAACCCCCACTGAAATTGAGTGTTTTGGCCAGTTTGACATTGCTTTTGATCATTCAGTCATCTTGCTTACATTTACATTAAAGAGGCACTTGTAGGTCAGACAAATATAACATAACAGTTATAATGAAATAACCACAAATGTCTTTTCTGTGCTCACAGCATTATCAGTTTTATTCAACCCCCAAGTGACATTCAATCTTAGTACTTAGTACAGCATCCTTTTACAGTTATAACAGCTTTTAAACGTGAAGCATAGCTTGACACAAGTGTCTTGCAGCGATCTACGGGTATCTTCGCCCATTCTTCATGGGCAAAGGCCTCCAGTTCAGTCACATTCTTAGGCTTGCGCACTGCAACTGCTTTCTTTAAGTCCCACCAGAGGTTCTCAATCGGATTTAAGTCTGGTGACTGCGATGGCCACTCCAAAATGTTCCAGCCTTTCCTCTGCAACCATGCTCTAGTGGACTTGGAGGTATGCTTGGGATCATTGTCCTGTTGAAAGGTCCAACGTCTCCCAAGCCTCAGGTGTGTGACGGACTGCATCACGTTTCCATCCAATATCTCCTGGTACTGAAGAGAATTCATGGTACCTTGCACACGCTGAAGCTTCCCTGTACCTGCAGAAGCAAAACAGCCCCAAAGCATGATTGACCCTCCACCATGCTTCACAGTAGGCAAGGTGTTCTTTTCATCATAGGCCTTGTTCTTCCTCCTCCAAACATAGCGTTGATCCATGGGCCCAAACAGTTCTAATTTTGTTTCATCAGTCCACAGAACACTATCCCACAACTTTTGTGGTTTGTCCACATGGCTTTTGGCATACTGCAGTCGACTCTTCTTATTCTTTGGAGACAGCAAGGGGGTACGCCTGGGAGTTCTGGCACGGAGGCCTTCATTACGCAGTGTGCGTCTTATTGTCTGGGCTGAAACTTCTGTACCCACATCTGACAAATCTTTTCTCAGTTCCTCAGCAGTCACACGGGGACTTCTCTCCACTCTACGCTTCAGGTAGCGCACAGCAGTCGAAGTCAGCATCTTCTTTCTGCCACGACCAGGTAGCGTTTCAACAGTGCCCTTTGCCTTGAATTTGCGAATGATGCTTCCTAAGGTGTCTCTTGGTATGTTTAACATCTTTGCAATCTTCTTATAGCCATTGCCCTTCCTGTGAAGAGAAATCACCTCTTCTCTTGTCTTCCTGGACCATTCTCTTGCCTTCACCATGTTTGTAACCACACCAGTAAATGTCTAGAAGGAGCTGAGTATCACAGTCATTTTAAAGCTGCCTAATTGGTGCTTATTATGCTTGATTGCTGCTCGGTGACATCCACAGGTGTTTTCAATACCTGATGGAAAGCACCTGTATGAACCTCTGTTCTTCAGAGTGGTAGTCTTTAAGGGGTTGAATAATTGTGGCAATGAAGAAACCACATAAGAACCATTTACTACTGTATTACATAAACAATTGATGTCATTTTAGTTGCATTTGGGTAGTTACAACGTCCTTGTAGGATTTGATTCTGAATACAATTCCAAATGTACACTATAGTCCCTAAACCCCTTTACAGCATTGGGGGTTGAATAATTTTGGTCACAACTGTAGTACAGGGGATGACCAGAGTCTGCGGACACAGTACAGGGGATGACCAGAGACTGCGGACACAGTACAGGAGATGACCAGAGACTGCAGACATAGTACAGGGGATGACCAGAGTCTGCGGACACAGTACAGGAGATGACCAGAGTCTGCGGACATAGTACAGGGGATGACCAGAGTCTGCGGACACAGTACAGGGGATGACCAGAGACTGCAGACACAGTACAGGAGATGACCAGAGACTGCGGACACAGTACAGGAGATGACCAGAGACTGCGGACGCAGTACAGGGGATGACCAGAGACTGCAGACCTTTGGGGAGCGGGGGGAGGCAGGTACCGAATTTGATACCCACTCCCACTTCCGTGGAGTTGTCCTCCCTCCCCCCCTCCCTGCCCGCAGTCTTGTGGGACACGTGACAGGTCCCAGAAGACTGCCGGACCATTCGCACATGCGCAGTGGGCACCCAGCTGTGAAGCCCAAGCTGTCACAGCCGGGTGCCCACACTGAAGATGCCGGCACCAGGGAGAGACAACGACTGGTGAAAGCAGGACACTGCTGGACCGAGGAACAGGTAGGACGGGTTCTTCTGCACAATAGAGCCAAGCGGGAGGAATACCAGGCCGGCTGCTCCATATTTACTCCATAAGACACACACACATTTTCCTCCATTTTTTGGGGGGGAAAAATGTGAGTCTTATGGAGCGAAAAATATGGTATATAGAGGGCAGGAGTAGAAGTAAAGATGGCAATAGAGTCTTCTTTTTTTCTATTAGCCGGAGGGATGGATTCACTTGGATGGAGGAATCTTCCTCACTGTGCTATTGTATCCTGAGAGCTCTGCTGTCACAATACACTGATCAGTGGCTGCAGCAGATGATCAAGAAAAGTTTTCCAACATTCTCGTTCAACAAAAGTCAATCCTTAGACCAGCTTCTGCGAGAAAGGGGAGCAAAGAGAAGGGAGGGGGGGAGTGAGAGGGGGTGGAGGGAGAGAGAGGAGACATATGGAGAAATGGGTGAAAGGAAAGAGCAGGGGGGAGGTAAGAGTGAGATGAGGCAGGGGGTGACATGGAGGGGAAAAAAGAGGGGGCAGAGAGGGGGAAGGAGAGAGAGGGGGTTAGAGGGAGGAAGGAAAGAGGGTGGCAGAGCAAGGGGAGGGATTGACAATGGGGAGAAAATGAAAGGGGAAGAGAAAGGTGGGGAGAGAGAATGAGCACAGAGGGATGTACAGAGATCATTTCCGGTGGTATCTATGCAGTGGTTACTCCATTCATAGGACTCCACAGTTCTGCTTTTTTCCCCATTCTGGACTCTTTCACATGTGTGGTTGGGTCGGTAAAAGCATGTGATTGAGCCATGGTTTTACTGCTCCCCTTTAGGGTATATTCACACCAGATGCAGTGTGACTGTGTTGGGCAGCTATTCCAGCTCAGTCCCACCACATGAAAAGCCAAAATACCTTGTCTCTGGTATGTCTAATTCAGTGTTGTGTATGCAGTAGTTTTTTTTAACCCAGTGCAGTGCAAAGCTGCTGTGTTGTAATGCAGTGTTTGGTGTGAATAGACGCTTGGCTGACAAGCTAGTAGCTGGGAGGGGACGGGTGCTGCAGCTGGGAGCGGACGGATGCTGCAGCTGGGAGCGGACGGATGCTGCAGCTGGGAGCGGACGGATTCTGCAGCTGGGAGCGGACGGATGCTGCAGCTGGGAGCGGACGGATGCTGCAGCTGGGAGCGGACGGATGCTGCAGCTGGGAGCGGACGGATATTGCAGCTGGGAGCGGACGGATTCTGCAGCTGGGAGCGGACGGATTCTGCAGCTGGGAGCGGACGGATGTTGCAGCTGGGAGCGGAGGGATGCTGCAGCTGGGAGCGAACGGATGCTGCAGCTGGGAGCGGACGGATGCTGCAGCTGGGAGCGGACGGATTCTGCAGCTGGGAGCGGACGGATTCTGCAGCTGGGAGCGGACGGATGCTGCAGCTGGGAGCGGACGGATGTTGCAGCTGGGAGCGGACGGATGTTGCAGCTGGGAGCGGACGGAAGTTGCAGCTGGCAGCGGACGGATTCTGCAGCTGGGAGCGGACGGATTCTGCAGCTGGGAGCGGACGGATGCTGCAGCTGGGAGCGGACGGATGCTGCAGCCATTATGCTCTGCACTACAACCTCCTCGCAATTGCATGCAATTCATGTGGTTGTGGTGGGGTGGTATAGCATTTAGGGGGTTCAAACAGATGTCAAATGCCTCTGAAGAGTAATCTGTGAGTGGATTGATTTTCAGAGGAGCAAGAGTCTTTTTTAATCAGAAGAGCAGAGGGAGGGACATCTGAAAATGGTAACAAATGTCAAGGGGGGGAGCAGGGTAGTATTTCTGCACTTACCAACTACTCCCTCAGGCAGCCAGGATCTAAAGTACTTCCTGCACTCTTTATGCAATCCAACTTGGAGTCTACATATACACAGCAAGCCCTGTCAGTGTTGTGTGGGGGGGAGTTGAGTATAGGTGGGGCAGACACAGCAAGGATAGGATGGGGGCGGGACAGACACAGCAGGGATAGGATGGGGGTGGGGCAGACACAGCAGGGATAGGATGGGGGGTGGGGCAGACACAACAGGGATAGGATGGGGGCGGGGCAGACACAGCAGGGATAGGATGGGGTGGGGCAGACACAGCAGGGATAGGATAGGGGTGGGGCAGACACAGCAGGGATGGGATGGGGGCGGGGCAGACACAGTAGGGATGGGGGCGGGGCAGACACAGCAGGGATAGGATGGGGGGCGGGGCAGATTCAGCCTGCTCCATTCTATGCATCCAGCACACTGTACTGAGCACTGCCGATCCTGTGTCTCTCTATCTCGCTGACAGAACTGGTGAGAGTGATACATTGAGTAACAGGATCGGGATTGCACCCCCCTCCCCCTCCCAGCGTGAAACTCCGTCCGTGACAAAGATGCTGCTGCACTGCTGACAAGCTATGGATTTCTCTGTGTGTGAGAGGGCACAGTGTCACTGGTCCTGGGGGGGGGAGCCACTGAAATCTGGGGAGGCAAAGCCCACCCCAGCACCCCCTAGGTCCGGCCATGATCTATACCATAGTTTGTAGATACTATAACTTTCACACAAAGCAATCAATATACACTTATTGGGATTTTTTTACCAAAAAATGTAGCAGAATACATTTTGGCCTAAATTTATAACTAACTTTGAGTTTACTATATATTTTTTTTATAGCCGAAAGTAAAAATATAGTTTTTCTTCAGAATTTTTGGTCTTTTTTTTTTTTTGTTTTATAGCGCGAAAAATAAAAAGTGCACAGGAGATCAAATACCACTGAAAGAAAGCTCTATTTGTGTGAAAAAAGGACGTAAATTTCGTTTGGGTGCAGCATTGCATGACCGCGCAATTATCAGTTGATTTAGTGCAGCGCCAAGTAGCAAAAAGAGGCCCGGTCATTAACCTCCCTAGCGGTATGATTATGTCAGTATTTCTGTGCTCAAAGCGGTACATTTTTTTGCATGGAAATATGTCATTTTTATTGTATTCCTGTAATTCTTAGGAATAACTCACTAAAATCTGTCCGAACAAGAGTCTAGTAAACATCCCGGGCAGGATAAAATTTAAAACACGAAATCATAAATTATAATAAATAATCATAAAAAAATAATAAAATAATAATAAATTTAATTCAATAATGTAATCAAACCAAAAACACTGAAATTTGAAATAGAGCGCCAAGTTTGCACATCACTGATCTTAGTCACAAAATCGTTTTCAGTGTCTGATGACGAATTTCCCCACGAATCATTATCACTCAATTCTGCAAGTACTGGTAACATCTTCTGGGTTCCACGGACAGGGGATGGTGAACCCTGTAGCAAACCTGCTCATCAGAGTCGGAGCGGAGTTCTCCTTCAACCTTTTTTTTCTTGTTCCGTTCTGTTATTTGAGGTTATTTGAGGTATTCCTCGCTCACTCCTCACATCCCCCCTTTCCAGTCCTGCGAGGCAAACGTTATCTCCTGACAGATGGTGCAGGTCAACCAGGTTAAGACATCTTGAGTTGGCAGCAGCAGTCTGGGGGAACTGTCACCTTTCTCACCTACGTCTGATAAGGCCGCATTTCTCAGAGGGCTGGGAAGCATTGACCCAAAACGGCGTAAGCCCACACATTATCAAACTGAGCAGAGTAATTGCACATTCCTCAGGTCAACCGTATGTTTCATGTCATGTATTATGAAGCTATAGTTAATTCAGTTTCCCACTGACCACTCCCAAAACGTGTAGTAAGAGCCCCCCTCACTTTGAGAGGGACTTTTAAGAGAGACAAGTGAGTTAGAGCTTGACACACACAGAGATCTCCCAGCAACATCGTAACAAAGGGAGATCAAGAAATCACCCTGCTCTACAACTTGGATCTGCAAACCCAGGCATATGGGCAAGTAACTTAACCCTGTAATCTTCTTCCTAATTATCTCTTTGCTGTGTCTTTATATACATATATATATATTTTTGTGACATCTCTTTGTAAATATTGTCTTGCACCTGTTTTGACCCTTTTAGTAATAAATCTTTCTTTCTGAAAGTGTTAAACTGTTTCTAAGCGCTTACTTGCAATTCACGAATCCCTGCCTTTGAAGAGACGCTACTGTTTGTTATATCTCTGTATAGCAGGTCCGCGGGTCGTGCTATATAGATCAATATTTCAATCATTATAGTGTATATTTGATAACGGGAGTTTCCCAGTCTCCGACAAAAGTGGTGGTGGCAGTAGAGGGTTAGTTGCGTAATTAACCCGACCCAGTAACAAGCGCATTTAGGCTGCAGGCACCGATTGTAGTCCATTAGCTGGGCAATCGCTGTGCTGGGTGCGGCTGCGTGTGGCCTTGTTACACGCGTCACACCACGGTTTTAGATCGGCCGGTCCTTCGGTCACGAGTTTGGAGAGAAGGTCTGAGGTCTGACGCCGTGGGCGTGACGTATTACTGTTAGTCGCGGTCGTGCGATTGTCGCCTGTTGGTGGCGGCAATTGTGGATCCGTGACAAACCCCGATTCCCAGACACCAGTTCCAGAGACTGGGGATTTCATTGACTTTTCTGCTGAGGATGAACCAGCCGGCACGCCTCCAGCAGAAGAGCTGGCATCAGGGCATGGCGTTGTTGACCTCTGCCCACAACAGTCAGCACTGCAGGAGCTACAGGAAGAGGATGCAATTGGCACCTCACAACTGCAGCTTGAGCTGATGTCTGTGGATGGGACTTCGGTCTTCACTGACACAACCCCATAAAAGGGTCTGTCATTGGGACAGGAGGATGTCAGCCTTACTTGCAAACACTGGGGGATGTCCAAGTCAAAGTGGATGAGACTACAGTCGCCACCTGGATACCCCAGGCATGCTGGGCAGTCGGCCCAGATCCCCAACAGCATGATGGAGTCGGCCCAGCCACCCTGTCTTCTCTCCAGCGACTGAGAGGAACTCAGGGAGAAGGACCAATCCGTACTTCTCCCCAGCGGCGGGTATGTTCTACAAGAGAGGCAGAGGTTGGCTGGGTGAGTAATGCTATGTTTGGGACAATTTGTTTGGGGTACTGTGTGGGTGTTGGCATTGGGGGACTGGAAGTACAGACTAACTTTGGAGTCCACCCGTCTGGGGTTTCCTCCTGCGTTAGTCTCCTGCCGAAAGGGGAGATTTGTGACAGGAGTCACTTTGGGTGGGAGGCCCATATAACCCAGCTCACTTTAGAGAGGTCGGGAGACCCCTGTCTTAGCTCCCCATATCCCTATTATGTGTAAGTCACCCTGTGCCTGTTAGGGGTACAGGATGATCTGTCCTAATATTGAGGTGGGGGGTTGTTGATTGTGTAATGCCATGTGGTTGCATCCCATTGTTCTATTGTGTGTCTTGCTTGGGAGCAAACTATTATGGGATGTTTGTGTATTGGCTTGGTGGGGGGTGTCTCCAGCAGCCCTCCCTCCTGATGGGACTGTCTGCTAATGTGAAGTCAGCCAGTTCGAGTTTCAAATAAAGAGTTCCATGTTCAGACAAACGGGTGTCATCTAGTCTTGTATGGTCTGATGTAGTGTCTGTGGTCGGTGTTCGGACGGGGAAGCGGTAGTCTAGCGGAAATACCCAAGCGCAGACTGGGATGGTTCTGTTACAATAAATAAATATTAAAAAATCAGAAAAAATACCTAGATCAAGGTTTGATGTAGTTCAGTGCCAGGGTAAGTGTTTGGGTCAAGATCAGGGTCAAAGGTCAGGATTAAAAAAAAAACTTGGTATCAGTGTGTTTTAGGTAAAAAAAAAAAAAGCGCACTATTGTTTCTGGGCTGTACTACGGGTACAAACAACATACACATATATGGTATCGCTGCGATTGTCAAGAGCTGGAGAATTTATTTGGGGTTGTTCTTTGGTAGGTTATGATAGTAACAAGAAACACACAGCTAAATTAAAAAGTTTTTTTTTTACTATTTTGGGCCAGTTTGGACCTTTTTTGATAATACAAAAAAAAAAATCAGTAGATATCCATTACCATTACCACCAAACAAAGTAGTTGTGATGATATGGACGGTTTTACTATCACATGTCAATGTTGCAAAATTCTGCTTAGGCATTAAGATCTGTTTTACCCTTAGGCATGAAGGGGTTATGGGGGCGTGCGGGGGGGGGGGGGTCCTATACCTACATACTTTAGTTAATAGGTGTTCCTCCTTCCCATCTCAAAAGGTTGAGAGGTATGCCTCAGGTCCTAATCTGACAGGTGTGTGGGTACAGGTGTGTGGCCCTAAACACAGACAGTGTACATTCGGGGCCCCTCACCCACACCTGCACACCTGTCTAACTAACACCTGTGGCTGTTGGTGAATAGCAGGTGTCCCCATAGAGGCAGGCAGCTGCAGCCGTATAAACAAACCACTCATTTACACAGACAGAGCACCTTAGGAGTTCTTAGAGCTTATTCACACATGAGGTTTGGGGGTGGTAAAACCTCACAGTTGAGCTGCACATTTACCAACACCCAACCACTACTCCCTTTAGCTGCAGAGGCATCTACTGGGGATGGTCACATGACACGACTGTGATGCTTTGCTTTGTGGCCTTGGCAGTAATTATACTCCTTGTTGAATGTGACCCATTCAAGTGAATAGCGCTGCTTTGCAAGTGCCCCACAACTGCATGCATTGCATATGGTTGCAGCGCGCTAGTGCAATACAATGCCTCCTCTCTGCCTGTCAAATACTCTCTGAGGAGCAAAGGGGAATGGTAAGGGGTAGTTGGGGGAACACCAGGCACACAATGGAAGGCTACAGGAAAGGGTAGTTGGAAGGATATCAGGCACACAGTGGAAGGATAAAGGGAATGGGTAATTGGGAGGATAGCAGGCACAAAGTGGCAGGTTTAGGGAACAGTAGTTGGTAAGATAACAGGCACACAATGGCAGGGTACAGAGGGGTGTAGTTGGCAGGATAGCAGGCACACAGTAGAGGGTTACAAGGAGGTGGTAGTTGGTAGTATAGCACTACCCCCTTAGGAGTTGCTGAAGATTTGGGTCCCCCTATAGTCCTGCACAGCCAGGCAACATGCATTTCCTTCTAGCCTTGCACTCCAGAGACAGTAAACAGACCTTGAACTTGTTTTTTTTTTGCATTTTAATATGGGATTTAAACTTGGATGGGGATGAGGGATACGTGGGATGCCCAAGGAACTGTTGAGGGTAACTTCCTAGAACTATGTACAAGTGCTGAGAAAGGATTGTTTCTTCTTGGAGAGCTATCCAGCCTTTCCTGGTATGCCACCTCAGACTCTAAACAAAAACCCCACAAAAGGATAGAGCACCTCAAAGGCTGATAAGCAGTATAAATGTATTATGGATGTAACAATAAAACAGATCATATATGCAAAACAATGCACATACCCTATCCATCCCCTCCCCCCAGCCCCCTACCAACGACCAACCCCCCAACAATGTCCCACACACTCTTACCCTCCCCTCCCCCTCCCAGGGCAACCCCAGCAACCCTACAGGTCCCCCCTCCTCCCCGAAGCCAGGTCAACGTGGGCTAACCCTCCACCCCTTACAAAATCCCTAAAGTCCCCCTGTCCCGTGCAGATGGACACACTCCCCGATAAGACCCTTCTGTGGTAGTGCTGATGACAGTAGGTGTGTCAGGACATGGAATCCAGCTAATGACAGAAATCCCAAAAAGTATAATAGAGTATAGATCCACAAGGTGTAGTTCCACCATGAAAGAGGAGAGCAGCTAAAGAAGGGGCAACCTGGGTTCCTCCAACAAAGTGTGACTCGGTTCATATCTGTAGTAGGTATGCCGCTGTGCTCTAAATCCTCCTATATCCTCGTAGCCATCACTGGAGCCTGTCTATGTCAAACCTTAAATCTGCGTGCACTCGTGAAATGGCAACAATTTTTTTACTTAACTTTTTTTAAAAAAAGCTCCGTATATGATGATTTTTTTGCTGACAGGTTCTCTTTTTTTTAAATGTCTCCCCTGTATCCCACTGAATGTAATGCATTGCACATTACATTCTTTCCGGGCGTCAATGACCAGGAATGTGTCACAGGGACCCAGAAGGGACATCACATCACTTCCGGGTCAGGAGAAGGGGAGGGGAGCAGATATGTCTGCACTCCTTCCTCCCCTACACCACATCCTGCCGGCACACATTGAGCCAGTCCCGGGCCCGCAAAAAAACCCTACCTGCCCAGCGCCCAGAACTACATGTCCCGGGGGTCAGGTGATAGGAATTGCACATCCCTACTATTCCCCGCTGGGGTTCTTGCAGCTGATTGCAGACAGGGCTCATTTACAAGTGTGAATGCTCCCGTAAGTAAATAGCTGCCATTGACCAGTGATCTCCTCCTCCCTGTGAGCATACATTGGAAGCTGAGTCAGAGCAGATTTTATTGGCCTTCTTCAGTATTAGAACAATATTAGGATGATAATATGTTCATCTTTGTGACTAAATATTGTTTTTAAACATCACTTTCTACTGTGTGTTATTGTGTTCCTTTCCAGGCAATAAAATTCCCCACCTGAAAGAAGAGGATCCAGACCCAACCGGGAAGGGAATTCACAGACTTATATTGGAGCGTCTGCACAACCTATTTGAATCGATGAAACAGGAACATGGTAAGTGATTTTGTCTGGGAGGCGAAAAAACAAAACCAATTGGCCCTTTCATGGCCCTTTCATGGCAGACACAGATTCTTGTGGGCTAAAAGTTCACTACATGAAGTGTGTGTTAAACAAGATGACTTCTATTGACTCGCCTATTTGTTTATAAAATGCAAAATAAAATACAATCTCATCCCCCAGGGCTGCAGCTGGACCTTGTACAGCCTGTCTGACTGGATCCCCCCAAAAATATCAACACAAATATTTTCACTAAAAATACACTAAAATCATTATTAGCGGACACAAATACAATATAACTAATACAAAAATCCTGCTGAATCTAAAGGATAACATTGTATTGAGGTAATAAATAAAGCTCAGTGTAAATGAGGTGTTGGGGATAATTCACATAGGTGCTGTGGCCTGTACAGTATGGGTCAGTAGTTTGTTTATGGGGCAGGGGCTGTGTGCAGGCAGCCTATGTTACACAATGGGGACACAGCACATGTATGAACACAGCCACAGCTCCTAATTTGACAGGCGTGTGGGTGCAGGTATACAGCCTTGAACAGTGTGCATTTGGTGACGCTCACCCACCCCTGTATACCTATTAAACGTAGGACCTGTGGCTGTGTGCATGCCCATAGAGTAACAGGCATCTTCAGCTGCATAGACAAACCACTCATTCACACAGCCAGAGTACCTGTGTGAATGAGCACTTAGGGCTTGTTCACAAGTGAGGTTGTGGGATGGAAAAACCTCCCAATTGAGCTGCACTTTTACTGCTCCACAGCCACTACACCTTTAGCTGCAGAGGCATTCACTGGGGATGTACACTTGCCATGACTGCTTTGCTTCTTGGCTGTGGCAAGTATTATACCCCCGGTCAAACACGACCCATTCAAGTGATTGGTGCTGCTTTGCAAGCATCTCACAACGACATGAATTGTTCAGTTTTAAGTGCACTAGTGTGAGATGAAGGGGTTAAAGGTCACTGCCTATCAAATGCTTACTGAAGAGCGAAGAGTACAGGTAAGGGGTAGGTGGTAGGATAACAGGCACACAGTTGCAGGGTACAAAGAGGGGGTAGTTGGCAGGACAGCAGGCACACAGTGGCAGGTTACAGGGAAGGGTAGTTGGTAGGGTAGCAGGCACACAGTGGCAGGTTACAGGGAAGGGTAGTTGGTAGGGTAGCAGGCACACAGTGGCAGGTTACAGGAAGGGTAGTTGGTAGGGTAGCAGGCACACAATGGCAGGTTACATGGAAGGGTAGTTGGTAGGGTAGCAGGCATACAGTGGCAGAGTACAGGAAGGGGGTAGCTAGTAGAATAACAGTTCTGGGCAGAGGACAGTGTACTGGCATGCAAGGTGTACAGGATCACAAGGCTCAATGATTCAGGAGGGGGAGGGATGGTGGCACTAGGTAAAATCTCTCAGCCATCCCTGCTTCAGTTCACTCACCTCTGAAATCAGGTAGGATACGAAGGACGGTTGCTTAGGGTATGTAGTTGCCCCTCCGGCTCCAAGAACTGATCCCCTGTGGCTCCCTGGACCATCTGAAAGCTGATGGGGGGGAGAAGAGGAGAAGCTGATTGTGCTGCAGGGGATCCAAAGTAGGATTGGTTTTAGCAGTGAGGCAGTACAGCCAGCCCTCCTGCTCATTAAGCGCCCGGACCACCTGTAGCTGGCCAGCTAAGACCAGTCCTAGGTTGCTAATATGGTTCATATATGTGTATACCAAACCTGCCAATAACCTCAGTACAGTATATATGTGCATATGTTAAAGCCAAAAGCAGAATCATTGCTGTGATTTATGTCTTTGAATGTTATATGACATTTATATATTCATTGTGTTAGCAGAAGCAGAAAAGGAAAATATGCCTTTAAGAGTAAGTATAGAGCTGAGCCAATCACAGACAGCCTCACACTGTACAGAGCCTTAACCAATCCCAGCCAGTTTCACATTTGTGCCTGTGTAAAACTCCCTGCTAGAATGTTCTAGGGTCACTTGCTCATCAGACTGAAGAGGAAACAGACCAGTTCCAGTCAGAAAAGCTTTATGGAGGTAGAGAAGGCCAAATAGTTCCACCGAACCTATCGAATTTACCAAAATAATCTAACGAAATTAAGCATGTAATACGAAATAATCTATCAAGATAAGCTATCGAATCAATCCAATGTAATACGAATTAAAACACTGTAATACGAAAGAAATAAGTCACTGTAAGATAAACGAAACAAGCCATTGTAAGCAGTTATATGAAGAAGATTGAAGTTATTAAAGAAGTTAACTAAAGTATTCGGTGTGCTCTTTAAACCTACTGCATCCATAGAGCGGCATTGGAGGAATTACAGAGTAAAGTCAGTCTAATCAAACAAAGAAACAGCAATTGCATAATTTTTCTAATGCCACAGCGCACTAGGCACCAAAGGGTGCTGCGCCTGCCACACCACCCTGTTGAACTGATGGTCCTGGGCCCAATACAGCTAATGCAAAGTGCTTTTGAAATACCGCACCAAAGATGCAGCATGCAGGCCTATTCAAAGGGCAGTGCGCCTCTTGTTTTAAGAGATCTATAGGATTTAAAGAGATACATTTTTCTTTCTCTTTTTAAACCTCAAAAGTGCATCAAAAACTGATCAGAGTGAAAGGGCCCTTAATGCATCTGCCAGGTACTAAGATCACAGGAAAAACACAGGGAACAGATAGTTTTATTAAGTCCAGAAGCTGTCAGGATCTCTGGGTCCAGCTCTGATTGAGGTCTGAATAAGGGAGTCTCTCCACACAAGGCCACCACCCCAATATATGTTGTATTGTCCTTGGGGCAAATCACTTCCTTCGCCCTCCTCCTTCTCATAACTGAATGGGCTCACAGGAAGTGCACTGAACGATGTTGAAGACTGGTGGCATGTAGTGGGCAAAGGCAAAGTAGTGCTGGAGACAGCTCCTGATTGAAGGTGAGTATGGCCACACAATCTAGGATTTTTATCCTTCAAAAATTATAGAGAACAAATTTTTAAAAAAGTAAGAAATTAGAGTCCTACTTTGTTCATGTTCTTCAGTTTTGTTTGTTACTTTCTTACTGCTCACACCTGCATGCACAGTGAAATGGTTAGTGTTGTCTTATATTAATGTGGAGCATTTATTTATAAATGTATTTTCCCTCAGCAACTAGTCCAACAGTTCTTTTCCAGAGAGATGCATTTATTCGGATAAAAATATTTGCAACAGATGACAGAAATCCAACTGAATACTTGTACAATGAATGAACAACAGCCCTCAGAGTCCCATTTAAGATACTTCATATCAAACATGGAGATACTACACTGTCCAGCATATGTCCAATCTATAATATGCACCTAAGTAGCTTCCATGCATGCAATAATGCGAGTTATGATCTATACCTGTGCTTCCATATTAATGAAAAAAAGAAACTCAGACAAGGCAGATGACAGGGAATTTAGAATATTCATGCAACTATCAGAAATCTTCTGAGGACCCACTTTCTCTAGTCACTCACCTTTAACCAAAAGAACCTTCCCTAATATACCCATTTTTTCCATTCAGTAGAATGACGAGCACTCTGATTGGCCACTTTTAGGAGCCCCTATGATCTTCTGGGTGATGGGTAATGCCTTTTGGGCTTGTACAGCTGCAGTCTAATCAAAGTTGTCCAGATATTTCCTAAACTACATTCTTTTACCAATAATTAGATAAACAAGTTACCCTTTGAAGAATGCTATTTACCATACTTAATTTTCATGTTATTAGATAGTAGATGCTGGCCAAGTCCTTTCAAGTCTGACTGAGCAATCTGCATTTTATCACCCTTGCAAGTTTGCAAATTACCTCCTTTGAAATGTAACACATTGGCCCCCAAGTGCCAAGGTGATGTTGCATAAACTTAACATATCAAACAGTCCTTGGATATCCTTTTGTTGTGTAAAATACATCTAGCCCAGTCATCTTCTGGCCTGGTCAATAACACATAGATATATATATATATATATTTAAAATATCCTACAATTAGGTATTCACAGGACCCCTAAAATCCAGGTGTACATGGAGAAAGCAACCAATAATCTGCCCATGTAATGGACATGCAGTTGATATGTAACCCTTCCACCTTTCCCAATGTTGGCAACCTCTTCTAGACAATAGAGGTACTGACATCAATTGACAGCCCATGGACGCCTAAGACTGGTGTCAAGGTCCTACCTTTCCTCAGAGCTTGTGCTGCTCCATGTGCTGGAATCCATCTTAGGTGTCTGCAAAGCATTGTGGGATCCTTTATGCTTTCAGCCCTCTACGGCTCCTCCCCCAGGAGGTGTGGCTTATCACATATAAGCCTGCTGTTTGTAGCTGTCCATTGCATTCGTGTCCTGTCTCGTGCTCCTGTTTAGCTACTCATTGCTTTCCTGGATACCGACTCGGCTTTGGCTAAGACTCCTCCTGGCTTCTGATCCCGGCTCTGGCGACCATTCTTCCTGGCTCCTGATCCCGGCTCTGGCGACGACTCTTCCTGGCTCCTGATCCCGGCTCTGGCGACCAGTCTTCCTGGCTCTTGACCCTGGCTTTGGCTACGATTTCTGCGGTTGGACTTGCATAGACTCTTGTCTTATTTTTATATTAATAAACCTATGTTTAATTGCACCTCCTTGTGTATCTGGCTCCTCACTCCCTGACACTACACTACATGAATGCCATGAATCCTGACGGTGCAGGTATGCCCTCGCTCCCTATGTTGGTTGCCAGACTTGATCAGCAGGATCTCTTGTTGGATCGGTTTGCTGAGGTGTTGCAGACGCTGCTTGCACGCACAGCGCACCTTGCTCCTGGTGCAATTAGGCAGGTTGTCACTGTGGTCGCTCCCTCTGCTGCTCCGGTTGTTGCGCCTACCTCTGCATCTGCTGCTGCACCTGCGGTGCCAAGAGGTATGACTGGTTCAGCCCCCCTTCCACAGCGTTTTGGGGGTGAGCCGAGTCAGTGTCGGGGTTTCCTTAACCAAGTAGGCATATATTTTGAATTGATACCCCACGCTTTTCCTACTGAGAGGTCAAAGGTGGGCTTCCTAATCTCGCTGCTCTCAGACAAGGCCTTGGCCTGGGCAAATCCCTTATGGGAGAACGATAACCCTGTGATTCACGAGTTTGCCGGTTTTTTTGCCTCCTTCCGTAAGGTATTCGATGTGCCTGCTCGCTCCGCCTCTGCTGCCAAGCTGCTCATGTCCATGCATCAGGGTTCACGGACCGTTGCCGAGTACGCCATAGAATTACCCTGGCGGCAGAGGTAGGTTGGAACAATGAGGCTCTGGTGGCTGCTTTCTCTCATGGTCTCTCAGATGTGTTGAAGGACGAGATTGCAGCCAAAGAACTGCCTGTGGAGCTTGAAGCACTCATTTTCTTCCTAATCCTGATTGACACCAGGCTCAGGGAGAGGCCTTCACTGAAGGAGCGTTTGCGGAGGCCTCCTAACTGATTGGCGCCTACGTTTTCTGTCCCACCCATTCCTCCCTCTCCTCCCACGCCTCCTGGAGATGGCTTGTCAGGCGGTGAGCCCAAGCAGCTGGGGTTTGCTCGCCTTTCTGAGGGGGAGCGGGCCTCTCGGCGTCGGGAGGGTCGCTGCCTGTACTGTGGTCTCGGTGGGCATTTTCGGCAGTCCTGTCCGGTCCGTCCGGGAAACGCTCGCACCTGAGATCCTGTCGGGGGGCAGATCTTGGGTGGAGTTTCCTCGTCCCCGGTGTCCCGCAAAGATAAACCGCTAATCACCGTTGTCCTCTCTGGGGCGGAAGGCTCGGTGACGGCCCAGGCGTTGGTAGACTCTGGTGCTGGCGGGTTGTTTATGGACAGTTCATTTGCTGCCCAATACTCCATTCCTCTGCATGCTCGAGTTACTCCATTGGTTCTCGAGGCAATAGATGGCAACCGTCGCAGGTTAGCCACGAGACCCTGCCGGTTGAAGTAGCTATTGGGGCTGTTCACAGGGAGTTGGCCTGTTTCCAGGTAATTTCTTCTCCACACTGATTTTGGGATATCCATGGCTTCAGAAGCACAATCCGACCTTTAATTGGCGGTCGGCCGAGATCCTCTCGTGGTCTCCACAGTGTGGGGCCGGTTGCATCTGTGGACCTGTTAAGGTGTTGTGTGCCTCCTCTGACTCTGTGTTGCCCACTGACTATGGGGAGTACCTGGATGTGTTTGACAAGGTGCGCGCTGGTGCTCTGCCTCCTCATCGTCCATACGATTGTGCCATAGCCTTGCAACCCAGTGCCACTCTTCCGCGTGGCAGGGTGTATCCTCTTTCGGTTGCGGAGAATCAGCCCATGGAGGAGTACGTTGCGGATGCGCTTTCCCGGGGGCATATTCGCAAGTCTACTTCTCCAGCAGGACCTGGCTTTTTCTTCGTGAAAAAGAAGGGCGGTGAATTGAGGCCTTGCATTGATTTTAGGGGTCTCAATCGAATCACGATTAAGAATGCTTACCCTATTCCGTTGATTTCCGAGTTGTTCGACCACCTCAAGGGAGCAATGGTCTTTACTAAACTCGACCTTAGGGCGGCGTACAACCTCGTACGTATCAAGGAGGGCGACGAGTGGAAGACCGCGTTCAACACCAGAACCGGCCACTATGAATCCCTGGTTATGCCCTTCGGGTTGTGTAACGCGCCTGCGGTCTTTCAGGAGTTCATTAAAGATGTCTTTCGTGACTTGTTGCAGCAGTGCGTGGTGGTTTACTTGGACGACATCCTGGTTTACTCTGCGTCTATGGAGGCTCATATCCAAGATGTTAAGCGGGTGCTGCAACGGTTACATGAGAACAAGCTTTTCTGTAAACTCGAGAACTGTGAATTTCACCGATCCCAGGTTGCCTTTTTGGGCTACATCATTTCCGCTGTGGGATTTTCCATGGACCCTCAGAAGGTTTCAGCGGTTCTGCAGTGGCCTCGTCCCAGTGGTCTTCGGTCCATTCAGCGCTTTTTGGGATTCGCCAACTATTATCAGAAGTTTTATAAGGAACTTCACGCTGGCCAAGCCTCTCTCAGATCTGACCAAGAAGGGCAGTAATCCCCACAAGTGGTCATCCGAGGCCATCTTAGCTTTCGAAGCTCTGAAATCCGCCTTTGCTTCGGCTCCGATACTGTCTCATCCCAATCCTGGGTTGTCTTTTGTCCTCGAGGTTGATGCATCTGAGACGGGAGTAGGCGCCCTCCTGTCTCAGCTTCGGTCGCCCGACGGACCCCTACTTCCCTGTGGATTCTACTCCAGGAAGCTTTCCTCTGCAAAATGCAACTACCAGATTGGAGACAGGGAGTTCCTGGCTGCCATTCGTACCAGCCTGCCTTCTCCCCTTGGGCAGCAGATTTTAGCGGCTCAAACTGCTGCTCCCGCTGAAACCGGCTGGTAGATGTTTCATACCTGAGGGATTGCGCACCCGCTTGCTGCGTACCTACCATAATTCCAAGACTGCCGGGTCATCCGGGGAGGAACCAGTTGTCCTGGGTTGTTTCTCGTTTATTCTGGTGGCCATCTGTCCGTTCCGACATCGCCTCATATGTAGCGGCATGTTCCATCTGTGCCCAGAATAAATCTCCTCGGCATCTTCCTTTGGGTCTTCTGCAACCCATTCCCAATGGGGAGCATCCCTGGTCACACCTGGGCATGGATTTTATTGTGGACCTCCCTGCTTCTCAAGGCCATGCGGTCATTCTTATGGTCATTGATCGTTTCTCCAAGATGTGCCATCGTGTTCCGTTCAAGAGATTGCCAACTGCGCAAGAACTGGCTATGGTTTTTGCCAGGGAGATCTTTCGCTTGCATGGGTTGCCTAAGGTGATTGTCTCGGACCGTGGGAGCCAGTTTGTGTCCAGGTTCTGGCGCACCTTCTGCTCCCAGTTGGGTATCAAGCTCTCCTTCTCTTTGGCCTACCACTCGCAGTCCAATGGGGCTGCGGAGCGTTCCAACCAGGCCCTAGAACAATTCCTTCGCTGCTATATCTCTGACCATCAAGACAATTGGGTCGATCTCTCTGCAAGGAACTCGGCTGTCAACTCCTCCTCCGGGATGTCTCCCTTCATGGCCAACTATGGGTTCCAACCCGCTGGATTGCCTGAGTTGTTCTCGCCATAGGACATTCCGGCTGTGGAGAACCATCTTGCTGCCCTGCGTTCCTCGTGGGGGCAGATCCAGAGGTCCTTGAAGGACTCAGCCCAGCGCCAGAAGCTCCAGGCTGATCGTAGGCGGTTGCCAGCTCCTTCATACCAGGTCGGAGATCGGGTGTGGTTGTCCACTCGTAACCTCAATCTTCGGGTGCCCGCACCGAAACTGGCTCCCCGTTTTGTTGGTCCTTTCCGCATCCTCCACTGGGTGAACCCGGTTGCCTATGCCCTTGCTCTTCCTTCTGGGATGCGTATCTCCAATGTCTTCCATGTATCCCTGTTAAAGCCTCTGGTCTGCAATCGCTTTACTGCCTCTCCGCCTCGGCCTTGTCCTATCCGGGTTGATGGTCATGAGGAATATGAGGTGAGCCGCATCCTGGACTCTCGGTTGGTCCGCGGTCGGGTGCAGTTCCTGGTCCATTGGCGTGGTTATGGTCCCGAGGAGCGTTCCTGGGTTCCTTCCGCGGATGTTCATGAACCTGCCCTCCTACGCACTTTTCACGCCCGCTTTCTCCAGAAACCTTTTGTTGAGCCGCGGACGGGGAGGGGCCCTTGAGGAGGACGTACTGTCAAGGCCCTACCTTTCCTCAGGGCTTGTGCTACTCCATGTGCTGGCATCCATCTTAGGTGTCTGCAAAGCATTGTGGGATCCTTTATGCTTTCAGCCCTCTGCGGCTCCTCCCCCAGGAGGTGCGGCTTATCACATTTAAGTCTGCTGTTTGTAGCTGTCCATTGCATTCGTGTCCTGTCTCTTGCACAGCAGCAAGCTCCTGTTTAGCTACTCATTGCTTTGCTGGATACCGACTCGGCTTTGGCTAAGACTCCTCCTGGCTTCTGACCCTGGCTCTGGCGACTATTCTTCCTGGCTCCTGATCCCGGCTCTGGCGACCATTCTTCCTGGCTCCTGATCCCGGCTCTGGCGACGGCTCTTCCTGGCTCCTAATCCCGGCTCTGGCGACGACTCTTCCTGGCTCCTGATCCCGGCTCTGGCGACCAGTCTTCCTGGCTCTTGATCCCGGCTTTGGCTACGATTTCCGCTGTTGGACTTGTATAGACTCTTGTCTTATTTTTATATTAATAAACCTACCTTTAATTGCACCTCCTTCTGTGTCTGGCTCCTCGCTCCCTGACAACTGGCCATACATTATTCAATTTTTTTATACAATTTTCCAAAACCATATAATGAGGTCAAACCTAAACATTTTCAGTTTGTCAGCAATTAGGCAGGCCCTTGCACTTCATAGCTGAAGATAAATCTAAAGGAAATTGAACAAGAAAATTGTATAATATATGGCCAGCTTAAGCACAATATTGAACATGCAAGAGACATGGTGTTGTGACCACTCCTCCTGGAATTGTCAAATGCCAGGACCCATGTTAGTGCATGTTATATTTTTTGGTATTTATTTTTACTCTGTTTATATATGGCATAGGGGTGGTCCATAAAGTGACTTTACATTTTTATGAAATGTCCCTTTTATTTGAGAAACACATACAGTTGTGTTCAAAATAATAGCAGTCAGACATTACTAACCTGATCACTGTTTTTGGTAGAAATTATATTTCTACATGGCAAATAATTTACTAGCAGGTGTAGTAGAGTAATAGAAATCCAACAGACCCAACAGTCATGACATGCATGCTGCTGATTCTGTGTAATTGAATCACTAATTGAAAGGGGCATGTTCAAAATAATAGCAGTGTGGAGTTCTATTAGTGAGGTCATTCATTCTTTGAAAAACAGGTGGCAATTATTGCCCTTATTTAAGGAAGGAAGGCAGCAAATGTTGTACATGCTGGTTACAGTGCATTTCTCTCTGAAATTCTGAGGAAAATGGGACGTTTCAGACATTGTTCAGAAGAACAGCGTACCTTGATTAAAAAGTTGATTGGAGAGGGGAAAACATATAAAGAAGTGCAGAAAATAATAGGCTGCTCAGCTAAAATGATTGACGCCTGGGAGATGTAGTTCTGGGCGCCGGGCAGGTAGGGTTTTTTCATCTTCAGCCATGCTGCAGGCAAGCAGCAGGGCTCACCTGTCAGGTGAAAGCGCTGCCACCCGATTGCTTCCACACAGCCCACAGTGTCACCCTCCCCCCCCCCCGCCAGCTATATGTCCCAGGCTTTGCTTGCCCATCTGTGGGCCCGGGACTGGCTCAATGTGTGCCGGCAGGATGTGGTATAGGGGAGGAAGGAAAGCAGACATATCTGCTCCCCTCCCCTTCTCCTGACCTGGAAGTTATGTGATGTCCCTTCTGGGTCCCTGTGACACATTCCTGGTCATTGACGCCCGGAAAGAATGTAATGTGCAATGCCTTACATTCAGTGGAATACAGGGGAGACATTTAAAAAAAAGAGAACCTGTCACCAAAAAATCATCACATAGGGAGCTTTTTTAAAAAAAAGTTAAGTAAAAAAATTGTTGCCATTTCACAAGTGCACGCAGATTTAAGGTTTGACATAGACAGGCTCCAGTGATGGCTACGAGGATATAGGAGGATTTAGAGCACAGCGGCATACCTACTACAGATATGAACTGAGTCACACTTTGTTGGAGGAACCCAGGTTGCCCCTTCTTTAGCTGCTCTCCTCTTTCATGGTGGAACTACACCTTGTGGATCTATACTCTATTATACTTTTTGGGATTTCTGTCATTAGCCGGATTCCATGTCCTGACACACCTACTGTCATCAGCACTACCACAGAAGGGTCTTATCAGGGAGTGTGTCCATCTGCACGGGACAGGGGGACGTTAGGGATTTTGAAAGGGGTGGAGGGTTAGCCCACGTTGACCTGGGAGGAGTGGTGACCTGCAGGGTTGCTGGGGTTGCCCTGGGAGGGGAGGGTGGGACTGTGTGGGGGGGAGGGGTTGGTGAATGGTAGGGGGCTGGGGGGAGGGGATGGATGGGGTATGTGCATTGTTTTGTATATATGATCTGTTTTACTGTTACGTCCATAATACATTTATGCTGCTTATTACCCTTTGAGGTGCTCTATCCTTTTGTGGGGTTTTTTGTTTAGAGTCTGAGGTGGCAAACCAGGAAAGGCTGGATAGCTCTCCAAGAAGAAACAAACCCTTCTGAGCACTTGTACATACAGTTGTGTTCAAAATAATAGCAGTCAGACATCACTAACCGGATCAATCACTGTTTTTGGTAGAAATTATATTTCTACATGGCAAATAATTTACTAGCAGGTGTAGTAGAGTAATAGAAATCCAACAGACCCAACAGTCATGACATGCATGCTGCTGATTCTGTGTAATTGAGTCACTAATTGAAAGGGGCATGTTCAAAATAATAGCAGTGTGGAGTTCTATTAGTGAGGTCATTCATTCTTTGAAAAACAGGTGGCAATTATTGCCCTTATTTAAGGAAGGAAGGCAGCAAATGTTGTACATGCTGGTTACAGTGCATTTCTCTCTGAAATTCTGAGGAAAATGGGTCGTTCCAGACATTGTTCAGAAGAACAGCGTACCTTGATTAAAAAGTTGATTGGAGAGGGGAAAACATATAAAGAAGTGCAGAAAATGATAGGCTGCTCAGCTAAATGATCGCAAATGCTTTAAAATGGCAACCAAAACCTGAAAGACGTGGAAGAAAGCGAAAAACTACCATTCGAATGGATAGAAGAATAGCCCAAATGGCAAGGACTCAGCCAACAATCAGCTCCAGGAAGATCAAAGAAGGTGTAAAGTTACCTGTGAGTACTGTTACAATTAGAAGACGCCTATGTGAAGCCAAGCTATCTGCAAGAAGCCCCCGCAAAGTCCCACTGTTGAAAAAAACACATGTGCTGAATAGGTTACAATTTGCCAAAGAGCACATTGACTGGCCTAAAGAGAAATGGCGCAACATTTTGTGGACTGATGAAAGTAAGATTGTTCTTTTTGGGTCTAGTGGCTGGAGACAGTTTGTCAGACGACCCCCAAACACTGAATTCAAGCCACAGTACACTGTGAAGACAGTGAAGCATGGTGGTGCAAGCATCATCATATGGGGATGTTTCTCATACTACGGTGTTGGGCCTATTTATCGCATACCAGGGATCATGGATCAGTTTGAATACATCAGAATACTTGAAGAGGTCATGCTGCCTTATGCTGAAGAGGAAATGCCCTTGAAATGGGTGTTCCAACAAGACAACAACCCCAAACACACCAGTAAACATGCAACATCTTGGTTCCAGACCAACAAGATTGACGTTATGGAGTGGCCAGCCCAATCCCCGGATCTTAATCCAATAGGTGGGGTGACATCAAAAATGCAGTTTCTGTGGCAAAACCAAGAAATAGAGAACTGTGGAATGTAGTCCAATCATCCTGGGCTGGAATACCTGTTCACAGGTGCCAGAAGTTCGTTGACTCCATGCAACACAGATGTACAGCAGTTCTCAGAAACAGTGCGACTACAACCAAATATTCATTAAGTGATTCAAAGGAAAGCAAAATCTTCAAACATTTTTCAGTTTATATAGTGAATGTTTGAGTTTGTAAAGAAGAATACAAACACTGCTATTTTTTTGAACAGTCTAATATTCACTTTTCTTCAATTCTTTTAGAGGAAGAACACAAATTTGATATATTTTTCTTCATGTTTTGATTTGGAATAGAATGTATAGTGTTCCCAATGCATTTGTGTGTATGGAAATAAAAGATATTAGAAGGATTTTGAGCTTTATTCACTTTATTCAACACACTGCTATTATTTTGAACACAACTGTAGGTCGTCAATGCTGACTTAATTCTGCAAATAGTAATTGTCTGGCTGCTATGGCTGTCATCAACACTTGGATTCATTGACTTGGCACAAGTATGCAGATAAAGTCTTCTGACATTCCTGATATGCATATTTGCTTTTGGTCCATGACTCAGAGATTGAAGAGAGTATCAGCATGACAGTCAGGCATCTAGCATTTTCATAAACAGTTCAGTAATGTCAGACATCACAGAGCTCTTGGGAAAATTCACTTGCAAATGTACCCTGGACACAAGTAGTCTGCGTTCAGGGCCAATCACTCGTACTGTATGTGACTACTGCTTGAGTGATTATATATTAGTGGGCATGATTAGGTGTGAAAACCGGCAGCTTCTCATTGCTTTCAATGGCGCTGCCTACTCCCCACTAATCTCAGGATCGCCTGTTGGGGTTCTCGCAGTTGATCGCAGACAGAGTACATTTTCAGGTATGAATGCACCCTTAGGGAAATAGCTGCTGTTGGCCAGTGAAGGATGTACTGTGAGCATACTTTGGAAGATGAGTGAAAGCAGCTTTTACTGGCCTTCTCCAGTGTTAGAACAATGTTAGGATACTTATATATGTTAACCTTTGTGAATATACACTGCTAAAAAAAAAATTAAAGGAACACTCTGAAAACACATCAGGTCTCAATGGGGAAAAATATCATGCTGGATTTCTATATTGACATGGACTGGGTGTTAGCAATGTAAGGATGCCCCATCGCTTGATGGAACTGAAAATTATCAACCTACAGAGGACTGAATTCAAAGACATCCTGAAAATCAAAATGAAAAAATGATGCAGCAGGCTAGTCCATTTTGCTGAAATTTCATTGCAGCAACTCGGTAGTAATGGTACTCGGTAGTTCGTATGGCCCCCAAATGCTTGTGTGCATGCCTGACAACATCGGGGTATGCTCCTAATGAGATGACAGATAGATTCCTGGGATGGAGACCAGGGCATCAATGAGCTCCTGGACAGTCTGAGGCGCAACCTGGCGGCGTTGGATTGACCGAAACATGATATACCAGAGGTGTTCCATTGGATTTAGGTCAAGCGAGCGTGGGGGCCATTCAATGATGTTAATTCCTTTATCCTCCAGGAACTACCTGCATACTCCCACCACGAGGCCGGGCATTGTTGTGCACCAGGAGGAACCCAGGACCCACTGCACCAGCGTAGGGTCTGACATTGGGTCCAAGGATTTCATCCGGATACCTAATAGCAGTTAGAGTGCCATTGTCTAGCCTGTAGAGGTCTGTCCATCTCTCCATGGATATATCTCCCCAGACCATCACTGACCCACCACCAAAACGGTCATGCTGAACCATGTTATAGGCAGCATAACATTCTCCATGGCTTCTCCAGACTCACATCTGTCACATGTGCTCAGGGTGAACCTGCTCTCATCTGTGAAAAGCACAGGGCACCAGTGGCGGACCCGACAATTCTGGTATTGAGTGGCAAATGCCAGTCAAGCTCTATGGTGCCGGGCAGTGAACACAGGGCCCACTAGACGACATTGGGCCCTTTTGCCACCCTCATGCAGTCTGTTTCTGATTGTTTGGTCAGAGACATTCACACCAGTGGCCTGCTGGAGATCATTTTTAGGGTTCTGGCAGTGCTCATCCTGTTCCTCCTTGCACAAAGAAGCAGATACCGGTCCTGCTGATGGGTTAAGGACCTTCTACGACCCTGTCCAGCTGTCCTAGAGTGCCTGTCTCCTGGAATCTCCTCCGTGCTCTTGAGACTGTGCTGGGAGACACAGCAAACCTTCTGGCAATGGCACGTATTGATGTGCCGTCCTGGAGGAGTTGGACTGCCTGTGCAACCTCTGTAGGGTCCAGGTATCGCCTTATGCTACCAGTAGTGACACTGACCATAGCCAAATGCAAAACTAGTGAAAAACAGTCATAAAAGATGAGTAGGGAAAAAATGTCAGTGGCCTCCACCTTTAAAACCATTCCTGTTTTGGGGGTCATCTCATTGCTGCTCATCTAGTGCAGCTTTTGTTAATTTCATTAACACCAAAGCAGCTGAAACTGATTTACAACCCCCTCTGCTACTTAACTGACCAGATCAATATCCCAGGAGTGTCATTGACTTGATGCTATACTCTTATTAAAAAGTGTTCCTTTCATTTTTTTGAGCAGTGTATATTGTTTTAAACATTACTTAGTGCTGTATGTTATTGTGTTCCTTTCCAGATGGATTCTTTAGCACCCAGCAAGACGTCCTGTGGGTTACAAGTGCACAACATGAAGTGTACCACAGTATGTGTGATGACTTCTATCGACTCCACTATATATTTATAAAATGCAAATCAAAATACCTTTTCACCTCCCAGGGCTGCTGTTAGAAATCACAGGGCATCTCCTCCAAAATATCAAACTCATAATTTTACTAAAAATATACTAAAATCATTATTAGTGGACACAAACACAACATAACTTATGAAATTCCTGCTAAATCTAAAATATAAAACTGTATTGAAGTAAAAACAAAAGCGCTGTGTATAATTGAGATCTTGGGGTTCATTCACATGGGCGCTGTAGCCTGTCCAGTGTGAATCAATTGTTTGTGTGGCTAGAGCTGTGTGCAGGCAGCCTATGTTATGTTATGGGTACGGACACAACCTCAGGCATAGCTCCCAACGGTCCCTGATTTTGAGGGACTGTCCCTGAATTCGAATGTAGCACTACCCCCATGAGCATTGCTTGAGTAATAAGTTTGGGATCCCTGGCAATCTGAACCCCCTGTTGGAGTCCAACCTCTGCTGACACCAATGTACTCTGCTAACCCAGATAATTTGCACCTGCAAAATGGACTCACACACAGAGTAGTATAAACCAATGTGACGTTTATATTGTTGGTTATGTGTTAGAGAAGACACTGGTAGTGATGAGGAAGAATTCTGGCTTTACTTGTGTGGCTTAAGTTGCAAACATACAGAGCACATTTCAGCAATGTATAACAGTGATGGCAGACATGTTACTTCCTGAAGATAGAGAGAAGAAGGAGGAAGAGGGAGAACCAACAAGTCTTACACATATGCACAACTAGTGACCTTAGTGTACAGTGCCATCTACTGGTCAAGTGATATTAACACAGAAATAATATATAAAGTACATTATGGTACATGCTGTTGCATTCCCAACACCCCTTCTCAACGGCATGTGCATAATTATATGACATTTAGTCTCTTTTGTAGAAAACAATGACGTTCCCTTGTTTTTGGATAATCTGGTTCCATTGGTGTTTTCGCTTCCTTTGCATCTTGCATGTGAAACTGTTCTAACATTTCTGTAATTTTCTGACTTTGGTTAAGAAGATAGCTTCCATCCTCTTCCTCTATTTGAATTCCTAGGTAGTGAGTAATGTTCCCCAACTCTTTAATTTCAAAATTTTGTTTCAGTTTGTGAACTATTTGGTCATAGTCCCCTTCTTGTTCAAAACAGGGCTGTGGAGTCGGTAGATAAATGTTCCGACTCCGACTCCTCAATTTTTTGTACTTCCGACTCCGACTCCTCTGTATTAATATGCAAATGTATTTTATACATTCCTTGAAGGAAAGAAAGGCAACATACATGTCATTACCACAGGACTACTGGCTGGGAAGCCAACAGTCTACTGTATTGAACAGTTTAAGCAAAAGACAAACACAATGAAAACAACAAAGTTTTATAAATTTTTTTTTATTAATTAATCAAGTGGCTGGATAGTAGCAGCAGGCATAAACATCAGGAACTTTACCAGTCCAAAAATACAAACCACATTATTTGGTTGTTTTAGAACAAAAACAAAGCTTATCTATATGAACCAAAAACAAAATCCGTAAAACACTATGGAAAGTATAAGTATTGCTGCTCCTAATTGTGCGTTGTGTGCCATATAGTGAAGCACATGAAAAGCATGCGTCTTTACGGTCACTTAACGTGTTTGTTTTGCGGTTACGTGAGGCACTGCATGCATTGGTCTTTATTCTTACAGTAGAGAAGTCATTAATTATAACTTTTTGTGAATTGGGACATTTAAACTTGCTTTTTTTTAATTCCAATCTAAATTTAATCGGAGTCGGAGCATTGTTTGCCGACTCCGACTCCAGGTACCCAAAATTTCCTCCGACTCCGACTCCACGGCTCCGACTCCACAGCCCTGGTTCAAAACACGTCTTGATGTCATCGACGTATATTAGGATGTATGTCCATTTATTCTCTTGATTCTTTGAATACAGACATGGATCTGCTTTACTTTTTGAGAACCCTTCTTTTCTGAGTATTTCGTTCACTTTTTCATTCCATGCTCTTGCCGCTTGCTTGAGCCCATAGATGCTCTTCTGCAGTTTGCATACAAGGTTCTTTTCTTGCTCAAATCCTGGTGGCTGTTCCATGTACAGATCCTCCTTGATATCTCCACACAAAAAGGCAGTTTTGACATCTAGATCCTTTACTTGCATTCCCTTTCCAGCAGCAATACTAAGGAGTGTTCTTATGGTAGAATGTTTCACAACTGGAGCAAATGTCTCATCATAATCTTCTCCAAGTATCCCTTGGCAACTAATCTTGCTTTGTATCTATAGATGTTTCCTTCTGCATCATATTTCACTTTAAAAGTCCATTTGCTTCCAATGGTTTTGTGACCAGGAGGGAGTTCTGTTGGTGACCAAGTTTTATTTTCTTGAAGTGATTTTATTTCTTCTTCAGCTGCTTTTCTCCACTGATCGGCTTCCCTTCTCGGCAAAGTTTCTATGTCTTCCCAGGATGTTGGCTCCTGTGTTTGATGTGTTTTAGCAGCGTATGATAACCTGCGGGGTGGTATCCCTTTTGTCATTCGAGAGGATCTTCTGATTTCTTGTTGTTCAGTGGATTCTATTGGCTCGTTGATTGTAAGTTCCACTTCTTGTTCTGGCTCTTGTCCTGCTTCGCATGGGTCAGTGTCTCTTGCCGATTCAGCGTAAATGCTCTCCACATTTTTCAAGAATTGTATTATCTGATGCTTCACTTTCATCAAAATAAACACTGCGATTTACTGTGACCTTGTTGGTCTTTGGACAAAGGATTCTGTATCCCTTACTCTGCTCACTGTAGCCCACCAGAATGCCTTCTATGGCTTTGTTCTCCAACTTGGAGTGTTTCTGACTTGGAATGTGGGCATATGCTTTACAGCCAAACACTCTGATGTGTCCTACGTTAGGTTTTGATCCATTCCACATTTCATATGGTGTACTCTCAATAGCTTTTGATGGGAGCCTGTTTTGTAGGTATGTTGCAGTCATTATTGCTTCTCCCCAGTATTTGTTAGGTAAGTCAGCGTACGAAATCATACATCTGGTCATTTCTACAAGAGTGCGATTCTTTCTTTCCGCTACGCCGTTTTGCTCAGGAGTGTATGGTACAGTTGTTTGGTGTATAATACCTTGTTTCTTTAGGTATGATTCCATCTCTTTATTCATATATTCCCCTCCATTGTCAGTGCGTATTATTCCAGGTTTCCGTTGAAACTTGTTGCTTGTCATAGCTACAAACTCTTGAAGTTTTTCTAATGTCTCACTTTTGTGCTTCATTAGATACGTTATTGTGTACCGGGAATAATCGTCAATGAAAGTCAGTAAATATCTGTTCCCGCCAGGTGTGATGGTTTTCATTGGTCCGCACACATCACTGTGTATCACTTCCATGGGTTTAATGGTTTTACTCTGACTGGTCTGTGGAAGAGGGCCCATTTAGATAAAGAGATCAATAAGACACGTGAACTATTACATGGATAATGAGGACTACAAATTAGAATCTGAGAAATTGAGATTGCTTCTGTAAAAAACAGACAAAGAGCAAAAAATTAAGAAAAGGAAGAAGTACGTTAAAGACTATTATGATTATAAAGAAAAATCTGTCTTTAAATGGGAAGCAAAAAACTATGATTTTGATTCCATGAATAAGCCAGATTCTAAGCCCACATTGGCTCATAACAATAACCGCACTAGGAATACTCATCCAGGGAATGGTGTATCGCACCCAAAAACTCCTAGTAATAGACAAAGAAATTTGTCCTATAACACACCTAAATACGATTACAACATAGCCACTTATAACAGATTTGAAGCATTGGATTATGACCAAGACTCACGAATAGGAAATAGGGATATGAGAGCACATCCCCTAAACGATCACTATCAATACTCTAAGGGACCTACTAATAGGCCCAAACAATATCAACCGAAGGGGGGTTTCCGACCTAAACCAAAAGGTAGGAATGAAGCACAAAACAACTATCAAAAAGGGGGGGACTTTCATAACATAAGACCTTATGAAGAACGGTATGACAAACCTCCTATGAGGACCCCTTCAAGAAAAAGACATAGAGATTATGAATATCGTACCTATAATGATACATATGCGAACCACCGACACAACCAACAATCACCCTATCCCTATTATAATCCTGATTATAGAACCCCCACAGGACAACCATATCATAGCCATCAATATAGACCTAATGATTATGATGCCCCCAACCATCATCATTTTTTAGGGAAAGGCTCAGGTAGAAAAAGAAGCCTAAGACAAGAGGAAAGCGAGGAGGAATCAGGAGTAACAGACAAAAGGAGAAAAATGTAACAAACACAGGCATTTTTAATCTCAGTGGTCAGATCCTTACGGTTAAAGAATTGGAGCTTCTTAACGGAGGTCTCAAATTCGCTCCTCCAGCAAAACTCAATAAATTTAATACATTTATTGACATACAGAAATTTACAAGAAAGCTATCTCTGAAAAGACATTTCCTTAGCAATCCAATAAGCAGAATTCCCCCAAATACAGAGAATACGGGTTTTATAACCACTAATTTAAGAAATGCGTCACTCTTTAATCCACAGGCCCACTCTCAAATAGGGAGGTGCCCCTGACCTGTGTACTTATACCACAAGGCTATCCTGACTGACACCCTGGTGGCCAGATCTTATCCTGGATGTAAGTTTTATCCCATATTTGTACATGCTGAAATTTTGCCAATTAAAGAAATACTACACTATGTGAAGCCTTTTTGGGTCTCATCAATTCCATGGGAGCCCGCTTTTGAAGGTTCCTGCTGGTTTGGAGTGATGTGTGATTCCCCCCTCCCCCGCTGATGATTTTCCTGGTGGATGGCTTAGGAATATACCTGGATTGATGACATCTAGTGGCTAACCTGCAGATGACATCTTCCTGATATCACAAGTCCAGAGCACCAGGAGCAGGTCTTAATTGCTCCACGCGCACTTTATGCGCTATCTGGTTAGTGCATTATTTGTACATTTACAAGAACACACGAGTCATGATTATCTCTGATCATGGATTGCTTGGACATTTGCACATTATCAATTTATCTCACCATGTAATATGGACTGAGTTATCTTTACATATGCTATTGTGCAACTTATGTATCTGATTTTTTCATTTGATTTTTTCATCTTTTATTAGCGCTGCATACTCTCTCTCTTTAATATATACAGTACATTATGGTACATGCTGTTGCATTCCTGACATATATTGAATTGCAGGGTAACTGAGTCAAGAATGACAGAATAGCATTTGACTTGATAATAACTCTGGTCAAGGTCAGCAACTATGACCCAATGTATATCAACATACACAATAAATAACAGTATTTACCCTCTAGGGGACCACCCACAGTACATATACTGCGGCAAAGTGGCCCCTTTGCGCAGGATCACGTTTATAAATGTCATCCTGTTTACTTGGTAGGGGGCTGTCCTACCCACGGCACCGATCGCGGCCGCGGGTGTCAATCGCCGGGTCCCGGTGGGTGATTACCCTCTGGAGCCCGGCGATTGTCGGCAAACATTGACAGGGAGCACAGCTGCATTGTTTTCAATGGAGCTCTCCTCCTTGTCAGTTTTCAGCACACTGTTCCGGATTGCTGAATTCAGCTTTCCAGAACAGTGTGTAACAGTGAAGTACACACCCCCACCCCCTAGTAAAACACTCCCCTCACACAGTAAACCCTTTGATTGCCTTTTAATGTTAACCCCTTCCTCCCCAGTGCCATCAGTACAGTGTCAGTGGGTTTTTTTTTTTTTGCACTGATCACTGTATTGGTGTAATTGGGGATGTCAGTGACCCCAAGTCAGTTCCCCCCCAGTGTCAGAATGTCCGTGTTGTGTTCTGCATGAGTTCCACCGATACATCCAGAAACTGAAAAGATTGCTTGGATACAGAGGAAGCCAGAGGTAGAACTAGCAGCACTTTAACACGCTGAGCAGGCATTACTAAACAATTGCAGCTCTCTGTTAAGAAGAAAGCCTAAGTAAATTCTCCTAACAGTTCTCCTATCAAGCAGGGGAACCAACTGTACTCTTCTTATCCTAGCACCTATCTAGGAGGGTGCTACATACTATTTAAATGTCATTTTTCTTGGAGTTGGGCTTTAGTTATAAAGTTTTTGAACTATAGACTGTAGATGTGATGTGTACATAGATGTGCAAAGGTTCTGGCAAAAGTGTGAATTTTCTTGAAACCTTCTGTAATTCCCAGATTTCCATACCAACTCTCTGGAAAAACTACCTGACACCGTCAATAAAGGCAAGAGAAATGAGGTCCTCTCTGAAATAGATGGGATGGAAGAGGATAACATGATATATGAGCCATGTAAGTGTTTTCTTTTAATATCTATGTTTACAGCTGCACAATCTGCACAAATGATACATCTGTTAGGACATATAAGTTTGTGGGGGACATTCACATGAATTCAAAATACTTGTAATGACACCGTTCTGGTAGTAGTTTCCTTAAGAACTACCTGCGCCTAGCTCAGACAAGCATTTGCACCAGTGATTGTAACATTATCCACACGTGTTCCAAATTCTCCCAGCTCCAACTACCACCATATATACTGCGAGCAGGCAGCACACCCAGGCATCGTTCTGCTGGGTAACTTGATTGACAGCTGTAATTGGAAGTGAAGCGGAAGCCGTGGCCCTGCTGTTAACAGAAATTGAATTGTTTCCTTTGTCAATGTAAGTTCATTTTCAACCACTAGGGGAGCGCCCGCAGTACAGACCCTTGTGCGCAGGATCATGTATAAAAATGTGGTCCTGCATTTCGGGGTAGGGGGCACACGCAAGGCTTATGACCACCCTACCCGTGGCACTGATCGCGGTCGCGTGTGTCAGTCACCGGCCGGTGATTACACTGATAGGGAGGAAGGCTGCATTGTTTTCAATGGAGTTCTCTTCCCTGTCAGTTTTCAGCACACTGTTTTGGATTGCTGGGCACAGCCTTCCGGATCAGTGTGTAACAGCGAAGTACACCCCCCCCGCCCCCTAGTAAAACACTCCCCTCACACAGTTAACCCTTTGATTGCCTCCAATTGTTAACCCCTTCCTCCCCAGTGCCATTAGTACAGTGTCAGTGGGGGGTTTTTTGCACTAATCACTGTATTGGTATCACTGGGGATGTCAGTGACCCCAAGTCAGTTCCCCCCAGTGTCAGAATGTTTGCCACAGTGCCGCCATAAGTCGCTGATCGCCGCTATTATTAGTATAAAAAAAGTAAAAATACAGTATCTATAGCACCATTTGTGCACGCTATAACTTTCATGTAAACCAATTAATTTACACGTGTTGGGATTTTTTTTTAGCGAAGACATGTCGCAGAATAAATTTTGGCCTAAATTCATGGCGAAATTTGATTTAAAATTTTTTACTGGACATGTTTTATAGCAAAAAGTCCAAAATATAGTTTTTTTTTCTCAAAATTGTCGCTATTTTTATAGCGCAAAAAAATAAAAAACCGCACACAGGCGATCAAATACCACCAAAAGAAAGCTCAATTTGTGTTGAAAAAAGGACGTAAATTTCATTTTGGTGCAGCATTGCATGACCACGCAATTTTCAGTTAAAGTAACGCAGTGCCGTAACACAAACAGCTTCTGTAACCACTTCCTGACCGCCCTATAGCAGAAATACAGCTGCAGGGCGGCACGGGTGCGCAAAATCACATATATACGTGATTCCCGCTCCAGTTGTTTTCACGCCCCTCTCAGATGGCATCAGATTGCCCCCTAGTACACCAGTAATCACTTAAATTAATCCTTAATTTAACCCCTTGATTGCCAGGAACACGCTCATACACAATAAACCTCCATTGCTAGTATAGTGTCTGGACGGATCAATATCTTTGATCAGATCAGCACTATACCAGCATTCACATTAGTATAGTGTCCCCAAAAATGCAGCGTTAGCGGCATGAGCCTTGGCACCTGCCAGCACTTGTGTTTATCCCCTACGCTTACCCCCCTTCTCCCCCAGCAAGTGCAGTGTCAGTAGGTCACTGTCACTTGATACATTCCACACAAAACCGCAGGGTCGGCAGAATCAGGCCTGATCTGTGTTAGCACTTGCCGGTAAATTTTGATGACTCTCATATGCAGCAGAGTGCCAGTACTAGTGCCACGCTACTGTCAGCAAGCGCAACGGCACGCGAATCTGCGCATGCGCAGAACGCCAATGCGCTCTAATCAGCCGGCGCTAGGACCTGGGCGGCGGCCGCACATGCACACTCGCGTTTGCGGACGCACGCCTGGCACCAATGACGGCGCTGGGCGCCCTATTTAAACCAGCTCTTCACAGACACTAGTTGCTGTATGATCTATTTATCCTGGTCCTGTGTATCTGCTGATTGACTTGTTGCCGACCCTGCTTGATCCTGACCTCTGCTGACCATCTCCTGCTCTGACCCCTGACTCATTTGACTACTCTCCTGGATATCCCCATAGATCTGAACCCCTGTCACCGTACCCGGCAAGTGACCCAACTATTCTTTGCCTGCTGCCTTGTACCTTGCTGACCCCACCGTTACCGAACCGGCCCGTCTGACCACGTTTGCTACTCTGCTATCCATCCGTCCTGCATGGATCTGGTCATCACTGCTCAGCCCTTGTCGCCTCTTAACGTCAGGCTCTCTACCAGTATATACCTCTGGCGGATCACTCTACCACATGCGGGTGTACTCAGGGGCTGCGACCTGGTTCCTGTCTGCTCCAAGTCCATCCCCACCATCAGGGACCCTGGTGAACAAGCAGACTGGGGCTTAGACTCCGCGCTCTGGGGAATCCTGTCCTGTGGATTGCTAGAGTAACGCAATAGAGTAATTGCTAGAGTCAATTAGTAACGTCAGGCGGTGTCTGACAGAACCATACAGCCATGACGGAGCCTGGAAGAGGACCATCCCCACTGGAGGATATATGTCAACATCTGTCGGCACTGATCCAAGCAGTCAAAACGTTACAGGAGGGGTACACGCACCTCGAGAACCGTATCCAGACGTTAGCCGCACCAGCCGCTTTGTCCCAGAACCCGGTTACTCCTTCTGCAGCCGGAGAGCCTTCAGAACCTCCTGCCAGGGCAGCAGTCTCGTTGCCTCCACCGGAACCCCGCATACCTTTGCCGGAACGTTTCAGCGGGGATCAAGCTAAATTCAGGGCCTTTCGGAACGCATGCCAGCTTTATTTTAAACTGCAGCCACGGACATTTTCCACCGAATCGGTGAAGGTGGGGTTCATTGTCTCACTACTCCAGGATGAGCCCCAGGGCTGGGCTCACCGACTACTGGAAACCCACGATCCCCATCTAGAGACGGTAACAGATTTCTTTCATGTGATGGCAGTCCTATATGATGACCCGCAGTGGGCAGCCTCCTCCAGAAACGGCCCTGTACTCTCTCAGACAGGGCCGCCGGGCAGCGGAAGAGTATGCTTCAGAGTTCAGACGCTGAATGGGGGACACCCAGTGGAACGATGCCGCGTTATGCCACCAATTCCACATGGGCTTGTCCCTTAAGGATGAGTTAGCCAGGGTGGGCCTACCCGACTCCTTGGAGAACCTCATCACTCTGGCCATCCATATCGACCGCAGACTGAGGGAACGCAGATTAGAGAGGTCCACCCAGGGTCAGAGACCTACATGGGTACTCCCTCGTGCTCCAGTTCAATCTATGCCAGGAGGAAGCCGGAACTTGGAGTCTGATGACATACCAGAACCCATGCAGCTCGGTTTGGCATGACCATCATTGTCAGTCGAGGAACACCAGAGATGACAGGTGAATAACGTCTGTCTCTATTGCGGAGAAGCAGGTCATGTGGTACGTTCTTGCCCAGCAAAACTGAGTAAGTGTGCTTCCGTTTTTTACGCTGTATCCTCTAATTGTCCCAACCATTCCAATTACTTAGCTATACCCATTTCTTTCCAGCTTCCAGGAAGAACCGTGTCAGCAACAGCAATCATTGATTCTGGGGCATGTAGTTGTTTCGTTGACATAGATTTTGCCACTCAACAGAAGATCCCCCTCCAGACAAGGGAATGTGGGCTGAACATCTTTTTGGCTGATGGGTCACGTATTAAGCTGGGGTTAGTAGACCGGGAGACTCCGCCTATCTGCACTACAGTGGCTGACCACCATCGGGAGTTCCTCCGTCTGGATGCCATTGCATCCCCTCTATTCCCAGTTATTCTGGGGCTCCCTTGGTTGCGGGCATACAATCCCCAGATTAATTGGAAAACCGGGTCCATCCAGTTTCAATCCCCTTATTGCCAAGAGCATTGTTACACCCTGACCTCCTCGGCTCCCCAGTCCCTCTTATGTATAGACCGGGTGTCGGCAAACCGCGGCTCCGGAGCCGTATGCGGCTCTTTTTCATCTTTGCTGCGGCTCCGGAGCACACTGCCCACCAGGTGACAGGCAATAGGGTTGTCGTAGCTGCAGTGGTCGGCAAGCCGCGTCTCTACACATTTTAATGCGGCTCTTCTGTGTGCCAGGCGCCCGCTCCCCTCCCTCCTCCAAACATTAGCTGTCAGGATGTAGGCGGGGCAGCGTGACGAACTCCTCTCCTCTCACAGTCCGCCCTGAAGACCAGAACGGCGCGGGAACACGACGAGAGGAACGCGCGGAGCAAAGGTAAGTGAATTGACACGGGGGACTTGGGGACTTAATATGGGGGATGAATTAATATGGGGAATGAATTACTATAGGGGGGATGAATTACTATAGGGGAGATGAATTACTATATGGGGGATGAATTACTATATGGGGGATGAATTACACTATGGGGGATGAATTACTATATGGGGGATGAATTACTATATGGGGGATGAATTACACTATGGGGGATGAATTACTATGGGGGATGAATTACTATGGGGGATGAATTACTATATGGGGGATGAATTACTATGGGGGATGAATTACTATGGGGGATGAATTACTATATGGGGGATGAATTACTATATGGGGGATGAATTACTATGGGGGATGAATTACTATGGGGGATGAATTACTATATGGGGGATGAATTACTATATGGGGGATGAATTACTATAGGGGGGATGAATTACTATAGGGGGGATGAATTACTATATGGGGGATGAATTACTATATGGGGGATGTATTTTCAGTTTTAAAAATGTGGCTGTCAAAATAAATTTCAATCGTGGTTTTGGCGAGATTTGGCTCAGTTGAAAAAAAAAGGTTGCCCACCACTGACCTAAGGCTATGATTGTGATTATGAAGATACACTGTGGCCCTGATTAACCCTTTGCTTACTGGGCCCTTAAACCCCCTTCATGACCAGAGCGCTTTTTGCAATATATGCAGTGTCAGATTTGTTTTAAATGTTGCAATGGTTTTGCGGCTCCCAGTCTTTTTTTTCCCTTCGGAAACGGGTCCAAGTGGCTCTTTATGTCTTAAAGGTTGCAGACCCCTGGTATAGACGGAGACGCCGAGCTAATCCAAGTCATTCCCCCGGCCTACCACAACTACCTTGACGTATTTAGTAAACGAGGGGCGGACATTCTTCTGCCACACCGAACCTACGACTGTCCCATCGACCTCCTACCCAGATCTGAGATCCCTTTTGGACGGATATTCCCCCTATCTGAACGGGTACTGGGGGTACTCAAGGAGTACATTGATGAGAACCTCCAAAAAGGGTTCATTTGCCCCTCCACATCGCCAGCCAGAGCTGCAATCTTTTTTGTTGAGAAAAAAGACAAGTCCCTAAGGCCCTCTATAGATTATCGTGACTTAAATAAGATTACGATAAAGAATCGTTACCCGCTCCCTTTGGTTCCAGAGCTATTCCAAAGGTTAAAGTCAGCAGTAGTGTTTACCAAATTGGATTTGAGGGGCGCCTATAACCTGGACCGCATAAGGGAGGGGGACGAGTGGAAGACCGCATTTCGTGCTAGATTCGGGCACTTTGAGTACCTAGTCATGCCTTTCGAACTTTGCAATGCCCCAGCCACGTTCCAGCACTTTATAAATGATGTATTTAGAGACTATCTAGACATTTTCATGGTCATCTACTTAGATGATATTTTGATCTTCTCCTCTTCTCTGGAAACCCATAGTGTGCTGGAACGTCTACGCCAACACGGGTTGTATACTAAAGCTGACAAATGCAGCTTCGAGCAGCACAGCATTGCGTTTTTGTGGCTGATTATCTCCACCACGGGGGTTGCGATGGATCCCCAGAAAGTCTCCGCAATTTTAGAATAGCCAGTACCCACGGACAAGAAGGGTGTGCAACGCTTCATAGGTTTTGCGAACTTCTACAAGAAGTTCATCAGGAACTTTTCGGATCTCGTGTCTCCCATTACCCAGCTCACCAAGCAGGGGGTCCATTTCCGGTGGACGCCCGAGGCTCAAGCAGCATTTGATACCCTGAAGGAACTATTTACTACAGCCCCTATTCTTAGTCACCCAGATTCCTCTCTACCATACATTCTGGAAGTCGATGCTTCTGAGAACGCAGTGGGGGCCATCCTGTCCCAGAGAAAGGGGACCAAAGAACTCATGCACCCACTGGTGTTCTTTTCAAGGAAACTCACGTCAGCGGAAAGGAATTATGACATCGGGGACCGGGAACTCTTAGCTATTAAGACGGCACTGGAAGAGTGGAGGTATCTGCTGGAGGGAGCCACGCATTCAATTTTGATCTTCACAGACCACAAGAACCTGGAGTACTTGAGGACAGCCAAACGCCTGAGACCACACCAAGCGAGATAGGCACTTTTCTTTTCTCGATTCATGTTCCATATTACATATAGACCCGGGTCCAAGAATACAAAGCCTGACGCTCTCTCGCACATGTTTGAGGATCCAGAAGAGGTCCCTAAACCAGACACTATCCTATCCATTGGGAATTTTCTCGCCCTTCAAACCGAGCTACGCTCTAGGCTACAGACCGCATCCATAGGAATGCCAAACCCACCTGGGGTTTCCCTACAGAGCAAGGAGGGTCTCTTTTGGAAAAAAGGGCAAATCGTGGTACCCGAGGAGGTCAGAACCTTAGTTCTGGGACACTGCCATGACCATCCACTGGCAGGCCATTTCGGAATTGCAAAGACCCTAGAATTACTCCAGCGTACATTCTGGTGGCCGAGCATGGTCAAGGATTGTAAGCAGTACGTAAAGACCTGCGCCACTTGCCAAAGGAACAAGTCCACCAGAAGCAAGGCCTGGGGTTTACTACGACCATTGCCTGTACCTGACCGGCCGTGGCAAATGATCTCTATAGATTTTGTAGTGGAGCTCCTACCGTCTCAAGACCACTCAGCAATTTTTGTAATTGTGGATCGCCTGTCAAAGATGTCCCATTTCCTGCCATTAAAGAACACGCCCTCAGCTCTGGAAACAGCACAAATTTTTGTGAAAAGTGGTAAGCCTTCATGGGATTCCAGAAGACATTGTCTCAGACCGGGGGGGTCCAGTTTACATCAAAATTCTGGCGAGCGATATGTGAGGTTTTGGGAATCAGACTGTCTTTCTCATCCGCCTGCCACCCACAGACAAATGGTCAGACGGAAAGGACTAACCAGACATTGGAGCAATACCTGAGATGCTATACGTCTCTTCTTCAGGAAGATTGGCTGGCGCTCTTGCCATTGGCCGAATTTGCATACAATAACGCAAATCATTCTGTTACGGGGCACTCCCCATTTTATGCGAATTACAGGTTTCACCCCACGTTTTTACCTGATCTGATTCCTGAAAGCCCAGTTCCTGCTACACAAAATATGCTGAATTTTTTTTCTGCCAACAACAAAGTGCTTCAAGAAGCAATTGCGAAGGCCCAGGAGGACAGTAAAAGGGCTTTTGACAGAAGAAGAAGAGGTGAACTAATCTTGCAACCGGGGTATCAGGTCTGGCTAGCAACTACCAATTTAAAGATGTCATGTCCTTCGAAAAAACTGGGGCCGAAGTTTATGGGTCCATTCTGGGTGAAATGGAAAATCAACGAGGTGGCATACAAACTTACACTGCCAGGAACCTTTAAGATTCACCCAGTCTTCCACGTGTCACTACTAAAGCCAGCAATGCCTGATCCCTTCTCTGATCGAAGGTCCAGACCTCCGGAGGCTGTAACCATTGACGAACAAGAGGAATTTGAGGTAGAAGCAATCATAGATTGCAGGAAAAGGGGCGGCCAGACACAGTTCCCGATTAAATGGAAGGGTTATGGTCCTGAAGAGAATTCGTGGGAGGCGGCCCAAAATGTTCCCGCCCCTAGACTTGTCCGGGAATTCTATCGCAGCCACCCACGGAGTAGAGATCAGTTGTGCACCCGGAGGATGCCCGTAGGGGGGGCAATGTCAGCAAACGCGACGGCACGCGGATCTGCGCATGTGCAGAACGCCAATGTGCTCTAAACAGCCGGCACTAGGACCTGGGCGGCGGCCGTGTATGCGCACTCGCGTTTGCGGACGCGCTTAGCACCAAAGACGGCGCTGGGCACCCTAATCAAACCAGCTCTGCACAGACACTAGTTGCCGTATGGTCTATTTATCCTGTTTCTATGTATCTGCTGATTGACTTGTTGCCAACTCTGCTTGATCCTGACCTCTGCTGACCATCTCCTGCTCTGACCCCTGGCTCATTTGACTACTCTCCTGGATATCCCCATTGAAGTGAACTCCTGTTACAGTACCCGGCAAGTGACCCAACTATTCTTTGCCTGCTGCCTTGTACCTCGCTGACCCCACAGTTACCAAACCAGCCCGTCTGACCATGCTTGCTACTCTGCTATCCATTCGTCCTGCACGGATCCGGTCATCACTGCTCAGGCCTTGTCGCCTCTTCACGTCAGGCTCTCTACCAGTATATACCTCTGGCGGATTCCTCTACCACAGGCGGGTGTACTCAGGGGCCGCAACCTGGTCCCTGTCTGCTCCAAGTCCATCCCCACCATCAGGGGCCCTGGTGAACAAGAAGACTGGGGCTTAGACTCCACGCTCTGGGGAATCCTGTCCTGCTCTGAGGTAACGTCAGGCGATGTCTGACAGCTACCTTTTGGTGAACTGGTAAGGACCAGCGGTCTAGTACATCCTGGTCTTTCACATACCTCTTAGATTGTAAGCTACAAGGATCAGGCCCTCCTAACCCTCTTGTATTGAACTGTATTGTTGCTGTATTGTCTCCCGTTATATTGTAAAGTGCTGAGCAAACTGTTGGCACTATATAAATCCTGTATAATAATACCAGCACTGCAGTATGACTTGGCGACATGGCAAGTCCCATAAGTGCAGTACAAGCTGGTGAGGTGGTGAGCACAAGTATTGTCCTGCAGCCACCAAGAATTCGCACACAGGCCCCTAGTATACTTCCGGATGTGCTTGCAAATCCCGATTGGCACAAATTCTACAGCACCCATACTTCCCCCATTCACTGCCCAACCTAGAATTCAGGTGGAAACAGCAAATTGAACTACTCCCCTTGATTTTTTGGATCTGTTTTTAACGGAAGATCTGTATGCATGGATAGCAGAGTAGCAAGTGTGGTCAGACGGGCCGGTTCGGTAACAGTGGGGTCAGTGAGGTACAAGGCAACATCGCCAAAATACGCACGTTCCTAACCCCAGAAACCACTAAACAGCTCATCCACTCCCTCATCATATCACGACTCGATTACTGCAACTCCCTCCTCACTGGCCTGCCTCGCCGCTGGCTATCCCCACTTCAGTCGATCTTGAATACGGCTGCCAGACTCATTCACCTTTCCAACCACTTCGTTTACGCCACCCCCCTCTGCCAATCCCTCCACTGGCTTCCGATTGCGCAACGTATCAAATTCAAAATCCTAACATTGACGTACAAAGCCGTCCACCATACTGCCCCGTACTACATCACTGACCTAATATCCAAGTACCACCCAGCACGCACACTCCGCTCCTCACAAGACCTCCTTCTCTCTAGTTCCCTGGTCTCCTCCTCCCATGCCCGCCTCCAGGACTTCTTCAGGTGTCACCCATCCTCTGGAACTCCCTGCCCCAACCCATCAGATTATCACCTACTCTCCTCTCCTTTAGGCGCACCCTGAAAACCCACCTCTTCAGGGAAGCCTACCCCACCCCCTGCTAACTTGCCGACCTCCTCCACTCTTCCTACCACTCCATCCCCCACAGCTTTCTCCTCCTGTACCACTATCCCCTCCCTCCTAGATTGTTAGCTCGAATGAGCAGGGCCCTCGATCCCCTCATGTTTTGCATTGTATTGTTATTGTTCTCTCACATGTTCTGTCTCCCATTGTAATGTACAGCGCTGAGCGAACTATTGGGCTTTATAAATACTGTATAATAATAATAATGCATTGATTGTGGATCAAAGCAATTTATATGCACAACAATTTATCGCCACCAACCCAAATTCAAACCTTGCCAGACCATTCGCATGGAAACCCATTACAGTTTCCAAATTTAAATTTTTTTGTGGCCTAACCCTCAAAATGGGCATTACTAAAAAAAAAACGAATTGCGGGTATATTGATCCACAGACCCGATTCATCATGTGCCTGTGTTCTCTGCTGCCATGGCCAGGCATAGATATGAGATATGTGTTTTATGCATTTCAACGACAATACACTCTGTCATCCTCAAGGTGACCCTGAATTTGACTGGCTCCACAAAATTCTGCCCCTCGCAAATCACCTTAACCAAAACTTTGCAGACGTCTATACTCCCCAGCAAAACATCTGCGATGATGAGTCCCTCGTTAATTTTTCTGGCCGCCTTGCATTCAAACAGCAAGTGTGCCAGATATGGGGTCAAGATGTAGAAGACCTGCAAGAGGGCAACAGGCTATACATAGAAGTTTTGGATTTACATGGGAGCCCCCTGGATGCCCAGACTACATGGGGAGCAGTGACAAGATAGTTTGGTACTTGATGTCATCCTTTTTCCATATAGGGTACCACTTATACATGGACAATATTTATTCAAGCGTGCCACTATTTAGACATTTGTACAATCTTGGAACTGGAACATGTGGCACCTTGTGACCTTATGTATGCCCACCATTAGAAGTGGGTGGGTGCAGGGCGGTATATTCTAATGGTGGGCATACCACACACTTTTTCTGGCAGAGATTTCTTCTTTTTTTTCTTTCAGTCCACAGGCTGCATAAAAAAAATAAAAGAATATAGCATATATACCCAACAAGGACCAGCGACATATTGGTACATCACTGGACTTTGAATGGTTATACCACGATGATGCCTACAGCTGCAGGCATCATCCTGGTATCGTTTTTTTTAGCCGGCGATCGGCTAATTAGCTGCAGGATTGCTTTTACAAGCAGCGGGATATTATGCCCCTTCCCTGCTGCCTTCCACGGCCTTCTCGGGCAGTCCTGTGCCATCGGGGGAACCTGAGAATGCATCCGGTGTTTCTGCCAGCTGACCATAGAGCTGATCGGAGACCAGAGTGGTGCCAATCATCTCTGTAGTCTAAGAATTCGGAAGCTACAAGCATTTAATCACTTCAGTTTCGCATGATATAAACAGCGCCATTTGTAAATTGGGAAAGCATCTGATCACACCGATCTTGGTTTGATTAGATAATGTAAGGGCAGAGGAGATATCTACAGTCTGATAGACCCCAGATTTCTCAAAAAAGAATACATGACAATGCTCATTGAAGTTATAGGGGATATTTGCATTCCCTGTGATAGCATTAAAAGTGATCAATAAAAAGAAAAGAAAGGTACAGTGTAAAAAAAATCAAAAAAAATCAAAATAACTTAAAAAAAAAAACTCGCCCCTCCCATGCACGCACACCTGTGTGCACAAACGTTGACCCTGTGCCGTATGTAAACAGCGGTTGCACCATACATGTGAGGTATCGCCGTGAACATCAGATCAAGGGCAGTAATTCTAACACTAGGCCTCCTTTGTAAATCTAAAATAGTAGCTTTTAAAAGCTTTTAAAGCGTTGCCTATGGATATTAAAAATGTATGCAATTTGTCGCCATTGCACGGGGCATGCGCAGTTTTAAAACATGTCATGTTTGGTATCTATTTACCATCATATTTTATATCTTACCAAATAATTGGCCAATATATTGTGTTTTTGTGCATTAAAAGTAAAAAAAAGTGTATTTTGAAAAATCGCTGCGCGAGTATTATGTACCATAAAAAATTATAGCACCCATCATTTTATTCACTAGGGTGTCTGCTTAAAAAAATATATAATCTTTGGGGGTTTAAATTAATTTCCTAGCAAAAAATACTGATTTTTTTCATGTGAACAAAAAGTGTCAGAAAAGGCTTGATCTTCAGGTGGTTAGAAGAATGTGTGATGTGTGGCATAAACTTCTAATGCTGGGCATAAAATGCCCCCACCCCCAAAACGACCCCTTTTTGGAAAGTAGACACCCCAAACTATTTGCTGAGAGGCATGTTGAATCAATAGAAGAATTAATTATTTTACCACAAGTTTTTGGAAATTGACCAAAAATTTTTTTTTGTTCTTTTACACAAAATTGTCACTTAAATTGTTTACTGCTCCCACATGCCATGGGTATATGTGGAATTACTCCCCAAAATACATTCTGCTACTTCTCCTGAGTATGGGGGTACCACATGTGAGAGACGTTTTGGCAGTCTAGCCAAGTACAGCACCTCTAAATTCAGTAAGCACCTTCAGGCCTTTAAAGGGCTTTATTTCCTCATTACACTTCCAGACTACCTATCACAGTTTCGGAGGCCATGAAATGCCAGGATAGCACCTAAGCCCCCAAATGACCCCTTTTTGGAAAGTAGACACCCCAAGGAATTTGATAAGAAGCACGGTAAGCATTTTGCAGATCTCGTTTGTTGCCACAAGTTTTTGAAAATTGAAGAAAAAAAACAAAAGCATATTTTTTCTATTCTTTTTTTATATTTCAAAACCTTGTGAGAAAAAAGATCTGCAAAATTCTCACCATGCCGCTTTTTAAATTCCTTGGGGTGTCTACTTTCCAGAAGGGGTCATTTGGGGGGGGGGGGGGTTGGTTCTATCCTGGCATGTCAGGGCCTTTAAAACTGTGATAGGTAGTGAGGAAGTGAAATGAGGAAATTACGCACCTTCAGGCTTTCAAAGTGGTCATTGGATTTCAGGCTCCTGTATGTGGCTAGGCTCCCAAAAAGTCTCACACATGTGGTATCCCCATACTCAGTAGAGGTAGCAGAATGTATTTTTTGGTGTAATTCCACATATACCCATGGCCTGTGCGAGAAATAATTCATTTAAATGACAACTCTGTGTAAAAAAAAAAAATGTTTTTGTAATTTTCCAGAAATGTGATACAAGAAAAATCTTCCATGGACTCAATACGCCTCTCAGCAGATAGCTTAGGATGTCTACTTTCTGAAAAGGGGTCATTTGGAGGTGTTTGTACTATCCTGGTATTTTAGCACCTCAAGAAATGTAATGAGCAGTCAGAAATTAAAAGCTGTGTAAATTCCATCATCTATACCAGCAATGGGCAAACTACGGCCCGCGGGCCGTATACGGCCCGGCGGACCTTTTAATCCGGCCCGCGGAGCTAGGCTCCCGCAAGGCCAGTGGTCGGCAAGCCGCGGCTCTTTACAAACTTAGATGCGGCTCTCCTGTGTGCCGGGCGCCCGCTCCCCTCCCTCCTCTCCTCCTCTCCCCTCCCCTCCTCTCGGATGGCCGCCCCCCCTCTCGGATGGCCGCCCCCTCCCTCCTCTCGGGCGTCAGGACTCTGCAGCTGTCAGGATGTAGGCGGGGCAGCCAGGATGTAGGCGGGGCAGCGTGACGAACTCTTCTCCTCTCACAGTCCTCCCTGAAGACCAGAACGGCGCGGGAATACGAGAGGAACGCGCGGAGCAAAGGTAAGTGAATTGACACAGGGGGGACTTACTATATGGGGGATGAATTACTATATGGGGGACTTACTATATGGGGAATGAATTACTATATGGGGGACTTACTATATGGGGAATGAATTACTATATGGAGGACTTACTATATGGGGGATGAATTACTATATGGGGGACTTACTATATGGGGAATGAATTACTATATGGAGGACTTACTATATGGGGGATGAATTACTATATGGGGGACTTACTATATGGGGAATGAATTACTATATGGGGGATGAATTACTATATGGAGGACTTACTATATGGGGGATGAATTACTATATGGAGGACTTACTATATGGGGGATGAATTACTATATGGGGGACTTACTATATGGGGAATGAATTACTATATGGGGGACTTACTATATGGGGAATGAATTACTATATGGAGGACTTACTATATGGGGGATGAATTACTATATGGAGGACTTACTATATGGGGAATGAATTACTATATGGGGGACTTACTATATGGGGAATGAATTACTATATGGGGGACTTACTATATGGGGAATGAATTACTATATGGGGGACTTACTATATGGGGGATGAATTACTATATGGGGGACTTACTATATGGGGGACTTACTATATGGGGAATGAATTACTATATGGGGGACTTACTATATGGGGAATGAATTACTATATGGAGGACTTACTATATGGGGAATGAATTACTATATGGAGGACTTACTATATGGGGAATGAATTACTATATGGGGGACTTACTATATGGGGAATGAATTACTATATGGAGGACTTACTATATGGGGGATGAATTACTATATGGAGGACTTACTATATGGGGAATGAATTACTATATGGGGGACTTACTATATGGGGAATGAATTACTATATGGGGGACTTACTATATGGGGAATGAATTACTATATGGGGGACTTACTATATGGGGGATGAATTACTATATGGGGGACTTACTATATGGGGGACTTACTATATGGGGGATGAATTACTATATGGAGGACTTACTATATGGGGGATGAATTACTATATGGGGGACTTACTATATGGGGAATGAATTACTATAGGGGGGACTTACTATATGGGGAATGAATTACTATATGGAGGACTTACTATATGGGGAATGAATTACTATATGGAGGACTTACTATATGGGGGATGAATTACTATATGGGGGACTTACTATATGGGGAATGAATTACTATAGGGGGGACTTACTATATGGGGAATGAATTACTATATGGAGGACTTACTATATGGGGAATGAATTACTATATGGGGGACTTACTATATGGGGAATGAATTACTATATGGGGGACTTACTATATGGGGAATGAATTACTATATGGGGGACTTACTATATGGGGAATGAATTACTATATGGGGGACTTACTATATGGGGGACTTACTATATGGGGAATGAATTACTATATGGGGAATGAATTACTATATGGGGGACTTACTATATGGGGGACTTACTATATGGGGGATGAATTACTATATGGGGGATGAATTAATATGGGGGATGAATTAATATGGGGGATGAATTACTATGTGGGGGATGAATTACTATGTGGGGGATGAATTACTATAGGGGATGAATTACTATATGGGGGATGAATTACTATATGGGGGATGAATTGCTATATGGGGGATGAATTACTATATGGGGGACGAATTACTATATGGGGGACAAATTACTATATGGGGGATGAATTACTATATGGGGAATGAATTACTATATGGGGGACTTACTATATGGGGAATGAATTACTATAGGGGGGACTTACTATATGGGGAATGAATTACTATATGGAGGACTTACTTTATGGGGAATGAATTACTATATGGGGGACTTACTATATGGGGAATGAATTACTATATGGGGGACTTACTATATGGGGAATGAATTACTATATGGGGAATGAATTACTATATGGGGGACTTACTATATGGGGAATGAATTACTATATGGGGAATGAATTACTATATGGGGGACTTACTATATGGGGGACTTACTATATGGGGGACTTACTATATGGGGGATGAATTACTATATGGGGGATGAATTAATATGGGGGATGAATTAATATGGGGGATGAATTAATATGGGGGATGAATTACTATGTGGGGGATGAATTACTATGGGGGATGAATTACTATATGGGGGATGAATTACTATATGGGGGATGAATTGCTATATGGGGGATGAATTACTATGGGGGACGAATTACTATATGGGGGACGAATTACTATATGGGGGACGAATTACTATATGGGGGACAAATTACTATATGGGGGATGAATTACTATATGGGGGATGAATTACTATGGGGGATGAAATACTATATGGGGGATGAATTACTATGGGGGATGAATTACTATATGGGGGATTAATTACTATGCTTACTATGGGGGAATATTACTATACTTACTATGGATGACACATACACATCATTCATCTACTCTTGGTCCGGCCCCCGGGTCCAATATATGAACCCATTGCGGCCCTCAAGTCAAAAAGTTTGCCCACCCCTGATCTATACCATAGTTTGTAGACACTATAATTTTCACACAAAGCAATCAATATACACTTACTGGGATTTTTTTAACCAAAAACATGTAGCAGAATATATTTTGGCCTAAATTTATGACGAAATTTTAGTTTTTTTGGATAATTTTTATGACCAAAATGAGAAAATATATATATTTTTTTTCTTCAAACATTTTTTTGTTTATAGCGCCAAAAATAAAAAGCGCACAGGTGATCAAATACCAGCAAAAGAAAGCTCTATTTGTGTGAAAAAAAGGACATAAATGTCATTTATGTACCGTATTGCATGACCACGTAATTGTCCATTAAACTAGCGCAGCGCTGTATAGCAAAAAAATGGCGTAAATTGCAGTATCTATACCAGCAATGGGCAAACTACGGCCCGCGGGCCGTATACGGCCCGGCGGACCTTTTAATCCGGCCCGCGGAGCTAGGCTCCTCTCACAGTCCGCCCTGAAGTCCCCATGTCCCCCCTGTGTCAATTCACTTACCTTTGCTCCGCGCGTTCCTCTCGCCGTGTCCCGCGCCGGTCCGGTGCAGCATGAAAATCTGTCTCCTATGAGGATCTGTCCCCCTCGACGTATCTGCGCATGTGCCGGAGATCGCCGATTGGCTGCTAATGCCTGAACTGGCACATGCGCAGATACGTCGAGGGGGACAGATCCTCATAGGAGACAGATTTTCATGCTGCACCGGACCGGCGCGGGACACGGCGAGAGGAACGCGCGGAGCAAAGGTAAGTGAATTGACACAGGGGGGACTTGGGGAATGAATTACTATATGGGGGATGAATTACTATGGGGGATGAATTACTATATGGGGATGTATTACTATATGGGGGATGAATTACTATGGGGGATGAATTACTATATGGGGGATGAATTACTATGGGGGATGAATTACTATGGGGGATGAATTACTATGGGGGATGTATTACTATGGGGGATGAATTACTATGGGGGATGAATTACTATATGGGGGATGAATTACTATATGGGGGATGAATTACTATGGGGGATGAATTACTATATGGGGGATGAATTACTATGGGGGATGAATTACTATGGGGGATGAATTACTATATGGTGGATGAATTACTATGGGGGATGAATTACTATATGGGGGATGAATTACTATGGGGGATGAATTACTATATGGGGATGAATTACTATATGGGGATGAATTACTATGGGGGATGAATTACTATGGGGGATGTATTACTATATGGGGGATAAATTACTATGGGGGATGAATTACTATATGGGGGATGAATTACTATGGGGGATGAATTACTATATGGGGGATGAATTACTATGGGGGATGAATTACTATATGGGGGATGAATTACTATGGGGGATGAATTACTATATGGGGGATGAATTACTATGGGGGATGAATTACTATATGGGGGATGAATTACTATGGGGGATGAATTACTATATGGGGGATGAATTACTATATGGGGGATGAATTACTATAGGGGGGGGTGAATTACTATATGGGGGATGAATTACTATATGGGGGATGAATTGCTATGGGGGATGAATTACTATAGGGGGGATGAATTAATAGGGGGGATGAATTAATAGGGGGGATGAATTACTATATGGGGGATGAATTACTATGGGGGATGAATTACTATGGGGGATGAATTACTATGGGGGATGAATTACTATATGGGGGCTGAATTACTATATGGGGGATGAATTACTATATGGGGGATGAATTACTATATGGGGGATGAATTACTATGGGGGATGAATTACTATAGGGGGGATGAATTACTATGGGGGGATGAATTACTATGGGGGGATGAATTACTATATGGGGGATGAATTACTATATGGGGGATGAATTACTATATGGGGGATGAATTACTATGGGGGATGAATTACTATGGGGGATGAATTACTATATGGGGGATGAATTACTATATGGGGGATTAATTACTATGCTTACTATGGGGGAATATTACTATACTTACTATGGATGACACATACACATAATTCATCTACTCTTGGTCCGGCCCTCGGGTCCAATATATGAACCCATTGCGGCCCTCGAGTCAAAAAGTTTGCCCACCCCTGATCTATACCATAGTTTGTAGACGCTATAACTTTCACACAAAGCAATCAATATACACTTATTGGGATTTTTTTTACTAAAAACATGTAGCAGAATACATGTTGGCCTAAATTTAAAACTAACTTTGAGTTTACTATATATTTTTTATAGCTGAAAGTAAAAAATATTGTTTTTCTTCAAAATGTTCGGTCTTTTTTTGTTTGCATCATCATTTTTTTACCCTTCATAATATTTAATTTCCTTTCATAATTGAGGCAGGACTGGTTGTTGAAGTGCTGTTGTGTTATCAAATCCAACTCAGAGCTTTGACTTGGCTATTTCTCTTTATATACATTTTATATAGGTAGTACTCTCAGGTAAATGTTTATTTAGTGTGTTCCAAATAACTTTACAAAAAAAGTATGGTGTTAATTCTTGTTTATATGTTGTACTCTGAATATTTTTTTTTTCTAACCTTGCAGGCTTTTTCACTGGAAAAACAAAAGAAGTGAATAAAATTAAGTTAATAACCCAGAAGGTAGATTCCTGGAGCAAAACAATCATTGAATACCTGTACCTGTCACTTTTCCTACTTGTGAGCTTTTATGGTGAGTACATAAAATATTCTTTCGCCAGGTCTTTGAACATGACACCATGAAGACCAATAAGGAACAGAGTGAGCATGTTTTAGGCATAATACTCCTGGCAATCATGTTTTCAAGTACAACATACAGGTGAAACTCGAAAAATTATAATATCGTGCAAAAGTTCATTTATTTTAGTAATGCAACTTAAAAGGTGAAACTAATATACAGTTGTGTTCAAAATAATAGCAGTGTGTTGAAAAAAGTGAATAAAGCTCAAAATCCTTCTAATAGCTTTTATTTCCATACACACAAATGCATTGGGAACACTACACATTCTATTCCAAATCAAAACATGAAGAAAAATATATCAAATTTGTGTTGTTCCTCTAAAAAAATTGAAGAAAAGTGAATATTAGACTGTTCAAAAAAATAGCAGTGTTTGTATTCTTCTTTACAAACTCAAACATTCACTATATAAACTGAAAAATGTTTGAAGATTTTGCTTTCCTTTGAATCACCTAATTAATATTTAGTTGTATAAGCACTGTTTCTGAGAACTGCTGTACATCTGTGTTGCATGGAGTCAACCAACGTCTGGCACCTGTGACCAGGTATTCCAGCCCAGGATGATTGGACTACATTCCACAGTTCTTCTCTATTTCTTGGTTTTGCCACAGAAACTGCATTTTTGATGTCACCCCACAAGTTTTCTATTGGATTAAGATCCGGGGATTGGGCTGGCCACTCCATAACATCAATCTTGTTGGTCTGGAACCAAGATGTTGCACGTTTACTGGTGTGTTTGGGGTCGTTGTCTTGTTGGAACACCCATTTCAAGGGCATTTCCTCTTCAGCATAAGGCAGCATGACCTCTTCAAGTATTCTGATGTATTCAAACTGATCCATGATCCCTGGTATGCGATAAATAGGCCCAACACCATAGTATGAGAAACATCCCCATATCATGCTTGCACCACCATGCTTCACTGTCTTCACAGTGTACTGTGGCTTGAATTCAGTGTTTGGGGGTCGTCTCCGGCCACTAGACCCAAAAAGAACAATCTTACTTTCATCAGTCCACAAAATGTTGCGCCATTTCTCTTTAGGCCAGTCAATGTGCTCTTTGGCAAATTGTAACCTCTTCAGCACGTCTTTTTTTCAACAGTGGGACTTTGCGGGGGCTTCTTGCAGATAGCTTGGCTTCACATAGGCGTCTTCTAATTGTAACAGTACTCACAGGTAACTTTACACCTTCTTTCATCTTCCTGGAGCTGATTGTTCGCTGAGCCCTTGCCTTTTTGGCTATTCTTTTATCCATTCGAATGGTAGTTTTTCGCTTTCTTCCTCGTCCTTCAGGTTTTGGTTGCCATTTTAAAGCATTTGAGATAATTTTAGCTGAGCAGCCTATCATTTTCTTCACTTCTTTATATGTTTTCCCCTCTCCAATCAACTTTTTAATCAAGGTACGCTGTTCTTCTGGACAATGTCTGGAACGACCCATTTTCCTCAGAATTTCAGAGAGAAATGCACTGTAACCAGCATGTACAACATTTGCTGCCTTCCTTCCTTAAATAAGGGCAATAATTGCCACCTGTTTTTCAAAGAATGAATTACCTCACTAATAGAACTCCACACTGCTATTATTTTGAATATGCCCCTTTCAGTTAGTGATTCAATTACACAGAATCAGCATCATGCATGTCATGACTGTTGGGTCTGTTGGATTTCTATTACTCTACTACACCTGCTAGTAAATTATTTGCCATGTAGAAATATAATTTCTACCAAAAACAGTGATTGATCCGGTTAGTGATGTCTGATTGCTATTATTTTGAACATAACTGTATGAGATAGACTCATTACATGCAAAGCAAGATAGTTCAAGCCATGATTTGTCATTATTGTGATGATTATGGCTTACAGCTCATGAAAACCCCAAATCCACAATCTCAGAAAATGAGAATATTGTGAAAAGGTGCAATATTCTCGGCTCAAAGTGTCCCACTCTGATCAGCTAATTAAGCCATAACACCTGCAAAGGGTTCCTGAGCCTTTAAATGGTCTCTCAGTCTGGTTCAGTAGGAATCACAATCATGGGAAAGACTGCTGACCTGACAGTTGTGCAGAAAACCATCATTGACACCCTCCATAAGGAGGGAAAGCCTCAAAAGGTAATTGCAAAAGAAGTTGGATGATCCCAAAGTGCTGTATCAAAGCACATTAATAGAAAGTTATGATTGCCAAGCTGTCATACGATGTGTCTGCTAAAGACTTACCTGAACTAAGGATTGGAGAGCCAATCCGTATGAAGCCGCTTCCAGGTGACAGGACCGATCGCTGGAGACTAGGTTCCTGTGTGCAGAGAGTTGCTCCTCGATCATATCTTGTGGATGTAGAAGGTAGTCTTTACCGCCGTAATCGAGTGGACCTGCGAAAGGCAGAACGATTCACCACACAAGCCTATGAGCATCCTGCACGTGATCCTCCTGAGGTGCTCAATGCCCCGAGTCCTACTGGACCATATACTCAAAGCAGAGAGAACTCTGCTGTCATATCGGGATACAATGAGGATGACAAAATGCAGCCACATATCCCGTCAAATTCTTCTTTGCCAAACACACCAGCCAGGAAAGAGGGTAGCTCCTTATCAACACCTTCTGGAGCTGAATGGATTTCCCCAGGCAAAATCCCTGTGGTCTTGCGTAGTGGTCGAGTTTCAAGACCACCAGATAGACTCAATCTGTAGTGTATCTACCAGTAACACAGTATGCCATGTTCAAGACTGTTCAGGATCTGTTTTAGTTTAATTGTTTATAAGGTTTGAATTGAATGTAAAAAAGGGAGATGTTATAGAGTTATTATGCAAATACTGTGACCCTACTTGCATATGGTAATATTGCATTGCCTTATACTTCCTGTTTCCTGTTCTATGCTGACCTGGATGTAGTTCTGTGTACAACATGATTCCTCACACCAGCATCTTGTGTTGTCTGCATTCCTGTACATGAAACAGTTATGTGGAAGGGAAAAGTGTGGAAGAAAAAGGTGCACAAGCAGCAGGGATGACCGCAGCCTGGAGAGGATTGTCAGGAAAAGGCCATTCAAAAGTGTTGGGGACTTTCACAAGGAGTGGACTGAGGCTGGAGTCAGTGCATCAAGAGCCACCACACACAGACGGATCCTGGACATGGGCTTCAAATGTCATATTCCTCTTGTCAAGCCGCTCCCGAACAACAAACAATGTCAGAAGCGTCTTACCTGGGCTAAAGAAAAACAGACCTGGTCTGTTGCTCAGTGGTTCAAAGTCCTCTTTTCTGATGAGAGCAACGTTTGCATCTCATTTAGAAACCAAGGACCCCGAGTATGGAGGAAGAATGGAGAGGAACACACTGCAAGATGCTTGAAGTCCAGTGTGAAGTTTCCACAGTCTGTGTTGATTTGGGGAGCCATGTCATCTGCTGGTGTTGGTCCACTGTGCTTCATTAAGTCCAGGGTCACCGCAGCCGTCTACCAGGAGATTTTGGAGCACTTCATGCTTCCTTCCGCAGACGAGTTTTATGGGGATGCTGACTTCATTTTCCAGCAGGACTTGGCACCTGCCCACACTGTCAAAAGCACCAAAACCTGGTCATGGACCGTGGGATTACTGTGCTTGATTGACCAGCAAACTCGCCTGACCTGAACCCCATAGAGAATCTATGGGGCATTGCCAAGAGAAAGATATGAGACAGAACAATGCAGAAGAGCTGAAGGCCGCTATTGAAGCATCCTGGTCTTCCATAACACCTCAGCAGTGCCACAGGCTGATAGCTTCCATGCCACGCCGCTTTGAGGCAGTAATTGCTGCAAAAGGGGCCCAAACCAAGTACTGAGTACATATGCATGCTTATACTTTTCAGAGGTCCGATATTGTTCTATGTACAATCCTTGTTTTATTGATTGCATGTAATATTCTAATTTTCTGAGATTGTGGATTTGGGGTTTTCATGAACTGTAAGCCATAATCATCACAATTATGACAAATCACGGCTTGAACTATCTTGCTTTGCATGTAATGAGTCTATATTATATATTAGTTTCACCTTTTAAGTTGCATTACTGAAATAAATGAACTTTTACACCATATTCTAATTTTTCGAGTTTCACCTGTAGTACAACAGCTTCAGTGTTTTTTTTTTTGCATAAATGCATTCACAGCATTGCGGTAAAAAATGCTCCAGCACATATGCAACCCCCATCCGCTAACACTTACCTGCTTTTCTTGACACTGCTGCAGGGTCCACACTGTTCCTACAAACTTCCGGGTTGCAGAAGGGAGCTGAGTGTAAGAAATCAATTGGCACCTGCAGGTATTTGTTAGGAACCTTGATAAGGGCACAGGGGTGTGACTTGCCTGGCACTGTGTGCTTCAGTGGATAAACACAGCCCCAGCTGGGAGCACAGATGCACAGTTGTCTCCTTTGCAGCTGGCTATGCAAAGAAAACACGTGCAAACAGGGAGACGGGTGAAGCAGCTGAGGGACCAGATGCATAGCCAGGAAAGATTTTGTCAATTTTTTTTAAATGAGTTCAATTGATATTACTTACCATCGATGTGATGTGTCCGTTTTGCTGCTGACACCTGCTTTGAATGAAATCCCCCCCTCACTCCTGCAATCTTCCGGTGCCGCAGGGGTTAATAGCACCAAAGGACCTGTAATATGTACTCATCAAGAGTGACAACCATGCCCATCCTTTCCATCCACCTGTTCCATTAATATACGCTGTACTATTGCTTTGTGATTGAAAGATAATCTATGAATGGAGGATGGGTATATGAATAAAAGGTTCGCCTCCTCCAATATTACATTTAAAAGTAAGTAATGCCCCTTGTGCTGATTGTTTGTCTTGATCTGGATCCAAACCTAGGACCTCTGTTCCATCTAGAAGTAGCTCTTCTGACTGTGCCACCTGAGATGCTGGACAGTACCCTGCCTGATCCCTTGGACAACCTTACTTTCTATCTGGTTTCTGGTGAACCATGAACTCCTTGCTCCTCCCATGAACTTCCTATTAAAGCCATGTCTTTGCAGTTTCTGTTGACCAAATGATTCTGCTCTCTCCAGCCAATATCTTACTCCTTGTGTTCATGCTGCCGTCCATACCTTGGCTACCTCCTGGTGGGGGGATCCTGAGCACCACGACCTGTGCTGTGAAACCCCTCTCCACCATCAGGAGCTCTGGTGAAAAACAGTTAAATGCTTAGAACCTGTGCCTGGGGTGAGCCTACGTGAGCTTCCAGGGGGACCTGCTTGTGCATTTATCCTGCTGGGTTTTGTTTTGGTGAACCTCTCCACTGCTATAGCTACTGGCCCCTGATCCTGACCCCAGATGTTGGCATTGTTTTTTAATTTTTACTAAACTTAGGCTTTAAGGAAGCAGACAATACATTACATCTCTGGACTTCTTGAATTAAAACTAGAAATAGGGTTTAGTATCACTTTAATTCTCCTTTGTCAAGTAAGTTTTTGGTGCTTTTCACAATGTACAACCTAATCGATAAAAACCTTGCTAAGACTCTACTCCAGGATATAGTCTATAAAATAAACTACAAAATATCAAAAAATGTCAAAAAGTACTATTTCTGAGAACAGTCCAGCGCTACCATAGTAAGTTACAAAATTATAAATCATTCTTCATTCAAAATAATGAAAAACTCACAGAGACACATACTGTATATAAAGCCAATTAATTAAAAAAACACGGCCCTACTCTTTTCCTATGGGTGTTTGTAAAAATATTTATGAGACTTAATTATCATCCTCTTTGGAACCAGTCGTATATATAACAGATTTTGAGTCCTAGTGGTATACATGATCAGATGGTATATGTCAAGCTCCCCAATTGTTATGGTATATACTCAAGATATATTATCAAAACACTTCACATTGTATAATGAAGAAACCATGATGATCCCACCACAAATCCATGTACTAGAAGCAGCCTACGCTCTCAATAGTAATTATGGGATGCAATACAGAAGATACTTCAGCCATAGACAGTGTGTATGTATACACTGGTGAATCCCACTGCTGGGGCTTTAGGGAGGCGATCCCATCCAAAACTGAAACACAATCTTCAAAGTCTATGCAAAGGTGCAAAATCCATACTGTATATATTCAATATAATAGTAGCAGGTCATGCCCTGCTGAAACTGTGGGGTCACTGGACACCAAGTTCCACCAGTAGAACTTTAAAGCCTGTCTATAATACGAAAAAGAGCTCTCCTGTCTGATTCCATATTAATTGAAGGAATGGGAGTATACCAAAAACAACTGGTCAGTATATGCCTACACATTAAAATATACTTGGGTTTGTCCTTAAGTAATATATTTCCTCTCTGGTTGGCAGTTTTAACAACTAAATCAGAATTCATATGTAAATCCTTTTTACACCAATTCCTGTTGGTGCTGGAGGTGGGGTAATTTTGGAGAGTTAGTACTTCAAAGGGAGGCTCAGTGGATCTGGGGGATGTGGGCTATGAGCTCCCCAAGCCTAAATGACAGTCTGAGGTTTTCTCCATTTTTCAATACCAATTTCTGTGGGCAATGCAGTATATGCAGGGCCAGTCCTAGACTATTTGGCACCCTAGGCACAACCAGCTACTTGTACACCCTCCTCCCCCCCAACAAAAAAAATAAAACAGTCTGTGTGTTATCCGGTGTACCTCTGCCACCTAAAAGTCACTGAGCTCCCATGGAGCAGGCCAGGGGAGCACACAGGGGCTGGGGGTAACAGAAGGAAAAGGACGCTGGACAGGAGGGGTGGCATTTACTAGAACTATTCACCCGTATTTTGCTCCTGTATCAGCTGAATGATGGTGGGAGGGAGAGGAAGAGAAGATGACATTCAGCTGCTGCAGGACGAAAATACAGGTGAATAGTTCTAGTAAATAGTAAAATAAATAGTAAAGTTTGGTCTGAAAAATATGTCCAGGTTTCAGGCGGACTGAAACCGAGGCACATGATACAAAACCTGGATTGTTCTGGTGAATCCCAGACAGGTCTCCCCAGCTCCTGTGGAAGCAGGAGTCTAACAGAAGCTGTCAGGACATGCTGGAAGTTCTGGTCCCACAACAGCTGGTGGCTGACAGGTGCACTTTTAAGGTCATAGCAAGCCCCCAGTCTCCTCTCACCACATCCAGGGCTCTGCAAGGAGGAAGGGGGGAAAGAAAGAAAGAGGGAAAGCAGGAAGGACGGAAAGAAAGAAAGAGGGAAAGAAGGAAGGAGAGAAAGAAGGAAAGAGGGAACGAAGGAAGGCAGTAAAGAAGGAGGGAAGGAAGGTGGGAAATAAGGAAAGAGGGAAAGAAAGACAGAAAGAAAGAAGGCGGAAAAGAAGGAAGGAGGGAAAGAAGGCAGGAAGGAATGAAGGAGGGAAGGAAAGAAAGAAAGAAAGAGAAGGAAAGAAAGAAAGAGAGGGAAAGATGGCAGGAAGGAATGAAGGAGGGAAAGAAAGAAAGAAAGAGGGAAAGAAGGCAGGAGGGAAAGATGGCAGGAAGTAATGAAGGAGGGAGAGAAGGCAGGAAGGAATGAAAGAGGGAAAGAAGGCAGGAAGGAATGAAGGAGGGAAAGAGGGAAAGAAGGCAGGAAGGAATGAAGGAGGGAAAGAGGGAAGGAAGGCAGGAAGGAATGAAGGAGGGAGAGAAGGCAGGAAGGAATGAAGGAGGGAAAGAGGGAAAGAAGGCAGGAAGGAATGAAGGAGGGAAAGAAGGCAGGAAGGAATGAAGGAGGGAGGGAAAGAAGGCAGGAAGGAATGAAGGAGGGAAAGAAGGCAGGCAGGAAGGAAAGAAAGAAAGAAGGGAAAGAGAAAGAAGGGAAAGAAGGAAGGTAGGAAGGAAGGAGGGACATAAGGAAAGAGGGAAGGAAATAAAGAAGAGAAGGAAGGAGGGTAGCAGGAGACAGAAACAGAGACAGAAAGAAGGAAGGAAAGTGGTAAAACAGGGAGGAGGGAAAGAAAGAAAGACGGAAAGAGGGAAGGAAAGAAAGAAGAAGGGAAAGAATGAAGGCAAGAAAAAAGGAGATAGAAAGAAAGAAGGCAGGAAAGAAAGAAACAGGAAAATAGAAAGAGGGTAGGAAGGCGGGAAATAAGGAAGGCAGGAAAGAAGGAAGGCGGGAAAGAAGGAAGGCAGGAAATAAGGAAGGCGGGAAAGAAGGAAGGCGGGAAGCAGGAGACAGAAAAAGAGAGAGGAATGAAGGAAAGTGGGAAAGAAGGAAAAAAGGAAAGCGAAAGTAGGAGGGAAAGAAGAAAGGCAGGAAAGAGGGAAAGAAAGAGAGAAGGAAGGAGGGGAAGAAGAAAGGCGGGAAGCAGGAGACAGAAAAAGAGAATGAAGAAGGAAGGAGGGAAAGAGAAAGAGGGAAGAAAGGAGGGGAAGAAGGAAGGAAGGAAAAAAGGAAATAGGGAAAAAAGAGGGCAGGAAAGAAAGAAGGAGGGAAAAAAGAAAGGCATGAAAAAAGGAAAGAGGGAAGGATGGCGGGAAAGAAGGAAGGCAGAAAAAAACGAAAGAGGGAAGGAAGGAGGGAGAAACGAAAAGAGGGAAAGAAGGAATGAAGGAGGGAAAGAAGGAAAGAGGGAAAGAAGGAATGAAGGAGGGAAAGAAGGCAGGAAGGAATAAAGGAGGGAAAGAGGAAAAGAAGGCAGGAAGGAATGAAGGAGAGAAAGAAAGAAGAGATAAACAGGAGAAAAAGAGAGAAAGAGGAGATAAACAGGAGAGAAAGAAAGAAAGAAGGGAAAGAAGGAAAAAAAATGTCAATACATGCAACTTAATTGGTTTATGTGAAAGTTATAGCATCTACAAATGGCGGTATATATACTGGAATTTAAAAAAAAATAATACAGTGACCAGTGTTAATAAAAAGCACTGACACTGTACTAATGACACTGGGCAGGAAGGGGTTAACATCTGGGGCAATCAAAGGGTTAACCGTGCGCTGTTTTACTGTATGTGCTGTGTGTGTTTTGCTTGGAAAATATACTGCTGTGTATTTCTCTGCTGTGCAGAGAAATACACAGCAGCATGTTACTGCTGGCAGGAGAAAGACCTGTGTTATTTACACACAGGTCTCTCCCATGTCACTGTTCCTCGGCGATCGACATCTGTAGCCACCAATGGAGGCACAGGTAGGGCGGCACACACGCGCCCCCTACCCAGAAATGCAAAATCACATATATATATATATTTGATTTTGCGCAACCCTGCCACCCTGTAGCAGTAGTTCTGCTATAAGGCAGCAGGGAAGCAGTTAAGGGGATACTTTGGGGTGCCTCAGGTCTCCAGAACTAATGTCTCCATTGGAAAATTTCCCCTGTATTACCTTACTGGGGACAATCCCCTTCCCCCCAAATGTTGAGTTTCTTGCACTTTCTATGAAAATGGTAAACACAAAAAATAGAGAGTGAATCTCCCTAATGAGGGCACATACAGCAGTAAAAACAGACAGGGATTCTAATCCATCTGCACTCTATCCAAAACTAAAAGAAAAAAAATTAATTTTGCCTTTAGTTATACTTTAAGCCCCAGCAGTGGGTTTCACAAATGTGGATATACACACTGCCTGTGACTGAAATATTTGCTGTTTTGCATCCCATGATTACTATTGCGAGCCAGTCCTGGTTCTAGTATATGGATTTGTGGCAGGGTCATTATGGTTTCTTTATCATACAATGTAAGGTATTTTGAGTATATACTCTTAGTAACCAGGGGACTTGAAATATACCATTTGATCCTGTATAGCATTGGGACTTCAAATCTGTCATATATATGACTAGTTCCAAAGAGGATATTAATCAAAGTGATTGTAAACGCTCACCTTTTAGAACAACCCATTCAGTTTAAAATAGAAATGCCAGGAAAAACATTTTTTATAGATATATATAAAAAACCCATTATAAACACTGTTTTTCCCATTTTTTTTTAATCGCATTCTCTGTTCTCAGCTGCATAGGGAGCTTGGGTAGGACACACAGCAGCACACTGATCCTTCCCAGTGAATGGCTGTGTGTGTGTGTGTGGGGGGGGGGGGGGGGGGTCAGGACACGTTTAATCATTGGAGGAGAGCACACTGGGTTCCCAGCATAGCTAGAGAACCATACTGTGTTCTCCTGCTTAGTTGTTCACAGGAAAGCAGAGGGACTGACAGGAACATGAGGGATTTCACACAAAGGAAGCAATATAAAGAGAACAAGATCATTTTTCATACAAATACAACAGGCACATATCAGGAATATGAAATGGAATATGTTGGGTTAACATATTATTGAAGTCCCATTATTATTTTTGCAAATAGCCATCAGAAGAGAGCAGGGGCCAGGTTTAGTTGTTTTTAATTCATTGGCCAATTTTTTAAATATTTTTATGTCTGTGTTCCGCTATGTGTTTTTCATTATTTTCAATATAATATGATATATAATTTTGTAGCCTACTATGATAGTGTCATCTGGGAAAAGAAGGAACCCCGCTCACCAACCCAGTGCATGAATATTATTCTTATTATACAGGATTTATATAGCGCCAACAGTTTGCTCAGCGCTTTGCAATATAATGGGAGACAATACAGCAACAATACAGTTCAATACAAGAGGGATAGGAGGGCCTGATCCTGGGAGCTTACAATCTAGGAGAATATGTGAATGAGTGTGGCCTAAGCCAGTACCGCACCAGCCATGCCCTCAGAGGGCAACACTCATTCATTCATATATTCATGCATTGGGTCAGTGAGCAAGGTTCCTTCCTTTCTCTGATGATGCTTCTACACCTCTGAATGGGTACATAGGTGCTTGCTCCCTTCACTGCAAGAAATTTGTCTCAGCATAGAGTGGAACTACAAGTTACAGCTGGATCACTATTATGGTGGTGCTGGACTGTTCCCAGAAATGGTACTTTTTTTTACTTTTTTTTTATATTTTGTAGTTTATTTTCCAAAATACATCCTGGGGTAGAGTCTTAGCCATGTTTGTATTGGTTAAGTTGTACATGTTTATCTAATGCACACCGGCGATTCCTCCTAATTTGCATCTCTTGCATTTTTTGCATGACACGGGCCCTTGAGGACTTTGTGTGTTTAGTATGCTTTTGAAAATGGCTGTGTCCAACTAGGTGAACCTGTGACAGGGATAAATGTCCTTGTATCAAAGCCTGTAGGTAGATGCAGTAACTATTATTGCAGTGAAATCATTGCTTTACTAAAGCAATTTAGTAAATTTAGATTCGAATATATCAGACTGGACTAAAGCACACCATACAAGGAGCAAATTTCTTTCCTGCAACCACAACACAGACAGTGTTGACAGGGGAATCCCTCCTGCCAATCTTATTGATTATATGGCGATTATTGCTAGAGGCTATACCAGTGTCTAGTGATTGTACCCAAGTTGATTGATTACTGGATAAGATTCAAACTGTCTATGGCCCACCTTACTTTGCAAGCACAGTCCTTTCAGTATGAGACCAAAGACAAGCCAAACTTTACTTAACTATCTTTCCCTTTTGTCCCATTCTTTTACTGTTGCTTATTGTCTGTTTTGTGGCATGTCTTTTGTAAATGTTTTCTATCACCATTTTTCTCTTCTTTCATTAAAGGATTGTTCAGCTAGTTCTCTGAATGCTCCAATCAAACATTTTAAAAAATTTAAACTCTCTAAGGAGTTAACTGTATTGTAAACACTGTTACATTCCTCTCTGGATAGAGCAGCTGGTAATACAGACATTTTATTTAAAGGTCAGAGTTGCAACAATAGATGATGTAAACAGTGCATGTTCCATGGTGGTGGCTATGCATGTGTAAAAGGTTAACAACCTAGTTAACCAGCCCTAGGGATGATCATTATCAGTATACTGGTGCTCAGAATGTTGTGCCAGCCTTGGAAAATCTCTGCTTAGTCTGAGGCTGTGAGTGTATAATAGGTCGCATTCTGGCCACAGCATTGGGATCTGAGAATGCAGTCATTACATTCTGCTGGCAGTAGTGGGATCTGAGAGTATAATGTTGTTAGTGAGGTTTGGCTTTTGTATTCAAAAACAAAAGAGGCGAATGTCCTTCGGGAGTCTCAGGATGTTCCCCCAGCGGAATTTTTTCGGTACCTTCAATTGCGACACTGGCTACTCTCGCTGCGGGCCACTTCTGCTTTCCCATATCAGAAATCTGCCTTTGAACGGCTTTGCCAGCAGCACCCGGGCGCCCCGGGCCTTATCTCCCTTCTTTACGCAGCTTTGAACAGACGCTCGTCTCACACTTCTCTTTCATATGTTGTTCAGTGGGAACACGACCTGGGAGTGGCTGTGGATCCGAAGGACTGGAGTAGGGCCTGGTCACTCATAGCTAAATGTTCATTTAATACGACCACGCTGGAAGCAGCCTACAAGGTATTGTTCCGTTGGTACTGGGTTCCGGCTCGTCTGGCCCAGGCTAACCCTGCCTGTAGTGATCGATGTTTTCGGGGTTGTGGCCATCGTGGCGATGTACTACATATCTGGTGGTCATGCCCGAGGTTGGTTCGTTTTTGGTCTCGTGTGTTTGGCCTCCTTTTCACTTTGTTCCATCTCTCCATACGCCGGGATGCTCGGTATGCTTTGCTTCATTGCCCCATACCGGGCCTCTTGGCTTGTCAGCAGCGGTTGGCTTCCTATTTGTTTTTATCGGCTACTAGGACAATTGCTCAGGCCTGGAAGAGTCCGTTTGTACTTTTCCAGGGGGTGCGGGATCGTATGACTACTATGATGCTCAACGAACAGATGTCGAGTATATGCAACGACTCTCAACATAAATTTTTGAAAGTATGGGAGCCGTGGTTGCAATACGCCTTTCCCGCGCTCCCCCCGGCCAGTGTGGGGAGGTAATGAAGTTTGGTATTGGCGCTCGTGGACCCCTGCTCTTTGGTTTTTTTTTTGGTTTTTTTTCCCCTTTCTTCTTTGCTCTTCTTCTCTCCTTTTCTGTTTGTTTTGATGTGACAGTGGACAACTGTCTTTAGTTACGATAATCTGAGTCTTACTGATGTTATTGTAACCTATGTGCCATTGATAGCCCCTGCGTGGGCATATGTTTTGCCTTATTGGAATTAGAGCGTTGTCTGCTCTATTATGCCTTTTTAATTGGTGCAATTGATAGCCCCTGCGTGGGCGTGTTTTGTTGCCTCTGTTTTATACTGTTTAAAATTAATAAAAACCATTGAAATACAAAAACAAAAGAGGCAGGAATAAATATTATGGGGAGTAGGTATTTCCCACACCCCAAAAAGAAAACCTAAAGCCTATGCGTCCATGTACATGCAGATACATAAGTGAACACACACAGCTCACTCACAATTGTAAGGTTTGACATGTATAGTATCTCTTTTCTCAACACAACCTTAGGTTTTATATTATATCAAGAATGGTAAAATGGCTTTGGCATTAAGTGACTACTTCTACTAGAGATGAGCGAAGAAATGAAAAATTTGATTCGGCTGATTCGGCGAATTCCAGTATGAAATTCGATTCGATGCGAATTTCTCCGCTACGAAGATGACTTATAAAAAGGGTTTCTAGGCTTCAGAGAGCCTTTAAATTAGTGCAGAACACTGTACCTTTAATTTAAATGCCCTTGGAGATGAGGAAGGAGAAGGAGAAGGAGAAGGATGAGAAGAAGGAGAAGGAGAAGGATGAGAAGAAGGAGAAGGATGAGAAGAAGGAGAAGGAGAAGGAGAAGGATGAGAAGAAGGAGAAGGAGAAGGATGAGAAGAAGGAGAAGGATGAGAAGAAGGAGAAGGAGAAGGATGAGAAGAAGGAGAAGGATGAGAAGAAGGAGAAGGAGAAGGATGAGAAGAAGGAGAAGGAGAAGGATGAGAAGAAGGAGAAGGATGAGAAGAAGGAGAAGGATGAGAAGAAGGAGAAGGAGAAGGATGAGAAGAAGAAGGATGAGAAGAAGGAGAAGGATGAGAAGAAGGAGAAGGATGAGAAGAAGGAGAAGGAGAAGGATGAGAAGAAGGAGAAGGATGAGAAGAAGGAGAAGGATGAGAAGAAGGAGAAGGATGAGAAGAAGGAGAAGGAGAAGGATGAGGAGAAGGAGAAGGATGAGAAGAAGGAGAAGGATGAGAAGAAGGAGAAGGATGAGAAGAAGGAGAAGGAGAAGGATGAGGAGAAGGAGAAGGATGAGAAGAAGGAGAAGGATGAGAAGAAGGAGAAGGAGAAGGATGAGAAGAAGGAGAAGGAGAAGGATGAGAAGAAGGAGAAGGATGAGAAGATGGAGAAGGAGAAGGATGAGAAGAAGGAGAAGGAGAAGGATGAGAAGAAGGAGAAGGAGAAGGATGAGGAGAAGGAGAAGGATGAGAAGAAGGAGAAGGATGAGAAGAAGGAGAAGGAGAAGGATGAGAAGAAGGAGAAGGATGAGAAGAAGGAGAAGGAGAAGGAGAAGCAGAAGAAGAAGGATGAGAAGAAGGAAAAGGAGAAGGATGAGAAGAAGGAGAAGGAGAAGGATGAGAAGAAGGAGAAGGATGAGAAGAAGGAGAAGGATGAGAAGAAGGAGAAGGAGAAGGATGAGGAGAAGGAGAAGGATGAGAAGAAGGAGAAGGATGAGAAGAAGGAGAAGGAGAAGGATGAGAAGAAGGAGAAGGAGAAGGAGAAGGATGAGAAGAAGGAGAAGGATGAGAAGAAGGAGAAGGATGAGAAGAAGGAGAAGGAGAAGGATGAGAAGAAGGAGAAGGAGAAGGATGAGAAGAAGGAGAAGGAGAAGGATGAGAAGAAGGAGAAGGATGAGAAGAAGGAGAAGGAGAAGGAGAAGCAGAAGAAGAAGGATGAGAAGAAGGAAAAGGAGAAGGATGAGAAGATGGAGAAGGAGAAGGATGAGAAGAAGGAGAAGGAGAAGGATGAGAAGAAGGAGAAGGAGAAGGATGAGAAGAAGGAGAAGGATGAGAAGAAGGAGAAGGATGAGAAGAAGGAGAAGGATGAGAAGAAGGAGAAGGATGAGAAGAAGGATGAGAAGAAGGATGAGAAGAAGGAGAAGGATGAGAAGAAGGACAGTTCTGTGACAGTTTCTGTCTATTTCTGACAGTTCTGGGACATTCACTCCATACAGCGGTTTCAACCGCTGTATGGAGGGAATGTCATAGAACTGTCAGAAATAGACTGTTTATGACAGTTCTGGGACATTCCTTCCATACAGCGGTTGAAACATTGTATCTATTTGTTTCCATAAATGGATCCATTTATGGAAACAAATAGATACAATGTTTCAACCGCTGTATGGAAGGACAGTCCCAGAACTGTCATTAATAGTCTATTTCTGACAGTTCCATGACATTCCCTCCATACAGCGGTTGAAACAGCTGTATGGAGTGAATGTCCCAGAACTGTCATAAATAGTCTATTTCTGACAGTTCTGGGACATTCACTCCATGCAGCTGTTTCAACCGCTGTATGGAGGGAATGTCATGGAACTGTCAGAAATAGACTATTAATGACAGTTCTGGGACATTCCCTCCATACAGCGGTTTCCGGCAAAAAGTGTATGTGCAGAGTTCCTCTATTCTGCAGATACACTTAGAGGAGCTCTGCAGATACACTTAGAGGAGCTCTGCACATACATTTTTTGCCGGCTTGGAATTATTCTTATTTTCATCCTACTTCTTCTTCTTCTTCATCCTCATCCTCTTCTTCTTCTTCTGAGGATGAGGATGAGGATGAAGAAGAAGAAGAAGAAGTAGGATGAAAATAAGATTAATTCCAAGCCGGCAAAAAGTGTATGTGCAGAGCTCCTCTAAGTGTATGTGCAGAGCTCCTCTAAGTGTATCTGCAGAATAGAGGAACTCTGCACATACACTTTTTGCCGGCTTGGAATTATTCTTATTTTCATCCTACTTCTTCTTCTTCTTCTTCATCCTCATCCTCTTCTTCTTCTTCTGAGGATGAGGATGAAGAAGAAGAAGTAGGATAAAAATAAGATTAATTCCAAGCCGGCAAAAAGTGTATGTGCAGAGCTCCTCTAAGTGTATCTGCAGAGCTCCTCTAAGTGTATCTGCAGAATAGAGGAACTCTGCACATACACTTTTTGCCGGCTTGGAATTATTCTTATTTTCATCCTACTTCTTCTTCTTCATCCTCTTCTTCTTCTTCTGAGGATGAGGATGAAGAAGTGAAGAAGAAGAAGTAGGATGAAAATAAGATTAATTCCAAACAGGCAAAAAGTGTATGTGCAGAGCTCCTCTAAGTGTATCTGCAGAGCTCCTCTAAGTGTATCTGCAGAATAGAGGAACTCTGCACATACACTTTTTGCCGGCTTGGAATTATTCTTCTTTTCATCCTACTTCTTCTTCTTCTTCTTCATCCTCATCCTCAGAAGAAGAGGATGAGGATGAGGATGAAGAAGAAGAAGAAGAAGAAGAAGAAGAAGAAGTAGGATGAAAAGAAGAATAATTCCAAGCCGGCAAAAAGTGTATGTGCAGAGTTCCTCTATTTCTGACAGTTCTCTCACAGCTTCTTCACATGTACAGCGGTTGAAACATCTGTATCCTAAATGGAAACTAATAGATACAATGTTTCAACCGCTAAACATGTGTTCCTTCTGTCAGAGAACTGTCAGAAATAGCGGAGCTCACTGCAGGGACACTTTTGCCGGCTGATCGGGAAATCTTCGATTCGCGCACCCGAAGTAGGCAAAATTTCGGTTTCGACGCGAATCGAATATTTCCTGAAATTCGACTCGAATTCCGGTTCGTCTGGTTCGATTCGCTCATCTCTAACTTCTACCACTAGATGTGGTAGATGCAATCAAAGAACCTTTTCAGAACCAGGGCACCTATTGTGTTTCAAGCTCTGGATGTTATCAGAGTGGGACTAGAGGTCCTAGTCCACACTGGAAGAGCCACAAGAGTGGCTTTATTAGAGTACAATGTCAAAGTTGGTATTGCTTAAGAGCTGTATGCAAATAATGCTTTGTACATAGATTGTAAAATGTTTTAGATTCCCAGTTGGTGACGTGTCCAGTTACGTAGCACCCCCATGATCCCCAGGGATATATGAGGGACCTCCAGTGACAGGCTGTGGCCTTTGCTTAGTCTATGTCTTGTAATGGGGGACTGAGAAACACGGGGGGGGGGCTGTCACTTTCCTGGGTTTTTTCTAAATTTTATTCCATGCTCACAGGTATAGGATTAGGGGCTGCAGATACCCATAGCAACATTACAAACTTTTGATCCACATGCAGCTTATAAGTGGTTAGCATTTCTGCCTGGCAGTACTAAGGTCGCTGGTTCGAATCCCAACCACGGCACCACCTGCCTGGAGTTTGCATGTTCTCCCTGTGCTTGCGTGGGTTTTCTTCGGGGACTCCGGTTTCCTCCCACACTCCAAAAGACATGCTGGTAGGTTTATTAGCTCCTGTCTAAATTGTCCCTAGTATGTGTATGTATGAATGCAAGTTAGGGACCTTAGATTGTATGCCCCATGAGGGTTAGGGACTGATGTGAATGTACTATATATATGTAAAAGCGATGCGTAAATTGACGGCACTATATAAGTACCTGAAATAAATAATAATTATAATGTGTACAGGGTCTTTAAGCTGATACTAGCACCACTGTAAAAAGCAGAACAGCTAGCTAGCAGGCTCCTTCATGCAACCTCCCTAGAGCCCCCAAGCCCTTCTAAAGGTCCAGCTTCTGGGTCTCTCCTCCTGCTTCTCCATCTTGGTCCAGCTTCCTCCTCTACCAGACAGGACTGCTTCCAATGATCATCTCTGGCTCCATTCCAGACCTCAGTACAAAGCACATGTAATGCAGGCCATAGACGATCCATCTGAAAAACGATCGTTCATTCTGTAATCCGATGTTGCCACCAATGATTTCGAAAATCGGCCGTTTTTTGTGAAATTTCCAGCATGACTGATAAACAAAATGAGGAGGGGCCACGGAAATTGGCCGATGCCATTGCCCCACTAACAGTGCGAAAATCGTCCGATTATTCTTTCGGACAAAAAAACGGCCGATAAACGAACCATCTATGGCCTGCATTAGGCTCCATACAGGTCTGTCAGGTCAGCATACAGACAGCACAATTCCCCATGCTAAAGGCCAGGGGGAAGAGACCCTCACAAGGCCAGCCCTCAAATATTCACACAGCACTGGCAATAAACCTTTAAGAAGAATGAAATATTTAGCATCAGTTTTACTACAAAATGTGACAGCTTTCACTGGACTGATATTAGGGAGACCTAAGGTTCTGGTATGGAATTTGGAAGGGATCCCATGTTTTTCTCTGCGTAGGTTCCTCCATTAACATCTACCAGACCCTCATCTATGATAAAGGTCTGGTATAGATAATTATGGCATCCCTGGCCATTTGCTGACTAACAGAAGGAAGCATCCTGGAGCTATCATTTAGGCATTGTTCACAGGCCCTGAGTCACATACTCTGTGAAAGAGCTGTTTGATTAGACATCCCTAGCTGACAGGTGTTGTCTGAATGTATTTATTTCAGGTACTTCTATAGCGCAGTCCATTTACACAGCACTTTACATATAAATTGTACATTCACATCAGTCCCTAATCCTCAAGGGTTGTACAATCTAAGGTCCCTAACTCACATTCATACATACACATATACTAGGGCCAATTTAGACAGGATCCAATTAACCTACCAGCATGTCTTTGGAGTGTGGGAGGAAACCGGAGTACCGGAGGAAACCCACACAGGCACAGGGAGAGCATGCAAACTCCAGGCAGGTGGTGCCGTGGTTGGGAATCAAACCTACGACCCTAGTACTGCCAGGTGGAAGTGCCAACTATTTAGCCACTGTAAAACCCAGAATGAAGCCTCTTCAAGTCTGAGGATGCGGTGACTGCATAGATAATTCCGCTATTCCTAATATGACAAGTGTGCAGGTGTGAGTGTGTGACTCTGAATGCAGACAGTGTGTAACTCACCCACATGCCTGTCACAATTGTATGATTGGCTGTGTCCATGCAGCTGCTGCATCCTCATAGACTTAAAAGGGCTGCCTTTACACTGCATATGCTGCCTAGGAATACATAAAAAAATGGCCGGTTCACTTTGTATGGTCCATAGTGCCCAAGTAAACCAGGTCTATCTGGCAATTTACATTTTTCCTATGTAAATGTCGGTTTTGCTGTAGTAGGATGTATACATCATACAGATTTATTTCTTCAAGGGTTCAGGGTATCCACCAAACAATTTATTTGTATGTATTTTTAAATTTTAATGTTTCATTTTAAGCTTTACTTAAAATTGCTTCTTCCCATCAAACTAAATTTTTTTTGCTTTGGTGCATGTCCTCCAGGGCAGTGCCTAGCCCCTCATCTCTCACCTATTAGCCTAGAAAATGGCCATTACTAATGTATAAGGTTCAGCTTTCAGTGATTTCAATGAGGTTCAGATTCGGCATCCAAACTTCAATAAAGCTTGTCAAATTTACCAAATTATACTGAATCCAGGTACTTTCGGCTCATTACTAATCACAGATGAGAAAATCTTAAAATGTAGAGGTATGCAGAAGCAGATATTGTCACTGACTGGAGGCTATGGCTCGCATATCCTGTGCCGATCACTGCATACCCAGAATTGCAATGCAATAGAAGCCACCACCTAGAAGAAAGCAGAATGAAGGAAGACCACCGGCAACCTTGCAGTCTACCTTCAAAACAGACCTGAAAGCCATTATGGTTTCTTGGGATGATGATGAATCCGCTACAAATGACAAAGCTAGATGAGGAACACTTACTGCCCAATGTGCTCAACTGCTTGGAAGGAAGTCTAAGTTTACTCATTTTTATTTATATACAACTTTTTGAAGATGGAAACATTCTGTATACAGTAGGTAGTACCCTTGGGTAAATGTTTAATTTACCATATTGCATATTGGATTGAGCTCTGTTATTTTGCTAAATTTAAAACATGAGTGGTGTTGATTATTGTTAAAAAATGTTATGTACCAAATATTTTTCCGTAACCTTGTAGGCTTTTTGACTGGAAAAACAAAGCATCTGAACATTTCTGAGTTGTTAACACAGAAGAGAGCATCCTGGAGCATATCAAGCATTGCATACCTGTGTCTCCTGTGGCTCCTACCTGTGAGCTTGTGCCTACCTGTGAGCTTGTGTGGTGAGTACATAAAACATTCTTGTGCCATATCTATAAGTACATTTGACACCATGAAGACCAACAAGGAATGGGTGAGCATGTTTTAGGCTGAGTATCCATGAGCATTGAGTGCACAGTACTCATGGTGCTTGTGTGTTAAATATCCTGTGCCTGGTACAGTCAGGTCCATAAATATTGGGACATCGACACAATTCTAACATTTTTGGCTCTATACACCACCACAATGGATTTGAAATGAAACAAACAAGATGTGCTTTAACTGCAGACTGTCAGCTTTAATTTGAGGGTATTTACATCCAAATCAGGTGAACGGTGTAGGAATTACAACAGTTTGCATATGTGCCTCCCACTTGTTAAGGGACCAAAAGTAATGGGACAATTGGCTTCTCAGCTGTTCCATGGCCAGGTGTGTGTTATTCCCTCATTATCCCAGTTACAATGAGCAGATAAAAGGTCCAGAGTTAATTTCAAGTGTGCTATTTGCATTTGGAATCTGTTGCTGTCAACTCTCAAGATGAGATCCAAAGAGCTGTCACTATCAGTGAAGCAAGCCATCATTAGGCTGAAAAAACAAAACAAACCCATCAGAGAGATAGCAAAAACATTAGGTGTGGCCAAAACAACTGTTTGGAACATTCTTAAAAAGAAGGAACGCACCGGTGAGCTGAGCAACACCAAAAGACCCGAAAGACCACGGAAAACAACTGTGGTGGATGACCGAAGAATTCTTTCCCTGGTGAAGAAAACATCCTTCACAACAGTTGGCCAGATCAAGAACACTCTCCAGGAGGTAGGTGTATGTGTGTCAAAGTCATCAATCAAGAGAAGACTTCACCAGAGTGAATACAGGGGGTTCACCACAAGATGTAAACCATTGGTGAGCCTCAAGAACAGGAAGGCCAGATTAGAGTTTGCCAAACGACATCTAAAAAAGCCTTCACAGTTCTGGAACAACATCCTATGGACAGATGAGACCAAGATCAACTTGTACCAGAGTGATGGGAAGAGAAGAGTATGGAGAAGGAAAGGAACTGCTCATGATCCTAAGCATACCACTTCATCAGTGAAGCATGGTGGTGGTAGTAGTGTCATGGCGTGGGCATGTATGGCTGCCAGTGGAACTGGTTCTCTTGTATTTATTAATGATGTGACTGCTGACAAAAGCAGCAGGATGAATTCTGAAGTGTTTCGGGCAATATTATCTGCTCATATTCAGCCAAATGCTTCACAACTCATTGGACGCCGCTTCACAGTGCAGATGGACAATGACCCAAAGCAGACTGAAAAAGCAACCAAAGAGTTTTTTATGGGAAAGAAGTGGAATGTTATGCAATGGCCAAGTCAATCACCTGACCTGAATCCGATTGAGCATGCATTTCACTTGCTGAAGACAAAACTGAAGGGAAAATGCCCCAAGAACAAGCAGGAACTGAAGACGGTTGCAGTAGAGGCCTGGCAGAGCATCACCAGGGATGAAACCCAGCGTCTAGTGATGTCTATGCGTTCCAGACTCCAGGCTGTAATTGACTGCAAAAGATTTGCAACCAGGTATTAAAAAGTGAAAGTTTGATTTATGATTATTATTCTGTCCCATTACTTTTGGTCCCTTAACAAGTGGGAGGCACATATGCAAACTGTTGTAATTCCTACACCGTTCACCTGATTTGGATGTAAATACCCTCAAATTAAAGCTGACAGTCTGCAGTTAAAGCACATCTTGTTTGTTTCATTTCAAATCCATTGTGGTGGTGTATAGCGCCAAAAATGTTAGAATTGTGTCGATGTCCCAATATTTATGGACCTGACTGTAAGTTGTTGGTGCTCTTCAGAATTGACAGATTCAATTAGTGGAACCTCTTAGTGGCAAGAACAGTTGCTCCAAAATCAAAGCCTGTTGATGAATGAGGCACTGTTTTTTGCAGTAATATAATTGCTTCTCTAAAATTTAATGGGTGTGGATTAATTTGGCTCAGTACAGTACCTTACCAATGTAGTAGAGTGCACATTGCCATGCTCAGATGCAGGAGTGGACCCCTTTATACTCCCTAGGTTCCTAGACACACCCAGCAAGAGAAATTCCTTCACTTCTCTCCCTTAGGAGATCAGAGTAACCACACCTGATGAGGCAGGGGTAGCTGGCAAGTGATTTGCAGTCAGGTGAGATGCTCTCCATTGTCAAAATTAGTATACGGGTAGCCAGGCCAGAGCCTAATAGCACAGGCAGCTTCTACAAAATGCCCAGTTACTGTGCTCCTCCCCATTTGTTACCAGCATATTGTAGTCCCAATGGGGTGGCATTTCATTTTCAGGCCTTGGATCGCTCCAGCTGTCCACATCCTAGCTGTGTTATGTGCTTATTTACCGAATTAGTGGTTCTCAGCTTGAGACTCTGCTGTTATAAAGAAGCCAATGCTTGGTAAATATTTATAGTAAATATCTATTACTTATTGTCCTTATAACCCTCTCCAATTAGAGCAAGGACTACTGAATAATTGCAGTTTTACATGATTATCCATTAAGCAAGGCTTTTTTTGTTCAGCTGGAATGTAGAATAACAGCGTTCTGCCCCCTTTCAGCAGCCCTCTCCTCTCCAGGCTGTCACTAACACAAAAGCCAGTAGAGGAATTTTTCTATCCTACTCACCGATAGCTACGGCACTCATGGCACATTCCCTGCCTGAGTGGAAGGGGTGGGGAGGGGGGTGGCTGTTCAGAGAAATTGTGGAAAAGTTGAGGGAGTTCAGCAGAGGTGAGAGCTGGGGGTTGGGGTGGTATTAGAATGTGCAAAGTGGGAGCCGGGGTGCAGAGGTGAAAAATGGGGGGTTGCAGAGGTTGAGAACTATGGATTGGGGTGAGCTGTAGACATGGAACTAAAACTGAAATGTGGAGGGGTATATAGACAATCTATGGATGGGGGTGCAGAGGTGACATGTTGACACAGGGTAAAAAAGTGATGGGGAGGGCGTATGCTAAGGTAAACTGGAATGTGGGGGGGGGGGGTGACCTGGGATGCAGCTACACTGACAGGAGCCTTGCATTGTACCCCACAATCTGCTTTTCACCTGCAGAAATATGTTTTTATAAATAGGTAAAATTATCCGTTAATACAGGAAGAGTGTCCTGTGTCCAAACCATCAGCTGACAAAAGGCTCATCCAAACACGCACTTGTAGATTACAGCACAGATATCTTCTTTTCCCCACATCATATCAAGCCACCTGCTATCCACCACATATCACAAGGGCAGTAGGAAGCTTTCATAGTTTAGTACTGGGCAAGTTTAGTATGTATAAAACCATGCAAACCAAGAAAAGCCAGCTAGCAACACTAAACATGCATGCTGATGTAATTGTTGCTAGTTTGCTCTTCTTTGTCTTTATGGTTTTATAAATAACAGGGTCGAAACAATTTTGAGAAATACTAAAACAAATGACAAATTAATTATAGTGTTATCAACATAACTTAACATAACATAAACTTGCTACCAAAAATTAACAATACAAAATTAAGGTATAACTAAAGGCAAAAAGTGGACAGGGTGTCAGAATTTCTATGAGAAGAAATTATATTTTATCTTCTCTCCAACTCAAACTATATTTGTCTTAAACTTAAGAGGCCCAAAAATCCAGAGTCAATTTCAGGTCTTGGTTCACGCAGGATACAATCTCCTTCCCAACTGAGAGAGTTTGTTTTTTTGCAAACAAAGCTATTTTACAAAGCTCATCTTGTTCAACAATGGATCTCGCTCCACATAAGGTCTAGGAGAGATTTCTCTGATTGTCGTGCATATAGTATCTATTTGAAAATTACAGAATTGAGAATAGCAAGGCCACCTCAGTGCAGGAACAATAGGTTTCAGTCCTATCTACTGCACCTGGAGCAAATGAAGAATATTTACCAGCTTTCCAGTCCCCATAATTGTAAACTGCGGGGACATCTTGCATATAGACCCTGGTTTCAACAAATTAGCATTCTGGCCATTCAGTAACTATGTCAAAACACAAAGGTTGGCCACACAGGCAATGATGTAGCAGATAAAATCCTTTACTGGAATCCTTTACAAACAGTGTAATAAGAATATCATAGCTCCAAGACTGAACAGAGGAGCAGTAGATGCAGTTCACACGAACACGTGCTTAGTCAGTATTGATTTTCATTTGTCAAAAGCAGCTTTAAATAGCACGTGACAGCTGATCATAATTTAGCAAATTAGTTTAGCACAGAAATAACATAGCATATGATTGAAACAATACATCAATAAAAACATTATACAAAGACTATACAAAGACTGAAAGAGACGAGAAAAACCTCTGATATGTGCTGTACCTAAGGAAAAACATAAATGTATCAAATGAGACCTTACTTAATCAACAAGGAAACACAAACACCTTCAATTTGTTTGTGTAAACAGGGAAGTGAATTGGCTCAAAATATGTTACAAAGCAACTAGTGAAAAAAAAAATTAAACCGATTCTAATCATAAAAATGAGTAACATCCCACTCGTGTGACATGTGTAACATTTTCCGCGGGGACATTGTACAATGGAATTTTAACTAAAAATGTTTTTCTGTCATGACTTATTGTCATAACAAAGTACAAATGATTTTACTGATATGTGTATATGTATTCTGTGACTTTAAAGTCCATTTTCTCCCTTTGCCTATTTCTTTTTCCCATTCTTGAGTTTAGTGAACTGGGACATGGGACTAGTATATTTAAAATTGGAAGTGACCTGGCACCGGAGTACACTGCAAACATTTTCTCTTTGTCCACTCTGCATTTAACCCTTGAGGGATGCGAGTCTGTAAATGAAAAATTTAAAAAACCTCCCGCTTACACAGAACTCGGAAGGTGTCACTCCCTCTTGCCGTTTCTATCACTCGAATGCCAATCACAGAACAATCACCAACATGTAAAGAATTAAAGGGTTTGGACAGATTGATGGAACGATTGTTTCTCACATCACCCAAATGTTCACGGAACCTATACTTTAATTTTCTACTTGTTCATCCCACATGTTGTGTGTGACAAATATGACAGGTAATTAGATAAATTACATATTTGGTACTGCAATTAAAGAAATTCTTAATGTAAAATTGTCAAAAGAAATTGTGGTAGTGAGCTCTTTTGATCCACAACTTGGGGTTCCGCAGGGCGCGGAGTCTAAGCCCCAGCCTGCTTGTTCACCAGGGCCCCTGATGGTGGGGATGGACTTGCAGCAGGCTGGGACCAGGTCGTGGCCCCCAGGTACACCCAGCTGAGGTGGAGGAGGCCGCTAGCGGGAGCAGGGTACAACAGGAGAAGACACAGGAAACCAATGGGCAAGCTGAGGTCAGGACATGCGGAAAACAAGCAAGGTCAGGAACGAAGCCAGGGTCGGTACACAGATAGACAACACAGAATTCACAGAGGAAACACACGGGAGCTCCAACAACACTAAGTTGCTCAGGCAAAATGAGACAGACTGAGCATGCCTTAAATAGACAAGCAAGCTAGGAGGCGGCCCAGGGAGTGATGAAAGGGAAGGACATAAAACCCAGAGGATAGCAGACGACGCCCATAGGTGAGCACAGACAAACACACATGTGAAGGAATCAAGAGCAACAAAGAGGTAAGAGTAAACACACAAGAGGCTGCAAGATAACTTGTGACAGTACCCCCCCTCTTACGAGGTCTCCCCACTTTTTTAGGGCCAGGCTTAAGGGGAAACCTCTGATGAAACAATTCCACCAGACGGGGTGCAGAAACGTCAGTAGATTCGAAGTACTCGCTATTGGGGAAGGATGACGATGAGGACAGGAAAACCTGTTGATAGGGATTCTCAGATGTGAAGGGAGGCGAAGTTTGAAAGCAACCGGATTGACCTTGCGGAGGATGGTAAATGGACCACTCAAATGAGGAGCATATTTCAGAGGGTACTTGTAGACAGATATTCTTGGTAGAGAGCCAAGCCTTGTCACCAGGGAGAAATTTGGGACTCACGCGGCGATGGCGATCTGCAGCCGTTTTTGTACTTGGAAGCTGCCAGATGTAAATTCTTGGAAACCTCTGCTCAGACGGAATTGAATGATCTTTGTTTATCTGCAGCTGCGGGTACTGTAGAGGAGATAGGAACAGGAAATGGCACCAAAGGATGATGACAATACACCGTGAAAAAGGGGGACTCACCAGTATTGGCACTGGCATGGTTATTAAGGGCAAATTCTGCCCATGGTAGAAGGTCTACCCAATCATCCTGATGGACCAAAATGAAGGCACGAATATAGCGTTCCACGTTCTGGTTGACCCTGTTTGTTTGGCCATTAGACTGCGGATGAAAGGCTGAAGAGAAGTCCAACTCGACTCCGAAGGACGTGGCTGGAGCCCTCCAGAAGCAAGCTGTAAATTGAACACCTCTATCAGAAATGATGTGTGAAAGCATACCGTGAAGACAGAAGATTTCCTTAATGAAGTTGGAAACCAACATGACGGCCAAAGGAAGTTCTGGAAGTGGAGTTAGGTGGCACATTATGGAAAACCTGTCCACAACCACCCAGATAACAGTGGAACCAGCTGAAGGGGGTAGTTCAGAAATAAAGTCCATGGAAATGCAACGCCAAGGTTCATCTGAAACAGGTAGAGGTAAAAGGAGACCTGCTGGAGCAGACGTGAAGGACTTAGACTGCACACAAATGGAGCAAGCCTGGACATATTCTTCAACATCCTTCCGCAGTGAGGACCACCAGTAATGATGCTGCAGAAAGGCACAGGTGCGTTGTATCCCAGGATGTCCAGAAAGTTTAGAGTCATGTACCCATTTGAGTAGCTTGGGACGAAGGGCGGGGACCACAAGGGTCTTTCCGGTTGGGATGCATTTAGGCTGAAGATGAGTGGTGGCCAGGATACAATTGGCAGAAATGATAGGCTCCGGTTCAATATGACACTCAGAGTCAGGACTGTCAAATGATCTGGACAAGGCATCCGCACGGGCATTCTTGGAACCGGGCTGGAAGGTAATGTCGAAATTAAATCTGGCAAAGAAGAGCGGACTGGAGATACTGGAGGTTCTTATGATCAGTATAAATCAAAATGCGATATGGGGATCCCTCCAGCAGATGTCGCCATTCCTGCAGTGCCAGCTTTATCGCCAGCAATTCCCAATCACCGATAGTGTAATTCTTTTCAGCATCCAAAAATTTCTTAGAGAAGAAGGCACAAGGACGGAGCTTAGCATCATGCATTTGGAGCAGGACGGCCCCCACTCCCAAAGATGAAGCATCTACCTCCAAGAAAAAAGGCTGAAAAATGTCCGGACATATGAGAATCGATGCAGAGAGAAAGGTGGATTTTAGTCTGTGGAATGCGTTGACTGTCTCAGAAGGCCAGGTTCTGGCGTTGGAACCCTTTTGAGTCAAAGAAGTGATTGGGGCCACCAGCGAAGAATAGTCAGGAATGAACTGGCGATAGAAGTTAGTGAATCCCAAGAAGCGCTGTGTGGCTTTCAACCCAGAGGGCTGAGGCCAGTTGGAGATGGCTTGGAGTTTGACAGGATCCATAAGCAGCCCTTTATCCGTGACTATGTAGCCTAGAAAAGGAACCTGGGTTTGTTCGAAGAGACACGTTTCCAACTTTGCATACAGGCGGTGGTCCCGAAGACATAGAACAGTACACATGTGCTGACGATGAGTTTCTGAATCTGGAGAAAAAATGAGTATGTCATCCAGATAGACAATGACACAAACATACAGAAGATCGGAAAAAATATCATTAACAAAATTCTGAAAGACGGCTGAGGCATTATATAAGCCAAAGGGCATTACAAGATATTCCTAATGCCCGTCTCTGGTTTTGAAAGCTGTTTCCCACTCATCACCCTCACAGATCCTAACCAGATTGTATGCTCCACGGAGATCTAGCTTAGTGAAAATTCGAGCATCTCGGAGTCTGTCAAAGAGTTCAGAAATCAGAGGTAAAGGATACTGTGACGGGGGGGGGGGTAGGCAGGACAGAACACACAGAGCAGATGATAAACACACAAAGCTTTATTAAAAGGATGACAGTCACTCAATTGGGGTCTGCAGGTAGCGCCCAAAACAATTGTAATCCAGCCCCAGGGGCAAAGTTAGAGTCTCTAGCAGTTTGTAATCCAAGCAGGGAAGAGGAATGGGGGGGAGATTTCAGGAACAGTCCACAGGGGAATAAAACAGGGGTGCAGACACTCATGGTTCCGTCAGGGATGTCCTGGCTCACAGAAGATGACAGCGGGGGGGCGATTCTCCTCAGCACACAGCAGACAAGCACTCCTGGGCCCGCAGTATGGGCAGTATAGCAGCAGGTACTCCTCCTGAATCCTGAGTATTAGAGTATTCAGCGGGTAATAATCCATGAGTCCCTGGAGTATGGCAGCGTGCCCAGCGGGTAATAATATTGTAAATCCCTGGGGGATGGCAAAGCACCCAGTGGGTAATAGTCCTCGGTCCCTGGGGTATTGCAGAGCACCCAGCGGGTATTACTCTCTCAAGTCCCTGGTAATATTGCAGAGTGTCAGTGGGTAATAATCCTCCCAGGTCCCCGATTCTACTGCAGAGTGCCAGCGGGTAATACTCCTCCCAGTCCCGGGGTCTTTGCAGAGTGGCTGTGGGGGTCTCGCCTCAGCACAGACCTCTCAGCAGCTTTGCAGCGGACAGAATGACCCGGAGAGCCCTGCACCAGCCTTCTTAAGGCTGCTGCAGGACGCTCCCGGTCGTCCTGGCAACCGTGGGCGGCGTGCCTTGTTGCCTGGCAACGAGGCACGCCCCCTTGACACGGGCCGCGCTCTCGAGAGCGTGGCCTTTGTCTGTCAGCCAGTGCAGTCGTGGGAAAATCCCGTGCCCTCGCCGCAGTCGCCGGGGCCATGCGGCATCAGGCTGAATGCTATTGCCCGGAACGTCCCTGTGGGAGATTCGCCAGACAGCCAGAGAGGTGCGAATTTCACCGCAGGGGACCATCTTCTTCCCTCTGGCTGCTCTGAATGGGAGGAAGATGATTGACTGGGGGGTGGCAAAAGTCACACCTCTCATCCTGGGCGGCCCAGCTTCAAAGGGCCGTGACAGGATGAGGGGGGGGGAAGGTGAGCAGCATCTGGCACACTGTGACAGGTATCGATTCTTAACAGTGACAGCATTGAGACCTCTATTATTAATGCAGGGTCGTAGCGTACCATCTTTTTTCTCCACAAAGAAGAAGCCAGCCCCAGCAGGAGAATTGGACTTACGAATAAATCCTTTCTGCAAATTCTCCTGGACGTATTCAGACATGGCTTGAGTCTCAGGAATGGAGAGAGGGTAAACTTTACCTTGTGGTGGACAAGACCCAGGTTGGAGGTCAATAGCACAATCATAGGGATGGTGAGGAGCCAAACATCGTGGAAGGCATGATGGAGTGCAGAGGGAGTATCGGAGAGGTGATGACCTCAGCCATGGGTACACACCTAGGAGGAAACACTTTAAGGAGACAAATCTGATGGCATTGTGACCCCCACGACAATACTTGGCCAGAGTTCCAGTCAAGATGGGGTGAATGTTTCTGCAACCATGGAAGTCTCAGAATGATGGACCAAGAAGGAGATTTCCTCACGGTGAAGAATGCCCACATGCATAGTTATACTGTTAGTTCAAAAGCGTAGAGGTCCTAAGGCCAAGATAGAGCCATCAACTGTAGATACTGATAGGGGTGTCATCAAGGGAACAAGAGGAATGCCCAATTCAGCGGCCAAGGATTGTTCAATGAAATTTCCGGCTGCCCCAGAGTCCACATAAGCCGCAACCTGATATGAGTTCAGAGCCCAATGGATGGAGACAGGTATAACAAATTGAGGGAAGGAGGAGGAGTTCATATTCTGGTCTTGATCTCCTCCCTCAAAGTGACCTAGACCCGAGAGTTTCCCGGATTGGCTGAACAAGACTTAATTACATGACCCTTAGCCCCACAGTAAAGGCATAGACCAAGTCTTAGGCAACGCGATCGCTCTTGTGGAGGGAGGCGTGTTCGGCCTAACTGCATTGGTTCCTCGGAAGTCGGCTCAGCTGCGTAGGTAGGTGGTTCAGGGAATTTTTGGAAAACAGAAGCAAACAAACCCACTTGGGAGTGACGTGGACCAGACCTTTCCAGATCTCATTCCTGGAAGCGGACTTCGATTTGGATGCTAAGAGCAATCAAGTCATTCAGGATGGTAGGTATGTTTCTTCCAGCTAATTCGTCCTTAATACAGTCCGCTAGACCTTGCCAAAAGGTTGCAGAAAGGGCCTCATTATTCCATGCAAGTTCCGAAGCCAAGGTACGAAACTGAACTGGATACTGACCAACCATCATGCTACCTTGGCGTAGCCGAAGAAGGACTCCTGCAGCAGATGAAGTCCTGCCTAGCACATCAAAGATTTTCCGGAAAGCTTGCTGGAAGGCTGGGAGACTGGAGATAGTGGGGTCTTGACACTCCCACAGTGGCGAGGCCCAAGCCAGTGCTTCACCCGAAAGGAGGGAAATCATGTATGCCACCTTGCAACGATCAGTAGGGAAATGATCGGCTGCTATTTCAAAATGAATCGAGCACTGATTGATGAAGACTCGACAAGCTTTGGGATCGCCAGAGAAGTGAGGCGGTGGAGGCAGCTGGAGTCTCAAAGGATGGTGTTCCACTGGGGGAACAGTGGAAGGTGGAACAGCAGGAACCGGAGCAGGGGCCGGAACAGAAGCTGAAGCAGAGGGTGAGGAAGTGGACACAGCCTGTAGCTGATCCAACCCGGAGGAGAGTTCCTGCAGACAGTGCATAATCTGTTCTTGATAGGCCTGCTGGACATCGACTCTCTGCGCCAAACCCTGAAGTTGTTCCAGTTGAGGCCGCGGTGTCTCCGAGGAGCTCATGCAAGCAACAAGCAAAGTCAGGAATGAAGCCGGGGTCAGTATACAGATAGACAATATAGAATTCACAGAGAAACACAGGGGAGCTCCAACAACAAGACGTTGCTCAGGCAAAGGGGGCTAGACTGAGTATGCCTTGTATAGACACACAAACTAGGAGGTGGGCCAGGAAGTGATGGAAGGGAAATAAATAATACCCAGGGGATAGCAGATGACACCCACAGGTGAGCACAGACAAACACACATGTGAAGGAATCAGGAACAGCAAGGAGGTAAAGATGAACAAACAAGAGGCTGCAGGCTAACTTGTGACAAAAATATCTTTCCATTGGTGGTGGTACTCTGATACCCCTTTGATTGATACACCTCTGATTGATGGTAGTCTGATACCCCTAAGTAAAATCTAGTGGAACCAATTGCCTTCAGAAGTCCCCTAATTAGTAAATCGAGTCTACCTGTGTGTAATTTAATCTCAGTACAAGTACAGCTGTTATGTGAAGCCCTCAGAGGTTTGTTAGAGAACATTAGTGAACAAACAGCATCAAGAAGGCCAAGGAACACACCAGACAGGTCAGGGATAAAGTTGTGGAGAATTTTAAAGCAGGGTTAGGTTATGAAAAAATATCCCAAGCTTTGAACATCTCACGTAGCACTGTTCAATCCATCATCCAAAAATAGAAAAAGTATGGCACAACTTCAAACCTACTAAGACATGGCTGTCCACCTAAACTGACAGGCTGGGCAAGGAGAGCATTAATCAGGGAAGAAGCCAAGAGGCCCATGGTAACTCTGGAGGAGCTGCAGAGATCCACAGCTCAGGTGGGAGAATCTGTCCACAAGACAACTATTAGTCGTGCACTCCACAGATTTGTTTTTTATGGAAGAGTGACAAGAAGAAAGCCATTGTTGAAAGAAAACCATAAGAAGTCCTGTTTGCAGTTTGGGAGAAGCCATATGGGGGACAATGCAAAAATGTGAAAGAAGGTGCTCTGGTCAGATGAGATCAAAATTGAGCTTTTTGGCCTAAAAGCAAAATGCTATGTGTGGAGGAAAACTAACACGGCACATCACCCTAAACACACCTTGAAACATGGTGGTGGCAGCATCATGTTGTGGGGATGCTTTTCTTCAGCAGGGACAGGGAAGCTGGTCAGAGTTGATAGGAAGATGGATGGAGCCAAATACAGGGCAATCTTAGAAGAAAACCTGTTAGAGTCTGCAAAAGACTTGAGCCTGCGGTGGAGGTTCACCTTCCTGCAGGACAATGAACCTAAACATCTAGCCAGAGCTACAATGGAATGGTTTAGATCAAAGGATATTCATGTGTTAGAATGGCCCAGTCACAGTCCAGACCCAAATCCAATTGAGAATCTGGCAAGACTTGAAAATTGCTGTTCCCAGACGCTCTCCATCTAATCTGACAGAGCTTGAGCTATTTTTCAAAGAAGAATGGGCAGAAATGTTCCTCTCTAGATGTGCAAAGCTGGGAGAGACATCCCCAACAAGACTTGCAGCTGGAATTGCAGCAAAAGGGGGTTCTACAAAGTATTGACTCCGGGGGGCTGAATACAAATGCTTCCACACTATTCACAGATTTATTTCTAAACATTTTGAAAACCATTTATCATTTTCCTTCCACTTCACAATTATGTGCCACTTTGTGTTGGTCTATCACATAAAATCCCAATAAAATACATTTACGTTTTTGGTTGTAACATGACAAAATATGGAAAATTTCAAGGGGGAGGAAAGCTTTTTCAAGGCAGTGCAAATCCTCCAATTGTTCATTGTAAAAATTCTATACCTCCAACCAGCTTCAGAATCAGCCTTTGGGCATCATACAATAAGAGGACAAGGCATACAGAAGATCATTGTGCAATGCATGTTTATTAAAAACAAATACAAATATTTCAAAATAAACAATTATTTATTCATATGTATTTCAGAGCACCATTCAAACATGTTATCTAAAGGAATTGTGCATTTTTGACCCTCTTAAAGTATTAAAACACTGCTCTCTGACAAACAGAAATTATTTTTTCTTCTTTTTGCTTGGTACATGTTTCTCAGGGCAGTGTCCCACTCCATGCCATTTTTTTAACAATCCCTTGTCTATTAGCCTAGAAAATGTCCAGAAGTATTTTTTTTTTTAACATTCAGTTTCACTGACTTCTTGGTGTTCAGATATGGCATCCGAACTTCTGTATTGCTCACCCTACCTGCCTTGAATTGTAAACAGGCTCATCCCTATACAAGAACGACTTCAAAGGGCGGCACAGTGGTTTAATGGTTAGCGCGTCTGCCTTGCAGTAAATGGGTCATGAGTTCGATTCCCGACCATGGCACCTCTTGCATGTTCTCCCTGTGCTTGAGTGTGTTTCCTCTGGGTACTCTAGTTTCCTCCCACACTCCAAAGACATGCTGGTAGGTGAATTGTCTCCTGTCTAAATTGACCCTAGTATATGTATGTATGAATGTGAGTTAGGAACCTTAGATTGTATGCCCCTTGAGGGTTAGGGATTGATGTAAATGTACAATATATATGTAAAGTGCTGTGTAAATTGACAGCTATATAAGTACCTGAAATAAATAAATAATAAAGGAAAGGAGGAGCTGCTTAACATCTGTGTATAAATAACACTTTCAGTATAACAATGCTTTAAATAGCCAGTGGGTAAGGCATTCACTTATAGGCGGTGCAAAATTAACAGTACCCAGAAGTCCATTCCAGTAGGTAGAATCAAAAGCAATACTGAACTTAGGGGAAGGCCAGGTGAGTGCAGCACTATATATCAGCTTGGGCCGTTTACCACCCTGCAAACTAAATTCAGATAGTCGCCCCTGCTTACAGCAGGATGGGTATTAGACATATGCAGAACAAAAAAAATGTGTTTCATCTTGTTTCAGATCAATTTGTTAAGTTACTAATTTTGTTTTGTTGCATTCATAATGCAATTCATTTAATTTTGTTTTGTTTAGTTTTGTTTATTAATTTTCAACCAGATAAAAATCTTTCTAGCGGATTCAAAGTATTCAAATCAAATTCTAATTGAAAATACTGAATCGATGCAGATTCATTGTGAAGAATAGCTGGTTCTTATCTATTCAAAAGTTGAATTTTGGAAGACTACTATATTCTCTCTATTTTATTCTATTCTATTCTTTTTTTCTATTCTATTCTGTTCTCTTCTATTCTTTTATTTTCTATGCTATTGTATTGTTTTTTTTTTCTATGTTTTTATTTTTTATTCTATTCTTTTCTGTTCTATTCCTTTTTATTATATTGCTTTATTTTCTATTCAATTTTTTTAATTTCTGTTCTCTTCTGTTTTTTTTTTCAATCTGTTCTATTGCATTCTTTTTTATTGCATTTCTATTCTATTTTATTCTATTCAAATTTATAAATTTGAATTTCAAAAGATGGCTAATATTCTTTTTATTCTATTCTATTCTATTCTATTTTTTCCATTATATTCTATTCTTTTGTTCTTTTACTTTCTATACTATTTTATTCTAGTCCTTTATTTTCTATTCTATTCTTTTATATTCAATTCTATTCTATTCTTTTTGAAACTTTGAATTTTGAAAGACAGCTATATTCTATAACTAATACACACAGCCTTCGAAGGAAATCAGCAAGTCAGCAATATATTTACATTTTTAATTTGTTTTCTAATTCAGTTTATTTTTCGAATACAATTCACCTTTTGTACAAAATGTATTTTTTATTTCAGATTTTCTTAAATGTGTTACTATTGTAATTCTGAAATTTTGAATACATACTAATGTCCAATAATGAAAATGTCATCTTAATTTTGATTTGGAATGAAAGAAACCACACATGTCTTGTGGTTACATGTAAAAATATCAGAAGTCAGTTTTCTTTTTGGAAAAGTATATAAGGGTACAACAGGATGTCTCCCCATGTGAAATTTCTACTTCAGTGAATTACTTAATTCTTTTTTTTGTGTTCTCTTGCAAATCTCAGGGGGAAAGTGATTTGTGTACTTTGTATTAAAGAAAAAAAAGTAACTATATAAATCAAAACCTACCTAGAGCTGCAGGGATCCAGTTTTTTCGTCATTGGCAATATTGGAAATGTTTTTATAAAGTATTACACAAAATACAAGAAAACAATAGTGGCTATCACACTGATAAAAGTCCAGAGTCACCATGTAACTCATAGTTAACATAATGTATGCATGCTCCCCTCCCTCCTTATGTGACTGCAACAGGACAAAAAAATCTGCTCTTGTGAAGGCTGTATGGTATCAAGCAAAAATGTACATCCAATGCATTTTTAGTAGACATCATTGAAGAAATTAGTCCAAGGGTTCACTTTCCTTTTCCTCCAGCACTTTGAATGAGTAATGGATGTGTTCAGTAAATACAACAAACATTTGAGTTGATGTTCTTATCTTAAGTGCATTGTGTTTGTCTATTGTTGTGACTAGAGATGAGTGAATCGAACTAGGCGAACCGGAATTCGAGTCGAATTTCAGGAAATATTCGATTCGTGTCGAAACCGAAATTTTGCCTACTTCGGGTGCGCGAATCGAACATTTCCCGATCAGCCGGCAAAAGTGTCCCTGCAGTGAGCTCCGCTATTTCTGACAGTTCTCTGACAGAAGGAACACATGTTTAGCGGTTGAAACATTGTATCTATTAGTTTACATTTAGGATACAGATGTTTCAACCACTGTACATGTGAAGAAGTTGTGAGAGAACTGTCAGAAATAGAGGAACTCTGCACATACACTTTTTGCCGGCTTGGAATTATTCTTCTTTTCATTCTACTTCTTCTTCATCCTCATCCTCAGAAGAAGAGGATGAGGATGAGGATGAGGAAGAAGAAGAAGAAGAAGAAGAAGAAGAAGAAGAAGAAGGATGAAAAGAAGAATAATTCCAAGCCGGCAAAAAGTGTATGTGCAGAGTTCCTCTATTTCTGACAGTTCTCTCACAGCTTCTTCACATGTACAGCGGTTGAAACATCTGTATCCTAAATGGAAACTAATAGATACAATTTGTATCTATTAGTTTCCATTTAGGATACAGATGTTTCAACCGCTGTACATGTGAAGAAGCTGTGAGAGAACTGTCAGAAATAGAGGAACTCTGCACATACACTTTTTTCCGGCATGGAATTATTCTTCTTTTCATTATACTTCTTCTTCTTCTTCTTCTTCTTCTTCTTCTTCATCCTCATCCTCTTCTTCTGAGGATGAGGATGAGGATGAAGAAGAAGAAGAAGAAGTAGGATGAAAAGAAGAATAATTCCAAGCCGGCAAAAAGTGTATGTGCAGAGTTCCTCTATTCTGCAGATACACTTAGAGGAGCTCTGCAGATACACTTAGAGGAGCTCTGCACATACACTTTTTGCCGGCTTGGAATTAATCTTATTTTCATCCTACTTCTTCTTCTTCTTCTTCATCCTCATCCTCAGAAGAAGAAGAGGATGAGGATGAGGATGAAGAAGAAGAAGAAGAAGTAGGATGAAAATAAGAATAATTCCAAACCGGAAAAAAAATGGATCCATTTATGGAAACAAATACATACAATGTTTCAACCGCTGCATTGAAGGACAGTCCCAGAACTGTCATTAATAGTCTATTTCTGACAGTTCCATGACATTCCCTCCATACAGCGGTTAAAACAGCTGTATGGAGTGAATGTCCCAGAACTGTCATAAATAGTCTATTTCTGACAGATCTGGGACATTCACTCCATACAGCTGTTTTAACCGCTGTATGGAGGGAATGTCATGGAACTGTCAGAAATAGACTATTAATGACAGTTCTGGGACTGTCCTTCAATGCAGCGGTTGAAACATTGTATGTATTTGTTTCCATAAATGGATCCATTTATGGAAACAAATACATACAATGTTTCAACCGCTGCATGGAAGGACAGTCCCAGAACTGTCATTAATAGTCTATTTCTGACAGTTCCATGACATTCCCTCCATACAGCGGTTAAAACAGCTGTATGGAGTGAATGTCCCAGATCTGTCAGAAATAGACTATTTATGACAGTTCTGGGACATTCACTCCATACAGCTGTTTTAACCGCTGTATGGAGGGAATGTCATGGAACTGTCAGAAATAGATTATTAATGACAGTTCTGGGACTGTCCTTCAATGCAGCGGTTGAAACATTGTATGTATTTGTTTCCATAAATGGATCCATTTATGGAAACAAATACATACAATGTTTCAACCGCTGCATGGAAGGACAGTCCCAGAACTGTCATTAATAGTCTATTTCTGACAGTTCCATGACATTCCCTCCATACAGCGGTTAAAACAGCTGTATGGAGTGAATGTCCCAGATCTGTCAGAAATAGACTATTTATGACAGTTCTGGGACATTCACTCCATACAGCTGTTTTAACCGCTGTATGGAGGGAATGTCATGGAACTGTCAGAAATAGACTATTAATGACAGTTCTGGGACTGTCCTTCAATGCAGCGGTTGAAACATTGTATGTATTTGTTTCCATAAATGGATCCATTTGCAAATCCTCCAATTGTTCATTGTAAAAATTCTATACCTCCAACCAGCTTCAGAATCAGCCTTTGGGCATCATACAATAAGAGGACAAGGCATACAGAAGATCATTGTGCAATGCATGTTTATTAAAAACAAATACAAATATTTCAAAATAAACAATTATTTATTCATATGTATTTCAGAGCACCATTCAAACATGTTATCTAAAGGAATTGTGCATTTTTGACCCTCTTAAAGTATTAAAACACTGCTCTCTGACAAACAGAAATTATTTTTTCTTCTTTTTGCTTGGTACATGTTTCTCAGGGCAGTGTCCCACTCCATGCCATTTTTTTAACAATCCCTTGTCTATTAGCCTAGAAAATGTCCAGAAGTATTTTTTTTTTTAACATTCAGTTTCACTGACTTCTTGGTGTTCAGATATGGCATCCGAACTTCTGTATTGCTCACCCTACCTGCCTTGAATTGTAAACAGGCTCATCCCTATACAAGAACGACTTCAAAGGGCGGCACAGTGGTTTAATGGTTAGCGCGTCTGCCTTGCAGTAAATGGGTCATGAGTTCGATTCCCGACCATGGCACCTCTTGCATGTTCTCCCTGTGCTTGAGTGTGTTTCCTCTGGGTACTCTAGTTTCCTCCCACACTCCAAAGACATGCTGGTAGGTGAATTGTCTCCTGTCTAAATTGACCCTAGTATATGTATGTATGAATGTGAGTTAGGGACCTTAGATTGTACACCCCTTGAGGGTTAGGGATTGATGTAAATGTACAATATATATGTAAAGTGCTGTGTAAATTGACAGTGCTATATAAGTACCTGAAATAAATAAATAATAAAGGAAAGGAGGAGCTGCTTAACATCTGTGTATAAATAACACTTTCAGTATAACAATGCTTTAAATAGCCAGTGGGTAAGGCATTCACTTATAGGCTGTGCAAAATTAACAGTACCTAGAAGTCCATTCCAGTAGGTAGAATCAAAAGCAATACTGAACTTAGGGGAAGGCCAGGTGAGTGCAGCACTATATATCAGCTTGGGCCGTTTACCACCCTGCAAACTAAATTCAGATAGTCGCCCCTGCTTACAGCAGGATGGGTATTAGACATATGCAGAACAAAAAAAATGTGTTTCATCTTGTTTCAGATCAATTTGTTAAGTTACTAATTTTGTTTTGTTGCATTCATAATGAAATTCATTTAATTTTGTTTTGTTTAGTTTTGTTTATTAATTTTCAACCAGATAAAAATCTTTCTAGTGGATTCAAAGTATTCAAATCAAATTCTAATTGAAAATACTGAATCGATGCAGATTCATTGTGAAGAATAGCTGGTTCTTATCTATTCAAAAGTTGAATTTTGGAAGACTACTATATTCTCTCTATTTTATTCTATTCTATTCTTTTTTTCTATTCTATTCTGTTCTCTTCTATTCTTTTATTTTCTATGCTATTGTATTGTTTTTTTTTTCTATGTTTTTATTTTTTATTCTATTCTTTTCTTTTCTATTCCTTTTTATTATATTGCTTTATTTTCTATTAAATTTTTTTAATTTCTGTTCTCTTCTGGGTTTTTTTTCAATCTGTTCTATTGCATTCTTTTTTATTGCATTTCTGTTCTATTTTATTCTATTCAAATTTATAAATTTGAATTTCAGAAGATGGCTAATATTCTTTTTATTCTATTCTATTCTATTTTTTCCATTATATTCTATTCTTTTGTTCTTTTACTTTCTATACTATTTTATTCTAGTCCTTTATTTTCTATTCTATTCTTTTATATTCAATTCTATTGTATTCTTTTTGAAACTTTGAATTTTGAAAGACAGCTATATTCTATAACTAATACACACAGCCTTCGAAGGAAATCAGCAAGTCAGCAATATATTTACATTTTTTAATTTGTTTTCTAATTCAATTTATTTTTCGAATACAATTCACCTTTTGTACAAAATGTATTTTTTATTTCAGATTTTCTTAAATGTGTTACTATTGTAATTCTGAAATTTTGAATACATACTAATGTCCAATAATGAAAATGTCATCTTAATTTTGATTTGGAATGAAAGAAACCACACATGTCTTGTGGTTACATGTAAAAATATCAGAAATCAGTTTTCTTTTTGGAAAAGTATATAAGGGTACAACAGGATGTCTCCCCATGTGAAATTTCTACTTCAGTGAATTATTTAATTCTTTTTTTTGTGTTTTCTTGCAAATCTCAGGGGGAAAGTGATTTGTGTACTTTGTATTAAAAAAAAAAAAAAAGTAACTATATAAATCAAAACCTACCTAGAGCTGCAGGGATCCAGTTTTTTCGTCATTGGCAATATTGGAAATGTTTTTATAAAGTATTACACAAAATACAAGAAAACAATAGTGGCTATCACACTCATAAAAGTCCAGAGTCACCATGTAACTCATAGTTAACATAATGTATGCATGCTCCCCTCCCTCCTTATGTGACTGCAACAGGACAAAAAAAGCTGCTCTTGTGAAGGCTGTATGGTATCAAGAAAAAATGTACATCCAATGCAATTTTAGTAGACATCATTGAAGTAATTAGTCTACGGGTTCACTTACCTTTTCCTCCAGCACTTTGAATGAGTAATGGATGTGTTCAGTAAATACAACAAACATTTGAGTTGATGTTCTTACCTTAAGTGCATTGTGTTTGTCTATTGTTGTGACTTTAGCCCAGTTCAAAGTCACATGACAAGTTGTACCCCATTTGTGGCAAAGGAACTGTACAAAGCACTGTGACCAAGTCGCAGCGACTTTGAAAAAGGTTCCTGCTCTATTTCTGTGAGATTTCAGTGCGACTTGCATTGCCACACATGAAGTCGTACCGATCTGTGGATTTGAAATCACACTGAAGTAGCTGCACTAATGTGAATCAGGGCTTATGACAAATTACTGCAGAACTGTATTTACTGTATGAATATACTGTATAGAAACCAAAAGTGCCCAATCTGCTGCTTCAAATGTAAATTGATCCATTCTGTTCTAGTCATTTTTTCCAATAGAATCCTTGAATAAGGCCTCATTCACACTGCCCTGCAGGCCAAATCGTTACTGCCTACACACTATTTTGAGCTACAGAACTGCAGGGGCAGTATGATGCGTGTTTCATCACAATGGTGTCCGTTTATGAACCAGCGGTAATAGATCGCTGTTCAGTTCTCCGGCATTCTCGGAGAACACAGTTCTCCTGTGAATGCAGTTTATGAAGCAGTTCTCAGAACGAAGGGAGAATGGTCTCCAAGCGCTGGAAAACGGCTGATTTTACTATAATCTCACGAGATTACAGTAAAAAATCAGTTTACTAAACAGAGGTAAATTATCTCTGCTTAGTTTGCGGTCCCTCTGATTCTCCAGCTCTGGGCTGGAGAATCTGGAGGGAGAACACAGATCTCCAGAGAAGGGCTGACATGATCTCCTGAGTGTCATAAACTGTGAATGACCAGAGAATAGCTGAGATCCGTTGAATCGCAGCTATTCTCTGTGTCATAAACGGACACCATAGTTTGTTTTTTTACTCCGCTTTATTGGAAATGTACAAGATGACATTTCATTCATGTCCCTGCGCAGCGGGTCAGTGTGCACTGTGCTTCCTGTACGTTGACATGGGGGACCATGCAGAGCAGTGCAATATTATGCAAATAAGTTGCATGACATCACACATCTTTGGAATGCACTGTCACATGATCTACAGAAAACTATTGTTTTCTGTGTATCTTTGCAGTTACCTGCATTTTTCCATGCAAACAAATAACAGTTGATGACTAAAGGAAGTATAAAATGGATTCCAAGTGGGAAGTGGTTTGTTCTGATATTGTTAATTTTTTTTTAACTTAAAATAGACGTCCAGTCAAAAATTAACAAAGCTTATTTTTTTCTCCAAAATTTTCAGTCTTTTTTTGTTTATACAATAAAAAATAAAAAACCCAGTGGTGATCAAATACCACCAAAAGAAAGCTCTATTTGTGTGAAAAAAATGATATACATTTCATTTTGTGTACAGTGTTGCATGACCGCGAAATTGTCAATAACATTAGCACAGTACCGCATAGGAAAAAATGTCCTGGTCATGAAGGGGGTAAAACCTGTCAGAGGGTAAGTAGTTAAACTTAATCCTATCCCCTTTCTAAGCACTAAACTATTTACCCTGTAAAGGAAAGATGCATATACCGTATTACACCTGGAAAATCTTCTCCAAAGTTGGGGGTCGTCTTATACACCGGTATACGGCATGCTGACACTTTTTAGGGGGGCGGCGCGGTGCCCCCCTCCTTCCAACAGAAGGGACACTAAGTACAGGGGTGGGCAGGGGCTGCTGTCTCTTACTTGGCTCCGGTCCCACGACGATCCGGTCCAGGAAGCGCGGCTGCTCCTTCATTCGGTTCGGCCACTGGATATTCGCGTGGCTGCTCGGCTCTGCCTCCTCACCGGTGATTGGCCGCCAGAACTGTAGCTCAGGAAAGGCACACAGGCGGCCAATCACCGGCGAGGAGGCGGAACCGAGCGGCCCTGTGAAAATTGAGTGAAGGAGCGGCCGGTAAGTGTGCCGTGCAGAGGTGCTGCTGCAACCACATATGCTGGCTGCAGCAGCACCATACTAGAACAGGGGTCAGCAAGTGTAATTGGTGTCAGTGGGAGGAATAGTGCCCCATCATTGGTGTCACTGATACCAATGATGGGGCATTATTCCTCCCACTGACACCAACGATGGGGCACTTTTCCTCCCCCCCACTGACACCAACGATGGGGCACTATTCCTCCCCCCCCCACTGACACCAATGATGGGGCACTATTCCACCCCCCACTGACACCAATGATGGGATACTATTCCTCCCACTGACACCAATGTTGGGACACTATTCCTCCCACTGACACCAATGTTGGGACACTATTCCTCCCACTGACACCAATGTTGGGACACTATTCCTCCCACTGACACCAATGATGGGGTACGATTCCTCCCACTGACACCAAAGATGGGGCACTATTCCCCCCACTGATACTAATGATGGGGCACTATTCCTGCCACTGATACCAATGATGGGGCACGATTCCTCCCACTGACACCAATGATGGGGCGCTATTCCTCCCACTGACACCAATGATAGGGCGCTATTCCTCCCACTGACACCAATGATGGGGCACAATTCGTTGCTCTGACACCAATGATGGGGCACTATTCCTCCCACTAATACCAATGAATGGACACTATTCCTCCCACTGACACCAATGATGGGACACTATTCCTCCCACAGATACCAATGATGGGACACTATTCCTCCCACTGACACCAATGATGGGGCACGATTCTTCCCACTGGTGTGCATTGGAAGAGGGGTAGTCTTATACGGCGAGTATAGCCCAAACACTACATTTTAACAGGAAAAGTAGGGGGTCGTCTTATACGCCGGAAAATACGGTACATACCTATTCTGAGGGTGCTTTGGTCTAGTCACGTGAATGGGACCCAGAGCTGGCTTCAGAGGAGAGAATGGATAGCAGACAATGGATACCCCATAGTAAGTCTATGGGTGACATCACTTGCCCAGGCACTGTAGATTGATGCTCCTCTTTCCTTTCTCCTGAAGCCTGCTGCTGGAGAGATCACATGACCAGACCAAAGCACCCTTAGATGCATTTGATAAGCATGCACTTTTTTCCTTTACGGGTTAGTTAGTTAGTTAAGGCTTGGGGGGAGCAGGTTTAAGCTTAGTTAGGTTTTGCTTGGACATCCCTGCTGAATGAAGTGAACAAAGTCCATGTGAAAGGATACTGTTAAAAGTAGATTATATTCTGTATATGTGCACACAGTCACAAGTTGGATTCAAAAGGGAGAGTTCAGGTTCAACATGAGAATTACATTTGCAACAAGTTCCACTGATTGTTGTTTGAGACTTTTTTCTTTTTTTTTTTATTTAGACATTATGAAAGTACAAAAGACAAAGTGAACAGAGTAAACTTACATGTCGCATTTAATCCCACTACAAATGAAAACATTTTATTAGGGAGCCCTTGGGCATAATTGGGTTTCCTACCCTTCCCAGAGCTACCTGCTGTATATCTGGATCCAACAGCTCACTGACAATCAAGCTACAAGCACTGTGTCTCTTTACCATTTATTGCAGCATGCAAAACAGGATAGAGAGTTTAGGAATGCAGCATACTCAAACAACACAAATTTGCAGCACAGGTACAGTTGCAAGAAAACGTATGTGAACCCCTTGGGATTACGTGGAGTTTTGCATGAATTGGGCATAAAATGTGCTCTGAACGTCATCTAAGTCACAACAATAGAAGAACACAGTCTGCTGAACATAATACTACACAAACTTTAGATGTTGCCATGGTTTAATTGCACATAACATGTAAACATTCACAGTGCAGGGAGGAAAAAGTATGTGAGGCCCTAGCTTAATGACTTCTCCCAGAGCTAATTGGAGCCAGGAGTGAGCCAACCTTGAATCCAATCAGTGTGATGATATTGGATGTGTTGCTGACAGCTGTCCTGCCCTTAAAAAACACACACCTGTTTTGGGTTTACTGCTTTCAAGAAGCACTGTCTGATGTGAACCATGCCTCGCAGAAAAGAGCTCTCAGAAGACCTACGATCAAGAATTGTTGACTTGCATGAAGCTGGAAAGGGTTACAAAAGTATCTCCAAAAGCCTTGATGTTCATGTGTCCACGGTAAGACAGACTGTCTACAAATGGAGAAAGTTTAGCACTGTTGCTACTCTCCCTAGGTGTGGTCGTCCTGTAAAAATGACTGCAAGAGCACAGCGCAGAATGCTGCATGAGGTAAAGAAGAATCCCAGAGTGTCAGCTAAAGACCTACAGAAATCTCTGGCACATGCTAACATTTTTGTTGACACATCTACAATAAGGAAAACATTAAACAAGAATGGAGTACATGGGAGGACACCACGGAGGAAGCCATTGCTGTCCAAAAAGAATATTGCAGCACGTTTGAAGTTTGCAAAAGAGCACCTGGATGTTCCACAGCACTACTGGCAAAATATACTGTGGACAGATGAAACCAAGATTGAGTTGTTTGGGAAGAACACACAACACTATGTGTGGAGAAAAAAAGGCACAGCACACCAACATCAAAACCTCACCTCCACTGTAAAACATTGCGGAGGGAGCATCATGGTTTGGGGCTGCTTTGCTGCCTCAGGGCCTGGACGGATTGTTGTCATTGATGGGAAAATGAATTCCAGAGTTTATCAAGACATTTTGCAGGAAAACGTACGACCATCTGTCCGCCAACTGAAGCTCCGCAGAGGATGGGTGATGCAACAGGACAATGACCCAAAGCATACAAGTAATTCAGCAAAACAATGGCTGCAACAGCACAGAATACGCCTTCTGGAGTGGCCCAGTCAGAGTCCTGACCTCAACCCCATTGAAATTCTGTGGCATGACCTTAAGAAAGCGATTCACACCAGACATCCCAAGAATATTGCTACACTGAAACAGTTTTGTGAAGAGGAGTGGTCCAAAATGACTCCAGATCGTTGTGCAGGTCTGATCTGCAACTACAGGAAACGTTTGGTTGAGGTTATTGCTGCCAAAGGAGGGTCAACCAGTTATTAAGTCCAAAGGTTCACATACTTTTTCCTCCCTGCACTGTGAATGTTTACATGTTATGTGCAATTAAACCATGGCAACATCTAATGTTTGTGTAGTATTATGTTCAGCAGACTGTGTTCTTCTATTGTTGTGACTTAGATGACATTCAGAGTACATTTTATGCCCAATTCATGCAAAACTCCACGTAATCCCAAGGGGTTCACATACTTTTTCTTGCAACTGTTTACTGAACCAGTAATATATTCTACAAGAACAACCTCTAAAATAGATACTAGGTACAAAGGACACCCTGATGTATCTGTAACTGTTTGAAAGCAGTCACTGAGTACCTTGTTCACTAATCTACGTAAGATCCACAAGGGCACCGACCCCTGAAAATTGAGGACCCATTGTATCAGGATCTGGGTAAATTACTCAGCTCATTGCACATTTAACCCTTGGTTAAAAATATGCTGGCATATGGTAGGGATCCAAGTGAATGTTCTCGACGTTTGATGTCAATTGTCGACTAGCAACTATAGACGTTCATCTTTGTATACAAGCATCCCTAATGCACTTGGTTTAACTGCAGTGAAATATTTCTTATGCAAATCGATCGTCCGAAACCTCCTGTTTGAATATTTGATTGAATATTTTCACTTTGTGCTGGAAAATAATTTATTTGCGTTTGAGGGGATGAAGTAAACCCAAATATGTGGCATAGCCATGGGCAGTTCTGCATCCCCCTTCGTTTGTGAATCTGTTTTTAGGGTATTTGGAGGAATGGGATATTTATCCAACTACCGTGTTCTCTGTAGCCTCAAAATATAGTGCTCAAGCTTCTGTAAGTCAATCCAGTGATTCCTGCAATGAGTGCTGGCTAGGTAGGAGTCTAGGTTCAGCAACCAGTAGATCGTGATCTACCAGTAGATCTTTGCCAAGTGACTGGTAGATCTCAGTCTGGGCTTACTGACATGGCTTTCCAAAACATCAGAGTGCAATGCAGAGGAACTACTTGTAAAATTGAAGCTGTAGTAGGGAGCAGGAGCCGCATAAGCCAATGCCTCCTCTGTAGTGCTGGCTCCAACATCCTACCATGATTGGTGGGTGTGACGGACAGCAGAAATATTCTTTTTTTGTGTGTTGTCTGAGGTTCCTGGGTCTCACAGGGGGGAGGAGAAATGGGATGTATCTCCATATAGAACAAAGGCAGCATGGCTCTGTGTGGCTGGGGAAAACCAGTCCAGGCCCCTTCTTAGCAGGAAGTTGGGGGTGGGGACAATTGCAGGGTCATGTGGACTCTTTGTTGGGAGAGCTGGAGTCATGATGGACAGGACTACTCTTGCCTGAGCCTTACCTAGGAGATGGTTGGAACTGTACTTTGCTTTGTACACTGCTGGCTGGTGAGTCCCTGGATCGCTACCGTGTACACCGCCCTCTGCTGAGTTCCCGGACCTCCCTCCTGTCAGAGCTACCTTCTGCTGTGGGCCCTGATTACCTTGCCTGCCTGAATTGCCCTCTGCTGTGCCCGGGCTCTCTTTGCCTAAATTGCCCTCGGCTGTGTGCTAGAACTACCCGCTGTTGCTGTGTGCTAGAACTACCCGCTGTTGCTGTGTGCTAGAACTACCCGCTGTTGCTGTGTGCTGAGCAGGGTCGCCCCTGCTGTCGTCCGCTGTGAACCAGGACATCCCTGTTGGATCCGTAAGTTTATGCTCTCCTGTTTTCCCTGAACTGTTCTTGTACTCCCACTCCACCTCCCTGTTGGATTACCACTACTACAGAGACTCACCCCACCCCCCTGTTTGGATTATAAACTGCAGTAGAGACTTTAACTTTGCCTTGGGGCTGGACTACAAGTATTTTGGACTCTCTCTCCCTGCACTACTCCCCATCGAGTGACTGTTGTCTGTTTTAATAAAGCTTTAAGTGTTTGCCGTCTGCCTTGTGTGTTCTGACCCGCTTACCCTCCGTCACAGTGGGTGTAGCACCTGCCAAGCATGACCCATTCAAGTGAATGAGGCCACTCTGCAATTGTCCTGCAACCTTGTGCAGTACAGCATAGAAGGAGTTAAACAGGCAGTGGTGTGTTGCTTTCTCACCATCTGCTTTAAGTTCTTGGACCCCACAGAAGCATGCGGTTGCAGGGCACTTGCAGAGTGGCCTATTTACTTGAATGGGTCTTGGTTGACAGGTGGTAGCACCCACCAAAAGCAACAGGGGGTGTCATTTCTGCTGCGGCATGTGTACACCTTTGACTGCTGCCTCAGCAACCGTGATTCAACTGCAGGGTTTTACCACCCCCCAACTTTACATGTGAACAAGCCCTTAGGATGCCACAGCCATGGCTCGGTCACAGGTGCAGTAGGCAGGCACTGCTGCTCCTCTGCAAAGTGATTCCAGTGCATTTGACAGGTAGTGAGGAGGTGATATGTTGCCTCCTGCATAGAGAAAGGTAACAACAACCACACACCTAGCAAAGCCATTAGTAAACAGGTAATAGCAGCCTCAACCTGCTTCATCCAAATCCATGCCTCCAATGCATTTTACCCTCAGCGTTTTGCACTGAGGAGAGACTCCCATCTAGCCACTTTGCCATAAAGCCCAGATCGGTAGAAGGTTGCAGTGATGGCTGTTCTTCTAGAATCTTGTCCCATCTCCACACAGGATCTCTAGAGCTCAGAGTGACCATCAGGTTCTTGGTCAACTCTCTTACTAAGACCCCTCCCTGATCACTCCCGCAGAGTAGTAAAGTGTTACTATGGTAACACTGTAATACTCTGATAAAAGTATTTAAAAAAATAATAATAAACATTTTTTAAAAAAGTAAATGCCGTATTGAGATTTTTTTTCAACATTTTTAAGGGTTTTTCTTTTCTTTTCTTTTAACTACTTGCCAACCACCTGCCAACATTGTGTGGGCGAGCAGCAGCCCACCTTACGTTGCTTTCTATTTTGGATTGTGAACGCCCCCGCTGCCCCCCCTGTCGGTCCACGGAGAGAGGAGAGAACACCACACTGTGAGTAAAAGCACTACATTTTACACGCACATGTTAGATTAGCACATTTAACCCTCTGATCACCCCTATTAACCCTTTGATCACCTTACCACCCAGCCAGTCACTGATCACTGTATTACTGCCACTAGCGACACCAGATAACATCAGGGTTTGTAAGCTCCCCTCCCAGCCAGGGTCAGCTAGCATTAGATTGCCTGCACACTATCGCACTCAGACTATAGGTCGCTGATTAGCGCCATTACTAGTACAGGTGAAACTCAAAAAATTAGAATATCGTGCAAAAGTTCATTTATTTCAGTAATGCAACTTAAAAGGTGAAACTAATATATGAGACTCATTACATGCAAAGCAAGATAGTTCAAGCCGTGATTTGTCATCATTGTGATGATTATGGCTTACAGCTCATGAAAACCCCAAATCCACAATCTCAGACAATGAGAATATTACATGCAATCAATAAAACAAGGATTGTACATAGAACAATATCGGACCTCTGAAAAGTAGAAGCAGCATATGTACTCAGTACTTGGTTTGGGCCCCTTTTGCAGCAATTACTGCCTTAATGTGGCGTGGCATGGAAGCTATCAGCCTGTGGCACTGCTGAGGTGTTATGGAAGACCAGGATGCTTCAATAGCGGCTTTCAGCTCTTCTGCATTGTTCGGTCTCATGTCTGTCATCTTTCTCTTGGCAATGCCCCATAGATTCTCTTTGGGGTTCAGGTCAGGTGAATTTGCTGGCCAATCAAGCACAGTAATCCCACGGTCATTTACCAGGTGTTGGTGCTTTTGGCAGTGTGGGAAGGTGCCAAGTCCTGCTGGAAAATGAAGTCAGCATCCCCATAAAGCTCGCCTGCGGAAGGAAGCATGAAGTGCTCCAAAATCTCCTGGTAGACGGCTGCGTTGACCCTGGACTTAATGAAGCACAGTGGACCAACACCAGCAGATGACATGGCTCCCTAAATCAACACAGACTGTGGAAACTTCACACTGGAATGCAGAAGAGCTGAAGGCCGCTATTGAAGCATCCTGGTCTTCCATAACACCTCAGCAATGCCACAGGCTGATAGCTTCCATGCCTCGCCGCATTAAGGCAGTAATTGCTGCAAAAGGGGCCCAAAGCAAGTACTGAGTACATATGCATGCTTATACTTTTCAGAGGTCCGATATTGTTCTATGTACAATCCTTGTTTTATTGATTGCATGTAATATTCTAATTTTCTGAGATTGTGGATTTGGGGTTTTCATGAGCTGTAAGCCATAATCATCACAATTATGACAAATCACGGCTTGAACTATCTTGCTTTGCATGTAATGATTCTATCTAATTTTTTGAGTTTCACCTGTATAGTGTTAGTACAGATCAATATATTGATCACTAACAGAACTATACTAGTGCCTCCTTTGTATAGTGTCCCCAAAAACACAGTGTTAGCAGCATCAGCCTCGTTCCCTGCCAGCACTAGCGTTTAGCCCCTCAGCTGTTTTTCATGAATTTGTATTTGATTGTGGGCCAAAGCAATTTATATGCACAACAATACATCGCCGCCCACCAAAATGTAGCTCTTGCTAGACAAATCGCATGGAAACCTATCTCGGATTCTGAATTTAAAAATTTTGTGAGCCTAACCCTCAACATGGGCATTCCAAAAAAGAATGAATTGCAGTCATATTGGTCCACAGATCCAATTCATCAATTGTCCGTGCTCTCTGCTGTTACATATATGCCCAACAAGGACCAGCAACATACTGGTATTGTTTTTTTCAGCTGATGGATGGCTTTCATGTAAAATCAATCCTAGCAGCTATTTAGCTATTTATAACATCTCACCCCCCCCCCCCCCCCCCCGCCGCCTTCCACAGTTTTCTTGGGGTCTCCCGTCCCAAAGGGGAATCCGAGAATGCAGTTGGAAGTTCAGCCAACTGACCATGGAGCTGATCTGAGACCAGAAGGGCTCCAATCTTCTCTATTGCCAAAGAAACCGGAAGCTACGAGCATTTAATCATTTCCATTTTGCTGGACAGTAACAGCACCATTTTTAAATTGGGAAAGCATCTGATGACACTTATCTTGATGTGATTACATGCTTTAAGACCAGAGGACAGATCTAGAGTTTAATAGACCCCAGATTTTTCAGAAAAAAGAATACTTGTCATTGCCTGTTGATATCACAGGGGATATTTACATTCCCTGTGATAACAATAAAAGTGATACAAAAAAAAGAAGAAAAAAAAGAAATGGACCGTGAAAAAAAAAAAAAATCACCCCCCCCTTCCCGTGTTTGTGAGCAAAAGCAACGCAAGAGTCAATCCCTTGTCGGTATGTAAACATAGATTGCATTTTGCATGTGAGGTATCACCGCGAATGTCAGTTTGAGGGCAATAATTTTACCACAAGACTGCCTTTGCAAATAAACAGTGGTGACCTGTAAAGGCTTTTAAAGCATCACCTATCGATATTAAAAATGTACGTAGTTTGTTGCCATTGAACATTTTAAAACATGTCATGTTTGGTATCTATTTATTCAGCATAACATCATCTTTTAATAATTAATCAAACAATTGGGCAATATATTGTGTTTTTGTACATTAAGATTGAAAAAAGTGTATGGGATCCAAAAAAAATTAGCATTTTAAAAATCTCTGCGCAAATACTGTGTGACATAAAAAATTGCAACACCCACCATTTTATTCTCTAGGGCAATTGCTTTAAAAATATATAATGTTTGGGGGTTCAAAGTAAATTTCCATAAAAAAAAAAAGTTTTTTCATTTAAAGAAATGTATCAGAAAAGGCTTGTACGTCAAGTGGTTGAAGAGATGTGTGGCATACGCTTCTAATGTTGGCCTTGAAATGCCAGGACAGTAGAAGCACCCTCCCCCCCAAATGATCCCTTTTTGGAAAGTATGCACTCCAAGGTATTTCCTATGGGATATTGTGAGTATTTTGTAGTTTTTGAAAAATTAACAAAGCAAACAAAAATATATTTTTTTCTCTTCTTTTTTTTTTTTCAAAACCCCGTAACAAAAATGATATCTGCAAAATACTCACCATGCCTCTTATCATATTCCTTGGGGTGTCTACTTTCTAAAAAAGGGTCATTTGGTGTGTGTATGTACCACCTTGGCATTTTAGCACCTCAAGAAATGTGATAGGCAGTCAGAAAGTAACAGCTGTGTAAATTCCATTATCTATACCATAATTTGTAGATGCTATAACTTTCACACAATCCAATTAATAGTGATGGGCCGAACACCACCCTTCTTGGAATGTAAGACCGGGAACGTCAAACACGAACAATTTGCTGATCGGTATCTTACCACATGTGATGGTATGTGGTAAGATACTGCTCAGTTGCTAAAATACCACCTGAGTTATATTATTATGTCATGCGGTATTTTAGTAGTGAAACATTCATTGATGTTTCAGCTGTCAGTGGGGTTCTACGCTGATAGCTGAATGCAAAAAGAATTATCGGCATTGCCCAACAATTAAAACATTTTTTAAAAAACGTCATGGGGTCCCCCCTCCCATCAATACCAAGCCCTTCGGGTCTGGTATGAATTATGAGGGCAACCCCCACACCAAAATTAATTTTGCCCCCCCCCCAAATCCATACCAGATCGTTATCTGAGCATGCAGCCCGGCAGGTCAGGAAAACGGGGGGATGAGGGAGCACCCTCTCCTCCTGAACCATACAAGGCTACATGCCCTCAACATGGGGGGTGCCTTGAGGCAGGAGGGGCTCCCCCCCAAAGCACCTTGTCCTCCTGTTGATGGGGACAAGGGTCTTTTCCCCACAATCGTGGCCAGTGGTTGTGGGAGTCTGCGGGTGGAGGGCTTATCAGAATCTGGAAGCCACCTTTAACAAGGGGGCCCCCAGATCCCACCCACTCTCCCCCGTGAATGACTATTCGGTACATGGTACAGCTACCCATTCACAAAAAAAGTGTAGTGGAAAAAAATCAGGAGACAGTAAGTAAAAAAAGTGTCCCCCGAAGTATATCCAACGTCAGTCAGGATACCGGCCACTGCGTCTACACGAAAAAAGAAGAATAAAAGCACTGCTCCACTCGCAACGTTGTCTCCTGGCCATTCTGACAGCTGCGCCCTGATGACAGTTCTTAAATACTGTCATGACGTCACAACTGTCATGACTTTTGTGACGCCCTTGTGATGTCATCCTGTGCTCTATAGCCCAAACTCCCTGTACCGTTCAGGGAAAAATACGAAATGGTCTGTGTTCGAGTTGAACTTAGGTTTGACTCGAACATAGAGCCCAACACTACCAATTAATTTACACATATTGGGATTTTTTTTTACCAAAGATATGTAGCAGAATACATTTTGGCCTAAATTTATCACTAACTGAGTTTATTGGATATTTTTTTATAACTGAAAGCAAAAAATATTTTTTATTTCAAAATTTTGTAAAAAAAAATTGCTCCTATCACAAATAAACCCACTGGTGATAAAATACCATCAAAAGAAAGCTCTATTTCTTTGAAAAAAGGACATACATTTTGTTTGGGTACATTGTTGCATGACTGTGCAATTACCAGATGAAATAGTGCAGTGCTGAATAGCAAAAAATGGCCTGGTTAGGAAGGTGGGTAAATCTTCCGGTGGCCAAGTGGTTAACAACTGTAGTATCAGGCTGCAACATAAATCTGAATACTTTATGAATCTACTGTAAATTTTTTATCTTTGAAGTCCACTGAAATACTGTACACTGGATGAACATTTTTTTTTATACCATTCAGCCTTTACAAGAGATATGCATATACAGAAAGTGTAGTCATCTGTATACAAAACTTACTCCAAATAATAAACATTCAATGTAATTTAATTGAATAACGTGATTTAGATGAGCAATCCCAAGTGTGTGCAGCTATGCAATATGTATCAGATATATGATATATATCTATTGTGGCTAACAACATCATCATTTATGATCATATTTACAATATGTATATCTAAGGCCCCTTTCAGACTGGTCATCAGATCCGCTTGCTCAGCAGAGGATCTCTTCACTGATCCCTGCTGAACAAGCGGATGACAGGTCTGTGTCCACTCTGCTGAGGCAGAGCCCGCTGTTTTCTTTGGGGATCTACCAGACAGATGGGGAACGGATCCCCATCCATTTTTAACTGATGCTGGCAGGTGTCGACGGACACATGCCCATTGACACCCGTCACTCCATAGAGAGCTATGGATGGTCTGATCGGGTCTGCCTAAAAAACTGACAGGTGGACCTGATTGGACCATCAGTGTAAAAGGGGCCCAAGGCAAACACCTTCTGGCAATGGCAGGTGTTGATGTGCCATCCTGGTGGAGTTGGACTGCCTGTGTAACCTTGTAGGGTCCAGGTATGGCCTCATGCTACCAGTAGTGACACTGACCCTAGCTAAAAGCAAAACTAGTGAAAAACAGTCAGAAAAGATGAGTAGGGAAAAAATGTAAATGGCCTCCACCTGTAAAACCATTCCTGTTTTGGGGGTCATCTTATTGTTGCCCATCTAGGGCACCTGTTGTTAATTTCATAGTTACATAGTCTGGCTGAAAAAAGACAAAAGTCCATCCAGTTCAACCATTAAAAATAATGTTATGGGTGCATGCGCGACCGAGGATGATGGTGGATGCTTGATCCCCGAGCTCCGCTCATGCCCGGCCTTCCCGTCTCTCCCACTTTCACCTCCATCAGCTCTCTGACATCCGGGGAAGCCGTATAAGCTCCGCACCCGGCCCGACATCTTCGGGGGACATAATGGGGAAGATTGGGTCCTGGAAGCCCCCCTCCATGCAACCACGAGATCCGTGGCCCTCACCGCTCCGTTTTCTTTCTAGGCCGCAATCCCCAGCCTTGAGTACCGATGCGAGCCCACAGAGGAGCTTCAGCCCCCTGGCGGCGACGAGAGGTACTGCAGCTCATTCCTCTATAGAGCAGCTGGCAACATCAGCTTCTGACAATCATCAGATGGAGGATCCTGGTCTCCTGGAAATAACAGGGGGGGCAGCAGACCACCCTTTTTCAGGGCATTCTTCAACCCCATCTTCTGCTCCTGCATCTCAGCATGCTGCGTCTTCTCTCACAGTCTCTTCATTGGATGACAGATTGAAAGTATTTCTATGCAACATTACTGCTACTATTTCCGCTGAATATCACAAGTGTAATAAAAGCGCCACAACCTTAATACTTTAAAGCAGCAATTCCACCTCAAAGAAACCAAATAAATTTCTTAGTGCTATAACTTAAATAAAGGAATGCGCTAAAACCACAAACTATTCCTAAGTTAGTGTAGAAACATTAGTGCAAAAGATATATATATCTATTCTCAATTAATATAAAAAAATATCAAAATTATGTGCAAAACTATTTTTTAGTGCATAAGTAATTTAAATAATTAAATCAGTGAATATAAAAATTGTCCAATTTTGAATTTCTTCAAATGTCCAAACAAATCCTTTTCAAATTCAAGTGCTCTCAAAGAAATTGTGCCAAAATCCACCACCAAAGTAAAGTTGGGTAACTCACCAGAGCTCCATGCTGATCAATCTCTAGATCAGCAAAAAACTCTTTTTGCTCTGGGAGCAGATGCAATAAATCAACTTCTCAGGTGTGATGATCAATAGCTACACAATCATCCATAAGGTAGGTATCCACCACTCAATATACCGGTTCCAGGAGCATGATATCACTCTCTCTTTTTATATCTCTCCACCGAGGTCATGTTTGGGAATGAAAGAAAAAATCATGGTGCAGCCAGTTTTTTTATAAAAGTATCCAACAATTTAATAAAGATTTACACTCACAAAAAGGGTGTCTTCACCGACACCAGTATAACAGCATAAAACAGCAAATGGTATAACAGTCTCCTGCTCCCACACTTACTACAGTGCTCATGACTCAATCCTCTCCACAGACGTCGGCATCCAGCAAGCCAAGCCCTACTAGTTTCGTCATGAATGACGTCTTCAAGGGGCGGTCAGGGGGGAACAGGTGTCAAGGTCCTACCTTTTCCCTGAGGTTATGTTACTTCATGTGCTGGCGTCCATCTTGGATTCTGCTGTGCATGATGGGAGTCCTTTTATGCCTTCAGGTTTCTGTGGTCCATCCTCCAGAGGGGTGTGGCTGATGACATATAAGCCTGTGGCCCGCACATGCTCTTTGCACTTGTGTCTTGTGTCTTTGTGTTGCTGTTACTCTGTTCTGACTCTCGTGACTCTCCTGGTATCTGATTCGGCTTGTCTTGACTATTCTTTGTATTCTCCTTTGATCTGACCCTCTGTTGCTGAACCCGGCTCGTGACCTGTGATTCTCGTCTGCTGTCCTGTACTGTTCTGTCCTGTTATTGTTGACCTCGGCTTGTCTGACTACTCTTTTGTCTCTTCCACCAGCTACACGCCATTGGCGGCGGCCATTACCGCAGCTGAGGTGTCTCGGGGGCCGCGACCTGGTTCCTGGCTGCGTCAAGTCCATCCCCACCATCAGGGGCCCTGTCATGGAAGGGCAGCCTGGGACTTAGACTCCGCGCCCTGAGGGACTTTGGTCTGTGGGTGGTGGTTGTCGTCAGCCAGTGCGTTACATTGTTAGGCCTGCCTGTCCGTTCCCCAGCTCCTGCCCTGACAACAGGAGACTGTTATACCATTTGCTGTTTTATGCTGTTATACTGGTGTCGGTGAAGACACCCTTTTTGTGAGTGTAAATCTTTATTAAATTGTTGGATACTTTTATAAAAAAACTGGCTGCACCATGATTTTTTCTTTCATTCCCAAACATGACCTCGGTGGAGAGATATAAAAAGAGAGAGTGATATAATGCTCCTGGAACCGGTATATTGAGTGGTGGATACCTACCTTATGGATGATTGTGTAGCTATTGATCATCACACCTGAGAAGTTGATTCATTGCATCTGCTCCCAGAGCAAAAAGCGTTTTTTGCTGATCTAGAGATTGATCAGCATGGAGCTCTGGTGAGTTACCCAACTTTACTTTGGTGGTGGATTTTGGCACAATTTCTTTGAGAGCACTTGAATTTGAAAAGGATTTGTTTGGACATTTGAAGAAATTCAAAATTGGACAATTTTTATATTCACTGATTTAATTATTTAAATTACTTATGCACTAAAAAATAGTTTTGCACATAATTTTGATATTTTTTTATATTAATTGAGAATAGATATATATATCTTTTGCACTAATGTTTCTACACTAAATTAGGAATAGTTTGTGGTTTTAGCGCATTCCTTTATTTAAACTATTTCCGCTGAAGTTGGGAAGTTGGCCCTGGATCTTAGGGGGGAAATAGCCCAGATCGGGGACAGCGCGGATCAGTTGGAGAATAAGTTCGATGAATTGGTGCATCACGTCCACGTTTTGGAGGAAGACCACGCGTATCTGAAGCATTCCATGTCTTAAATGCCGCTCCAACAAGAAGATTTGGAAAATGTCAGGGCAGGAGCAGTGGAACGGACAGGCAGGCCTAATGGCAGGGTCACGCACCGACTGACGACAACCACCACCCACAGACCGGAGTCCCTCAGGGCGCGGAGTCTAAGCCCCAGGCTGCCCTTCACCAGGGCCCCTGATGGTGGGGATGGACTTGACGCAGCCAGGGACCAGGTCGTGGCCCCCGAGAAATCCCAGCTGCGGTAATGGCCGCCGCCAATGGCGTATAGCTGGTAGGAACCAGATAAGAACGATAGCGTAGTCGGACAGGCCGGGTCAATAACAGTGGGACAGACAGTACAGAACGGTAGACAAGAATACACAGGTCACAAGCCAGGTTCAGCAACGGGAGGTCAGATAAAGGGATAAGGCTGAGAATAGTCTTAGACAAAGCCGAGTCAGTTTCCAGGAGAGCCACGAGAGTAGAGCAAGAGCTTGCAACAACACTATCAAACAGGACACGAATGCAAAGAGCAAGTGCAGACAACAGGCTTAAATGTGCTCAACCACACCCCTCTGGGGGATGGACCGCAGAGGCCTGAAAGCATAAAGGCTCCCACCATGCTTTGCAGAAACTCAAGATGGATGCTAGCACATGGAGCAGCATAACCTCTGGGAAAAGGTAGGACCTTGACAGAAAACGGAATGCCGCCAAAATATCCGTATTCGCAGTATGTCCGAATCAAGTGTCGATTCTCAACTACACCGACATCTGTTGTCCTTTTTCACCGCAACTGCCCACATGATTCCGGAAGCGGATTGGTGGTTGGATAGGGCTCATCGCTCTGGGCCCAAAACCTGTTGAGGGCACTAGACCCCGCAACGTCATAGTCCGCTTCCATTTTTTTGAAAGCAAAGAAGACCTGTTATCCTCAGTCCGCAATAAACCTTCCTTGGAATTTAAAGGGGATAGTCTCCAACTCTTCTGTGATGTCTCTCCGATTACCCTGGCCAAATGGTGGGCACTGAAACCGATCACCACACACCTTCAGCAGTATCGTGTCCCCTATCGCTGGGGATTCCCCTTCAAGCTGGTCGTTTCTAAAGATAACTCCCAAATTATCTTGCGTGAGCTTCATGAGGCAGACTTTTTCTTAAAGCAGCTGGGACTCCCCTCTGTTCCGGAAGACGCATCTTCATTGCCACCTACCCCGTCCCGTCCTTCTGCCACCCCTAACAGGATTTGGACACCTTTTCGAGGAGACTGGAAGCGACTCTCTCGCATCCCACAACTCCCATGTTCTCCTCGATCAAGTGATGTTACTACTTAACGTCCTTCTGGGGTGACCTCTTGTGGATATTCCAGATCTGATCCCCACCCCTGTTATTGCATTGTTTTTCATTATCTGGCCGAGCCTTAGTTAGTTGCATTTATCCTCTTTTGTTTTCTGGCCAGGTCTGACGATTGTCAAGATGTGTCAGTTCCTGTGTCGCTCCCGAACTCGTCTAACCATTGATCTAGACGACTTGGGTCTAGTCACCTTTCCCAACTTTATATCACTACGGATATCTATGTTTCTCAATGTAATTTCTATGGTTTATATTTTATATGTTACACCAGTGTACCGGATTGTTGTTTTTTTTGTTCTTTGTTTCACTTCATCGATGGTATTTCCTTTATCTTTTCTGCTGGTACAAATGCTATATACATTATTGTTTTATTTATTTTTTATTTATTTATTTCAGGTACTTATATAGCACCATCAATTTACGCAGCGCTTTTGCATATATATATATTGTACATTCACATCGGTCCCTAACCCTCAAGGGGTGTACAATCTAAGGTCCCTAACTCACATTCATACATACACATATGAAGGCCTTACGGTTTTTATCATATAATGTCAAAGGCCTTAATTCCATCCAAAAATGGTGGATGGCCTTGAAGGAATTTTGATCCTCAGGAGCGGATATCATTTTTGTTCAGGAGACCCATTTTAAATCGAATGGCTCCTTCCGTTTTGCCTCAAGATTTTTTTCCCAGTCCTACTCAGCTTTTGACCATTCTGGGAAGGCCGGAGTGGCAATTCTGACTCGGACACACTGCTCCCTTAGGGTCGTTTCCTCCAGGGTCGACCTACAAGGTTGTTTCATTATTTTGGATTGTATGCTTGGTGACACCCCCCTTGTTTTGTTGAATTTGTACACCCCAAAAACGGGTCAACTGCAGTTTCTTTCCGAAACACTTGCCAAATTGGGTTCCTTTTCTATGCTACATGTGATTATTGGGGGTGATTTTAATTTAATAATTTACCCCCATAAAGACAGGAAAGTTCTCTTCGACTCCACTCCCTCAAAGCGACAATGCTCCTCTTCAAAATCTTTTTGCAAATTGATAAGGGAGCATCGTCTCTTTGACGCCTGGAGGATTAGACACCCTCTTCACAAACAGTTTACTTTCTACTCCACCCCTCACCATAGCTTTTCCTTTTTGGATCATTTCTTCATCTCTGCCCCTTTGCTCCCTCTCCTGGTTTCATCCAAAATCAACCCTATCACGTGGTCCGACCACACTTCCCTAACTCTGAGCCTTTTTTTTCATAATGTTATGCCAAAAGCATGCCAATGGCGCCTTAATAAGACCTTTTTAACTACAGACCATCTCGGAGACGAGCTTTCCCAAGGATTAGATATGTATTTTCGCCACAATGTTGGCTCAGTAACCTCTACTTTGACTCTGTGGGAAGCCCACAAGGCAGTATTTCGGGGACTTTGTATCTCTATGCGCTCTCGTTTGAAAAAATCAAAGTGCCAAGCGAGTGCCAAGACTTTCCTCATCCACCAATTATCTTTAGCTGAACGTCGATTACTTGCAAAACCGTCTATTTTGGGGCTTTACAAGGTGACCGCTCTTTGTGACCAAATCAAGGCCCTCGACTCATGTAAGTCGGCACAATCCCTCCTTTGGGTCAAACAAAAATTCTACGAATTTTCTAATAAACCACATTGTTTGCTTGTTAATCGACTCAAAGCACAACCTCCCTCTATGCTGCCAGACCATCTAACCCAACCGAATGGGGACCCTACCTATGATCCTCATGTAATGGTCTTCCTTTTTGGCTCATATTATGAGAATCTCTACAACTGTTTGACCCCGAATTTTTATCCCCCCTTCACCAAAGCATCCTTTGATAGTTTTTTGATCCCCTATCGTTACCGAGTTATCATCTTCTGACATTTCAGACCTTAATGCTGACATCTCATCTGAGGAGTTATTCGATACAGTGAAACATCTCCCCTCCTGCAAAACCCCGGGACCAGATGGACTGCCCTATTCTTATTATAAGACCTTTATTGGTACTCTGGCCCCCCACCTTCTTTCTCTCTACCAAGATTTTTTTAAAGGTGTCGCACCTCAGGCTGACTTCTCCCGAGTGTATATTTCTGTTATCCTCAAAACTGACAAAGACCATTCTATCCTAGACAATTATTGTCCCATCACTCTATTACACTCCGATTACAAGATTTTCACTAAGATCTTGGCTAACAGGCTGTCCAGACTCATCTCCAAGCTCATACACAGGGACCAAGTAAATTTTGTGCCTGCCAGACATGCTGCAGATAACACCAGGAGGTCTATTAATCTGGTTGACCTGGTTAACCGATCTTCAATCCCTACTATTTTACTGAGTTTAGATTCTCAAAAAGCCTTTGACCGCCTTAGCTGGCCCTACATGTTTATAGTCTTGGAGTGGTTTGGCTTCGGGGCCCATTCGTGGCAGCCTTGAAGGTTCTTTATTCCTCCCCCTCTTCGCAGGTCAGATTGGCCTCCTTCCTTTCACTTTCCTTTCAGATATCGAATGGTACACAACAGGGCTGCCCACTTTCCCCCTTATTGTTTATTCTCTGTCTGGAACCGCTAGCTACTGCTATCCGGTCCAACCCCGATATACGAGGGATACATTCCCATGGGCGCGAGTACAAATTATCCCTGTTTGCAGATGACATTCTCCTCACACTCTCAAACCCTCATACCTCCCTACCGGTTCAACATGAGATTTTACGACAATTTGGGGCCCTATCAGGCTACAAAGTCAATGCGTTCAAAATTAAAGCACTCCCACTACACATTCCACCCGTTGTTTTGTCCTCCCTCCAAGAGTCCTTCCCTTACCGATGGTGCACCCATTCTTTGAAATATCTAGGTATTAACCTTACTTCCTCCTACCATTGTATATATGAGGCTAATTTCCTCTCCTTATTTGTAGCTTTTTCTGCTCCTTGAAATTTTGGGATACCCTACCCATTTCCTTCCTTGGACGCATTAATGTAATAAAAATAAATGTTCCGCCCAAACTCCTGTATTTATTCGCGACTCTTCCCATTCCCATTCCTATGTCCAAACTACATTCCCTCCAGAAATCCCTCTTACATTTCATTTGGCACAACAAGCGTCATAGAATTGCACGTACTGTACTACTCTGTTTGCGCTCTAGGGGGGCTTAGGGGCACTGGATATGGTGACCTACTATTATGCTACCCATCTTCGATTTCTAATATCATGGTCCACCCACTATCCCTCCAATATATGGACTGAGATTGAATCTTTGCAACTCCGACCCATCCATGCTCTTTTCTTTGGTCAACTTCAGCGGCGGATGCTGCTTCTTTTCGTCATCTCTTCCTTGGTCCCATGCAATTCTCCCTGACTATCTGGCAGAAATGTAAGGCTAAATTTGCACTGGCCTCAGATTGCTCTCCACTGACCAATATTATTTTTAATCCCAACCTCCCGGATAGCCTGGCCATGTCTCGAGTGCTCCCTTGGGTCGCAGCCGACCTTTTCCAACTTCGCCACTTGGTACACACTGTAACTCGGAAGCTACGTCCATACTCGGACCTCCAGACAAAAGATCACCTACCCTCCCAACATCTGTATGTTTAGCTTCAGATAAGCCATTTTTTTCTCTACTATATCACCTTCATTGACTCTTGAAAAGTCCATTCCCTTTGAACGTTTATGTATACAGGGCCCACATCAAAGGTGTATCATCTCTAACACATATAAACTCCTTATGGACACTTCTCCCTTATCTAAAGACACTCACCATTACATGCGCAAGTGGTCCCAGTTTTTACAATGTGACATTGATCTGATACTGTGGAAAAAAATTTGGGAAAACACACCCAGATCTTCGTATGCTTAGTTTATAAAGAAAATACATACAAAATTATGATGTTGTGGTACAAAACTTCTGAAGTACTTCACGCCTGTAACCCGAATGCTTCTTCTGTCTGTTGGTGCTGTGGGAAGGACTTTGGCTCTCTACCATATCTTTTGGTCGTGTGGGTCCATTACTGCTTTTTGGGAAGCAGTTTGGTCCTTATTACAATTGCTTTTGCATACCTCTGTCCCTTTTGAGCCTCTATACTTTTTATTGAGCCTGCCTTTTCCGGGCCTCTCCAAACCGTCAAGAAAACTTTCCGCGTATGTTCTGACTGTGGCCAGAAGAAGCATTCCTATGTGTTGGCTATCTTCCATATCTCCCTCGATGCCGACTTTATTTAAAATTATTGCTGATGTAAGACAGATGGAATATTTGACCGCTTTACATGCTTGTTTGATTGCTGTTTTTGAGGCAGTATGGAACCCATGGGATGTCTTTATTTCCTCTCAACCTGCCCAAAATGTACAGAGTTAATTGCTCCTCCACTGCTTTTTGTGACATTGTATGTTATGTACCCTTGCAGAATCCTATCATCGATGAGCTTCTTTCTCTTGTTTCTTTTTCAAAATTTGATGTATGTATATACATGTGAAAATCAATAAAACTGTTAATCATAAAAAAAGTTATAATCCTATACCCACAGTTGATCCAGAGGAAGGCAAAAAAACCAGCAAAGCATTATCCCATTTGCTCCTGCAGGGGAAAACATTCCTTCCCAATCCCCTGAGAGGCAATCGGATATTCCTTGGATCAACTTTACCTATAAATGTTAGGATCCAGTTATATTCTGTGTATCCAAGAAAGAATCCAGGCCTTTTTTAAAGCAATTTACTGAGCTGGCCAGAACTAACTCTTGAGGGAGTCTATTCCACATTTTCACAGCTTTCACTGCAAAGAAACCTTTCCGTGTTTGGAGATTAAACTTCTTTTCCTCCAGACATAAATAGTGCCTCTTGTCCTCTGTGATGACCTCAGGGTGAATAACTCTACACCGAGTTCACTATATGAACCACTGATGTATTATACATGTTGATCATATCCCCCCTTAACCACTTCCAGTCCGGACACTTTTACCCCCTTCCTGTCCAGGACAATTTTCAGCTTTCAGCGCTATCACATTTTGAATGACAATTGTGCGGTCATGCAACACTGTAGCTGTATGAATTGTTTAGCATTTTTTTGAGACAGATAAAGCTTTATTTTGGTGGTATTTATTCACCACTTGGATTTTTTTTTTTTTGCTATATAAATGAAAAAGTCCAAACATTTTTAAAAAAAATGTTTTTCTTATAAAATTTTGCAAATAAATAATATTTCATCATAAATCTTGGCCAAAATGTATTCAGTTATCTTTTTAGTGAAAAAAAAAACAAATTAGTTTATAACCAAAAATTATAATTGTTTAAAATTTTTTTTTACATTTTTATTTTTTTTATATTATTATTTGTTTTTTTTTTTACATACTGTCACCCTAGCAGTACAGTGTCACCATGGTGACACTGTACTACTTGTGGGGGGTGATGAAGGTTTTTTTTTCACACTGATTGCTTTTACATCGATAAAGGCTGTAAAAGCAATCATTTCTCCTTCTCTCTGGGCTGCATTCTTGCAGCCATTGAGAAATACTGTGAGAGCTGTGATTAATCACAGCTTGTCACGTGGTACAAGACTGTTGTGAATAGCCTTGTACCATGTGACCTCTCCCAGGGAGCGCGCACAAGCAGGGGGCGGGGAGGCTGTTTATAAACAGCCACCTGCCCCTGCACTGCCACCATCCGGCCGTTTATATACAATGGCCGGACGGGAGGTGGTTGATCTCCTCTTCTCAAGAGGCAATAAATTCAATTCCTCTAATCTTTCCTCATAGCTGAGCTCCTGCATGCCTCTTATCAGTTCGGTTGCCCTTCTCTGTACTTTCTCCAGTTCCCCAATGTTCTTTTTGTGAATTGGTGCCCAAAACTGAACTGCACATTCCAGATGAGGTCTTACTAATGATTTGTACCGGGGGAAATGATATCTCTCTCTCTGGAGTCTATACCTCTTTTAATACAAGAGAGGATTTTGCTCACTTTAGAAACCGCAGCTTGGCGTTGCATGCCGTTTTTAAGCTTGTGATCTACCAAGCTAGATCCTTCTTCACCATTGATTCCCCCAGTTGTACCCCCCCCCCCCCAGTATGTATGATGTATACATATTCTTAGCCCCCAAGTGCAGAACCTTACATTTATCAACATTACACCTCATTTGCCACATAGTTGCCCAATTAAACAGTGCATTCAGGTCGGCTTGTAAATTGGAGACATCCTGTAAGGACGTTATTCCACTGCACAGTTTGGTGTCATCTGCAAAGACTGAAATGGGATTTATAATCTCAGAACCTACAGTTGTGTTCAAAATAATAGCAGTCAGACATCACTAACCTGATCAATCACTGTTTTTGGTAGAAATGATATTTCTACATGGCAAATAATTTACTAACAGGTGTAGTAGAGTAATAGAAATCCAACAGACTGTGAAGACAGTGAAGCATGGTTGCGCAAGCATCATGATATGGGGATGTTTCTCATACTGCGGTGTTGGGCCTATTTATCGCATACCAGGGATCATGGATCAGTTTGAATACATAAGAATACTTGAAGAGGCCATGCTGCCTTATGCTGAAGAGGAAATGCCCTTGAAATGGGTGTTCCAACAAGACAACGACCCCAAACACACCAGTAAACGTGCAACATCTTGGTTCCAGACCAACAAGATTGATGTTATGGAGTGGCCAGCCCAATCCCCGGATCTTAATCCAATAGAAAACTTGTGGGGTGACATCAAAAATGCAGTTTCTGAGGCAAAACCAAGAAATAGAGAAGAACTGTGGAATGTGGTCCAATCATCCTGGGCTGGAATACCTGTTCACAGGGGCCAGAAGTTGGGTGACTCCATGCAACACAGATGTACAGCAGTTCTCAGAAACAGTGCGACTACAACCAAATATTCATGAAGTGATTCAAAGGAAAGCAAAATCTTCAAACATTTTTCAGTTTATATAGTGAATGTTTGAGTTTGTAAAGAAGAATACAAACACTGCTATTTTTTTGAACAGTCTAATATTCACTTTTCTTCAATTTTGTCAGAGGAACACAAATTTGATATATTTTTCTTCATGTTTTGATTTGGAATAGAATGTGTAGTGTTCTCAATGCATTTGTGTGTATGGAAATAAAAGCTATTAGAAGGATTTTGAGCTTTATTCACTTTTTTCAACACACTGCTATTATTTTGAACATAACTGTATATCGTTTATAAATATATTATACAGTAAGGGTCCCAACACTGAACCTTGGGGTACACCACTGACACCCCTAGACCATTAAGAGTATGAATCATTAACCACTACTCTCTGAATACCATCTTTCAGCCAGTTTTCTATCCATTTACATATGGATTTTTCCAAGCCTGTAGACTTTACCTTACACATTAGCCGTGTGTGGGGAACTGTGTCAAACGCTTTGCAAAATTCAAGTATACCACATCCACTGCCACCCCTTTGTCCAAGTATACTATGTCCACCGCCACCCCTCTGTCCAACTATACCACATCCATCGCCACCCCTCTGTCCAAGTATACCATGTCGACAGCCATCCCTCTGTCCAAGTATACCACGTCCACAGCCATCCCTCTGTCCAAGTATACCTCGTCCACAGCCATCCGTCTGTCCAAGTATACCACGTCCACAGCCATCCCTCTGTCCAAGTATACCACATCCACAGCCACCCCTCTGTCCAAGTATACCACGTCCACAGCCACCCCTCTGTCCAAGTATACCACGTCCACAGCCATCCCTCTGTCCAAGTATACCACGTCCACAGCCATCCCTCTGTCCAAGTATACCTCGTCCACAGCCATCCCTCTGTCCAAGTATACCACGTCCACAGCCATCCCTCTGTCCAAGTATACCACGTCCACAGCCATCCCTCTGTCCAAGTATACCACATCCACAGCCACCCCTCTGTCCAAGTATACCACATCCACAGCCACCCCTCTGTCAAAGTATACCACGTCCACAGCCACCCCTCTGTCCAAGTATACCACGTCCACAGCCACCCCTCTGTCCAAGTATACCATGTCCACAGCCACCCCTCTGTCCAAGATTTTGCTCACCTCCTCTTAAAAAGAAATCAGATTTGTTTGACAACTTCTGTCCTTTATGGATCCATGCTGTCTGTTGCGTAAAATATTTTTTCCAGCAAGAACTCATCTATGTGGTCTTTTATTAAACTCTCCAGTATCTTCCCAACTATAGAAGTTACACTAACACAGCGGTTCTCAACCTTGGGGTCGCGACCCCTTTGGGGGTCGAACGACCATTTCCCAGGGGTCGCCTAAGACCATCGGAAAACACATATTTCCGATGGTCTTAGGAACCGAGACACCGCTCCTGTCTCCGGCGATGTGTGGGCGGGATATGCTGCCCCTGTCACCGCCTCCTCGCCGCTGATTGGCCACCAGAACTGTAGCTCAGGAGAGGCACACAGGCGGCCAATCACCGGCGAGGAGGTGGAGCTTGGAGAGGAGGAGCCGAGCGGCAGAGCGCGCAGATCGAAGAAGATCGAGGGAGAGAAGGAAGACAGCTGACAGGTAAGTGCAAATTTTGCTTCTGCAGGCTGTAGATGGGAGAGGGAGAGAGCGAGCCCAGGCTGGAGCAGGGGTCAGCAAGGTAAGTATCATTGGTGTCAGTGGAAGGGATAGTGCCCCATCATTTGTGTCACTAATACCAACGATGGGGCACTATTCCTCCCCCCACTGACACCAACGATGGGGCACTATTCCTCCCCCCACTGACACCAACGATGGGGCACTATTCCTCCCCCCACTGACACCAACGATGGGGCACTATTCCTCCCCCCACTGACACCAACGATGGGGCACTATTCCTCCCCCCACTGACACCAACGATGGGGCACTATTCCTCCCCCCACTGACACCAACGATGGGGCACTATTCCTCCCCCCACTGACACCAACGATGGGGCACTATTCCTCCCCCCACTGACACCAACGATGGGGCACTATTCCTCCCCCCACTGACACCAACGATGGGGCACTATTCCTCCCCCCACTGACACCAACGATGGGGCACTATTCCTCCCCCCACTGACACCAACGATGGGGCACTATTCCTCCCCCCACTGACACCAATGATGGGGCACTATTCCTCCCCCCACTGACACCAACGATGGGGCACTATTCCTCCCCCCACTGACACCAACGATGGGGCACTATTCCTCCCCCCACTGACACCAACGATGGGGCACTATTCCTCCCCCCACTGACACCAACGATGGGGCACTATTCCTCCCCCCACTGACACCAACGATGGGGCACTATTCCTCCCCCCACTGACACCAACGATGGGGCACTATTCCTCCCCCCACTGACACCAACGATGGGGCACTATTCCTCCCCCCACTGACACCAATGATAGGCACTATTCCTCCCCCCACTGACACCAACGATGGGGCACTATTCCTCCCACTGACACCAACGATGGGGCACTATTCCTCCCACTGACACCAACGATGGGGCACTATTCCTCCCACTGACACCAACGATGGGGCACTATTCCTCCCACTGACACCAACGATGGGGCACTATTCCTCCCACTGACACCAACGATGGGGCACTATTCCTCCCACTGATACCAACGATGGGGCACTATTCCTCCCACTGACACCAATGATGGGGCACTACTTCTGCCACTGATACCAATGATGGGACACTATTCCTCCCACTGATACCAATGATGGGGCACTATTCCTCCCACTGACGCCAATGATGGGGCACTATTCCTGCCACTGATACCAATGATGGGGCACTATTTCTCCCACTGACACCACTGGTGGGACACTATTCCTCCCACTGACACCAATGATGGGACACTATTCCTCCCACTGATACCAATGATGGGGCAATATTCCTCCCACTGACGCCAATGATGGGGCACTATTCCCCCCACTGACGCCAATGATGGGGCACTATTCCCCCCACTGACACCAATGATGGGGCACTATTCCTCCCACTGACACCACTGGTGGGACACTATTCCTCCCACTGACACCACTGGTGGGACACTATTCCTCCCACTGACACCACTGGTGGGATACTATTCCTCCCACTGACACCAATGATGGGGCACTATTCCTCCCACTGACACCAATGATGGGGCACTATTCCTCCCACTGACACCAATGATGGGGCACTATTCCTGCCACTGATACCAATGATGGGACACTATTCCTCCCACTGACACCACTGGTGGGACACTATTCCTCCCACTGACACCAATGATGGGGCACTATTCCTCCCACTGACGCCAATGATGAGGCACTATTCCTGCCACTGACACCAATGATGGGGCACTATTCCTCCCACTGACACCACTGGTGGGACACTATTCCTCCCACTGACACCAATGATGGGACACTATTCCTCCCACTGATACCAATGATGGGGCAATATTCCTCCCACTGACGCCAATGATGGGGCACTGTTCCCCCCACTGACACCAATGATGGGGCACTATTCCTCCCACTGACACCACTGGTGGGACATTATTCCTCCCACTGACACCACTGGTGGGACACTATTCCTCCCACTGACACCACTGGTGGGACACTATTCCTCCCACTGACACCACTGGTGGGATACTATTCCTCCCACTGACACCAATGATGGGGCACTATTCCTCCCACTGACACCAATGATGGGGCACTATTCCTCCCACTGACACCAATGATGGGGCACTATTCCTGCCACTGATACCAATGATGGGACACTATTCCTCCCACTGACACCACTGGTGGGATACTATTCCTCCCACTGACACCAATGATGGGGCACTATTCCTCCCACTGACACCAACGATGGGACACTATTCCTCCCACTGACACCAACGATGGGGCACTATTCCTCCCACTGACACCAACGATGGGGCACTATTCCTCCCACTGACACCAACGATGGGGCACTATTCATCCCACTGATACCAACGATGGGACACTATTCCTCCCACTGACATCAGTGATGGGGCGCTAGTCCTCCCACTGCAAAATTACAGTTCTGAAGTAGCAACGAAAATAATTTTATGGTTGGGGGTCACCACAACATGAGGAACTGTATTAAGGGGTCGCGGCATTAGAAAGGTTGAGAACCACTGCACTAACAGGTCTATAATTACTTGGTAAAGATTTTGACCCCTTTTTAAATATTGGCACCACATTGGCCTTAAGCCAATCCAGTGGTACTATGCCAGTCATTAAAGAGTCCCTAAAAATTGGAAACAATGGCTTTGAAAGGACAGCGCTCAATTATTTGATGACCTGTGGGTGTATGCCATCCGGTCCACGTGCTTTATTCACCTTTATTCTGTCTAAATATTTCTAGATCGTATCAGTTGTGAGCCAATGTGGATCATCTGGAGCTGTGTTAATACCATGCCCATTATGGACAAGAGCTCCCCCATGCTGCTTTTATACACAAAGCTGAAGAAAGTATTTCATAAATTTGCCTTCTCTTTGTCCCTAGTCACCCACTCTAGATTATTTTGTAAAGGGCCTACATGCTCGGACCGGACCTTTTTACTATTAATACATTTGAAGAATTTTTGGGGATTTGTCCTGCTATCTATTTCAATCTGTCGCTCGTTTTAAATTTTTGCAGCCTTTATTTCCTTTTTGCATATTCTGTTATATTCTTCGTAATGTTTAAACGATGATAGCGTTCCTTCATTTTTATATTTAATTAAAGCTCTTTTCTTATTATTTATAGGTATTTTAACTTTGGCTGTAAGCCACCTACATTTGATTTTTAGTCTTTTAAACTTGTTGCCCATGGGAATATATATTGCAGTGTGTTCACATACAGTCTTTTTGAAGAACTTCCATTTCTGTGTTGTGTTCATTGATGCCAATATTCCTTACCCGTCTAAGTCTTGGAGAGCAGCTCTCAGCCTTGGAAAATTAAATTCTCTTAAAGTTGAGCGTTTTTATTTTTCCCATATATGCTTTATGTTTACAGTTAACAATAAATTAAATCATGTTATGGTGACTGTTACCCAGATGTTCTTTTATGTGGACATTTGTAATAAGCTCTGCATGGTTTGAGATTACCAGGTCCAGCAGAGCATCATTCCTAGTTGGGGCCTCTATGAACTGTACCAAAAAATTGTCCTGTAGTAGGTTTATAAATTTTTGTCCTTTAACTGTTCCTGCACTGCCATTACTCCAGTCAATTTCTGGGTGGTCAAAATCCCCCATTATTATCACTGTCCCAGCCCATGCAGACCTTTCTATCTGTGCAAGGAGCTGAGTCTCCACCTCCTCATCAATACTGGGAGGCCTATAGCAAACTTCAATGATTACCTTTGTAGTACGCACCCCTATGTGTTGTTCCACCCATAATACTTCAGCCTCATCATCCTCTCCATCAATCATTTCATTAACACCAAAACAGCTGAAACTGATTAACCCCCTCTGCTACTTAACTGACCAGATCAATATCCCAGGAGTTTAATTGACTTGATGCCATACTGTCAGGGCTCCAGGTATGACCAGAGATGTGTGGACTGACACAGGGAAATGCAGGCTTCAAGTATGGTGTAAAAGTAATATAATTTATTTAAGGTACACAATACACAGAGCACACGGTGCAAAACCAAACCAAACCTTAAGCTAGTCTCAATATGTGCAGGAACACAAGCTCAGGCTGGTCGGTTCGGTAACTATCGGGCAGGTAGGTACAGGAGGAGCAGGCAGGGAGTAGTCAGGTCACGAGCCAGGTTCAGCAACTAACGGGCAGGTAGGTACAGGAGGAGCAGGCAGAGAGTAGTCAGGTAAAGAGCCAGGTTCAGCAACTAACGGGCAGGTAGGTACAGGAGGAGCAGGCAGAGAGTAGTCAGGTAAAGAGCCAGGGGTCAGTGCAGGAGACAGTCATCAGGATCAAAGCAGGGTCGGCAACAAAGGGTACTTCACAGAACAGAGGATCAGGCACAGGTAACAAGATACAGGGGCTCATGGGAAACAAATACCAAGGCACTGATCACAGGCCTGGTCCTGCTTAAATACACCTTCTGTAATCAGCCTCAGCTGATGGCTTGATTGCAGGAGTGAGATTCTGGCTGCTGACAGCACCCGCTGGCCAGCCTTGGTACTGCAGCCCACAAGGCAGGTGAGTCCCACCCCCATTGGCAAGTCCATTCCTGACATATACTCTGATTAAAAAGTGTTTCTTTAATCTTTTTGAGAAATATATATATATTTATTTATTTATTTTATTTTATATTTTGTTCTGCTGTAGTCACATAAGGAGAGGGTTTTTATTTATTTAATTTTGGTTCAATAAGAGCGAGATACTTTGGTGTTTTTTTTTTTTTTGCAATTCCAGTTTTGGCAATAAAGAAAAAATTGTATCTCCTGCAGCTCTAGATTGTATACCAACCACCTCTCTAGTGCTGTCCACCACTGTGTCACCTGCCTAGGGATCCAATAACATTCATCTTTTGGGTTGAGTGATGTCCAGCATCATTCAACCTACTTCCTGTGAGCCCAGGAAAATATTGCAGAGAGCGGCACCTTGTCATTATATGGCACTACTCTCTGCAGAATTTAGGATTCACCCACTGCCGGCAGGAGGAGAGGGCAAAGAGGTCGTAGATGTATATAGGTTTTTTCTTTACAGCTGTGGGGGTGCTCAGTGGTTTAAGGGCAGAGTTGGCTTTTAAAGACTGGGCATTGACAATATTCTGTATGTTGTTTAGATGGCCATATGCTCAGTTACTATCACACTGGCTTGTACAGCCCCGAGAAAGGCCAATATCACTTTGATACGGTCGGGTATGTGGATGATCTGGAAATTGATATGTACAGCAGTGAAAGTCATGTGAACATTCCAAAGTCAGTATGGATGGAGAAGAACGAGGATAAGGATTACTGGGAGATGCAGACATCTCTTCGCAAAGGATGGGAGAAAGTTTTTAAAGACAACTTGATGATCCTGGCCAGTCGGTTCAACCACACCAAAAGTAAGTAACAACTTGCAGCAGCTTCCAATATCTTGCTTTTATAGTTAAACCATGGTCACTCAGATAGGCAAAGGCTTGGCAGATCCTTATACCACTTTCTACTTTCTGTACATTCCTACTGGCCAGTAAGGCTGCCTATTTTAGTGTAGTGTACATTTTTAGAAAATGGGGTTTGGTAGTCATATTTTAGAATAGAAATAATAGTTTTGGGAAGAGATTCGTTTTTAAATTCAGCTTTAAAGGGTAACTAAACCCAAAAACAAAAACATATGTAAAACACTACAGCTTTAGATATGGTGGTTGCATCAGTTTTCTTTCTTTCAGACTTTTTCTCCTTTATTTTCAGCTGGCAATCCCGCAACTTGCTTTTCTTGGATGGTTACACTTACTCAGTCTCCTTTATCTGTAGCTATTGCCCAGGGTGTTCTCCTGATTCAGACTACAAATGTGCATTAGTCTATTTGTAACTGTGATGGGGGAGAAAGGAAACTGTAGTTTATCAAAGAGATCATGAATGGCAAATAGAAATGTTTCTGGCAAGGCCTCCAGTTATTTTCTGTACTTGCTAAAATGCTTTTAACTTGTAAAATGAAAGCTAATGCAGGCATCACGTCTGGTGAGCTATAATACATTACACTTTTGTTCTTGGGTTTAGATATCCTTTAACCACTTTATCATCACTAAACCTTAACCCCTAACAGCACCAAAAGTACTTGCAATAAACAACACTACCACCCTCACACTTAATATTGGGTGCCAAATTCAACAACTTCAGAGATTCTTTTTAAAAGCCCTATAGACTCCTGTGCACTGTTCTGTGAAAAAGAGACATTTTATTGTTATTCATTAATAATAGAAAATCGTAAGTGGTTATACTATTGAAGCACCCTCCTAGTCTGCTAGGGGGAACTAGATTCCAATTTTCAGACAGGGGCTAAATAGCAGCCAAGGTGTAATAGTCAGAGGGGTCAAATTTTGGTTAGAGCTGGGAGGCTCTGCAGAATAGTTCTCTGAGACTTCCCCCCCGCACTAGAACTTTGGAGAAAGTTCTAGAAGCAGTGGGCGGATGTGAGGAGTTGTCAGGGACCATCGCGACGCATGGGTCTACACATGCGTAGGTGTCTGTCAAGACATGCAGGCAGCAGTGCACTAGGACCCAGGCGCACCCGTCATCTATGACAGTACTGGGCAGGCATTAGGACCTAGGCTGCACCTGTCAGGTGCAGGGCGGGCTACTTAAATCAGCCCTGCACAGACACTTGTTGCCGAATGGTCTCTCTGCATATCCTGTTACCTGTGTTGTGAGTACTTTGATCCGGATTATCTGACCTAGCTGTCTTCTCCTGTCCTGACCCCTTGGCTTGCCTGACTCTGCTCCTGGATGTTCCCCTTTAGATTTGATCTCCTGTTATTGACCCTGCGTGTGACCCGACCATTCTTTGCCTACTGTTTTGTACCGCACCGACCCCCCGGCTACCGACACGGCTTGTTTGACTCTGCCCTTGCTCATTCCTCCATCCATCCATCCCTCAGGGATCCCCGGGTCCCCTCACATCAGACTCTCACCCTGCAGGAGCCTCCGGCAGACTCCTCTACCACTGATAGAGATATCCGGTAGCTGCGACCTGGTCCCGGAGCGCTCCAAGTCCATCCCCACCATCAGGGGCCCTGGTGAACAAGTGCTCCGGAACTTAGACTCCGCACGCTGGAGAGGCTCTATCAGGGGACTGATAGAGGTGCTGTCGGGTGGTCCGTTACAGGAGTAGTTGATCTGCACTTCTGAAAGATCCTGCCCAATCCCTAACAGAATGGTTAGCAAGGGGCCAGGACAGCCCTTAAAAGTGTCAGAGTCTGCTCAGCAGCAGGAGAGTTTGGGTTGAAGAGGATGTGAAGGCTGGAGAGTGTGGAGCATAGGAGGCGGTCCAGATAGGAAGAGGCTCATCTCCAGGTAGGGAACTTGGAAGCAGGGGTGGACTGACCATTTGGAAACTCGGGCACTGCCCGAGGGCCCAGGGTCAGTAGGGGGCCCCATGACATGACCCTGGTTCCTTTTTCATAGGCTTTTTTGAGTTTAAGCAAGGACACAGGGGCTCCATGATCCCCTATTGCCAAGGGCCCCATGAGTTGTCAGTCCGCCCCTGCTTGGAAGGCAAAACTTGGACCTTCACTGGCACCCTGAGAAAGGACTGCCTATGTGGCAGAGGAGGAGCTGCCCAGCTAGAAGGCCTGGTTGCAGCCTCTGACTCAACAACAGCACAGGTGAAGGACCAAGTGAGTAGACCTTCATCCCCTAGGCCAGATAGGGGAAGGAGTACTCTGGTGGGAAACCAGTTTAGCAGCTACCTGGGACTGTCTTATTTTAAAGTGGCAGATACTGGATCCCCTGCTCAGGGATTCCTTCAGACAGCCAGATAGAGGAGCATTTGGGGTCTGGAGAGGTGCATCAGGAGATGCTGGCTATCTCTCCAAAAAGAAGATTCTTTGCACAGACTTGTAAATGGTCCAGGAAATTGTCATTGTTTACTCAGTTTCATTGTGCATCTCGTACACCCCTTACCCCATCCAAGTATTATCCCCTAATAAAACATCAAAACACACTCAAGGACTGGTTATGGTCTCCTGAATGCAAGCCAATAGGAATATCTGTGTTGCCTGGCTGTGCAGGAATATAGGGGGACCCAAATACTTTACAACTCCTAACAAACATTTACAAATTGGCTTACATGACAGTGCAATAGCTAAGTTTTAAGATTATCCACATTTTATAGTATTGCTTGCACACTTTCTGGGATGGTTAATGTATTCTAGATTTAACTAGAAATAGTAAATTCTAAGTGCACAATTTTATGATGCGTAGCCTTATATTTTATTTTCTCTACAGGCTCCCACACTCTCCAACTCTGCTATGGCTGTTCATTGTATGATAACAAAATCACTGGATACTATCAGTATGGCTTTGATGGGAAAGACTTCTTGACACTTGATCAAGACACCTTGCTCTGGATTCCCTCCATGCAGAAAGCAGAGATCAGTGCTCAGAGATGGAACAGTGACAGAGCTATTGGTGAGGGTGTGAAATCCTACCTTACTGAACACTGCATAAGTGCTCTCAAGAAGTACATTGACTATGGGAGAGAAGAGCTGGAGAAGAGAGGTGAGAATAAAATCTGTACTTCCCCAAGACTCTCTCTAATGTTAAAGTGAATCCCTACAGGATTCCATAGTTTTGAGGGGTGTAAGTTTGATTTGCTCTTACTAAAAGGAGCATGGAACTTTCCAAAGTTTGCTTATCTCTAGTTTGGGGGCCCATTCGCCCATTCACAACTATGTGTTTTAATGTGAACATTAATGCCAGGGCTTGCTACCTTTTTTCTTTTTCAGCTGTCAACTTGTGTTATATGGGTTTTTCATAGGAATGGCACTAAAAAACTATTGATTTGGGAATCCACAAAATGTAATAATGATCATGGTGCCCTGAACACTGTTCTTTGGGTGGGTGTCACCATAATACTAACTGCTACCTTTATTGAAAAAGTACATAACATAATGACATATACAAAATTATGATATAATATTCCTGTATACAGTGAAAAAGCAGCTAACACATAAATGCAGGCAGCATATAATAATATGTTTGAGGGGGAGGAAGGTTGTCTCCTTTTACTTCTCATCACACCTCTAATACCCATGATATTAATTATTTCATCACTTGTTCTTCTAAGAGTGTAGTTTATCTCATTTGTTGTCCATGCGGTCTACAATATGTGGGCCGCGCGGTCTGTACCATGCAAACTAGGATTAAAGAGCACATTGGCAATATACGTAAGGGTTTTCCAAACCACAGCGTATCTAATCATTATGCATTACATCATGGAAAAAACCCTAATGGCATCCTTTTTTTTAGGTATTGATAGGTTTACCCCCAACTGGCGCAGCAGTCATACCAGGAGGGAAGTTTCCAAATTAGAGACCTGATAGCTATATACATTAAAAACTTATATCCCATTTGGCTTAAATATTGAATGGGATGTCAATGCTTTTATTATAATAATTGAATGCATTTAGTGGGGTCATAGGATTATGATAATTTTTATACTTTTTGTTCATTTGTTGTATTTATTGATTTTATTTGTTGAGATATATATATATACTTTAGATTTTGTTATATTCCGGCCCACTTTTTGATGGGTTTCTAGATTTAATATTTGTAGATTTAATTCATTTTTATTATTATTATCTTGATGTATTGGTTTACAACCACAAGATATCGCTGTGGACTTATACCGATATGTTATACCGATATATTTTCCAACCTGTATATGGCTTATAGAGCTGTTGAATGTATTGGTGATTTTTAACCACTAGATGGTATATTGGACCATAATGCTTATTATATCTTTTTTTAGGAGAATGGGGCTAAAAATTTGTTTTTGGCCTTTTTTTATTTTGTGGTTTTGTTATATTATAGAGTCAGTTTATACCCTTATGGTTCCGGTCTTTGGAGCGCAAGCTTATAGGCTCTTTCCTATGATGTCGTTATGGCATCCAGTTTGGCTGTCTATCCATAGTTCCGGTCTGTGTAACGCAAATATCACGGGCTTGTTTCCACCCTGCAACTATATATAGCATGATGAGCGTCGGAGGCCATGCCCCTGACGATGTCTTTCTATCATGAAATGCGTAGGCTGGAGCTACGGCTTATGATGTCATCACGCCACACCATATGCTTGTAAGTGCAATACTTATATTACATTTTGGATTATTTTTAATACTACACTATGAGGGGCCTTTTGTTCTTTCTGTACATATTCCATCATCTCTGAGATGTAATACTGGATTATCATCATTGAGTTACCAGCTGTGAAATTGTCCTTTTTGGGGGAGAATATTTAGGATCCACTATAGCCATTGCTATTCCATTTTCGCTGTCTTTGACCGCATGTTTTGTGGTAATATTCTCTGGTAAGAGGCTGTGAATGGTGATGGTGGAGGTTTCTTTCTTTCTTTTTCATTTGGCAGCACATCACTCATTGAAGATATAGTTTATATTTAACCTATAGTCACATTTATGGACTTTTCTTTAAGGACATATACAAAATTGCCCTTTAACACAAACATTATTGGCACTAATCTAACTAATCTCCTCCTCCCCCCAACCACCCTCCATCCCTCCCAAAACAGACCTTATTAATTACCCCTTTTATAGGTAAAACCACCCAGCCCACCACCACTAGTCACCTCCTGCTGACAGCTACACAACAGTCATACAAGAACAGTTGCTGTATAAAGATCTGTCTATTGTGAGTGCTATTGCTGCTGACAATAGACCCGCAGACATGTGGCAGTCACACAGTTAATAAATTAAATGACAAGCATTATACTGTTGGCCACGGGCTAATCCACTTGGAGAAGTCTAAAGCCTCTGTATATGTCCCAGTTGTTGCCAGTAGGACAATGTAAGCCAAGGGTCAGCAACAAGTAGATTGTGATCTATCAGTAGATCTCGGACAGGTGACTCGTAGATCATGGTCAGGGCTTGCTGACCCACCATCCCAGAGCATCAAACAGAGTGCAGTGCAGAGGGACTACTTGAAAAGTTGGAGCTGTACTAGGGAGCAAGAGCCGCATAAGCCGATGTCTCCTAGTGCTGGCTCCTACGCCCTGTCATGATTGGTGAGTGTAGCACCTGCCAAGTAGGACTCATTAAAGTGAATGAGGCCACTCTGCAAGTGCCCTGCAATCTGTGCAGTACAGAAAACAAGGGGTTAAACAGGCAGCAGTGTGTGGCTTTCTCCCCATCTGCGTTAACCCCCTGGAACCTGCAGAAGTATGTAGTTGCAGGGTGCTTGCAGAGTGGCCCCATTTAATTGAATAGGTCATGATTGGCAGGTGGTAGTACCCACCAATAGCAACAGGAGGTTTAATTCCTGCTGTGACATTTGAACACCTTTGGCTACTGCCTCAGCAGCCAAAAAGGGTAATGATTGTGGGTGGTAAAACTGCAACTCAACCACAGCGTTTTACCACCACCCAACTTTACATGTGAACAAGCCCTAAGGTTGCCACTGCTAAGGGCTCATTTACAAGTTCAGCAGGCACAAAGCGATCCAAGTGTGTTTGACAGGTGCGGAGGAGGTGATATGTTGCCTCCTCACCACCTGATTTAAACCCATGATTGCCATGCAATGCATTCGACAGGGATAAGGTAGTACAGCAATTAGAGATTTAAATCTGGCGGTGACGAGGCAACACTGTGATCTTTGACTTCTTCCATGTTGTTCAGGTAGATCTCCACCTCTTTAGGGTTGCCTACCCCTGTTGTAAGCAAGTGAATAAAATTATATAAACAGAGAGCTTTTCATAAAAGTCCCTGTGTATTATCTTCATATAACCAAATAAATGAAAACTGGAATGCATAACATCAGGCAAACCGTAACCAGGATAAGATCATCACAAATCGATATTTTCCCATGTACTGTATGAGCAGCTATGTATGACCCACATCAATATTGCCTGATATCCGCTGTATTGCACCCCCTTTCACTCCAAAGTGCCATCAGCTGACTGCAGGCCTAATAACAATGTAACAAACTGAAGTTAAACAGAATACCCATCCAACAGATTGTATATGAATGAATGACAATTCCCAATCACAGAGTAATATGTTATCAGACAAAAGTCCATATATCACTACTTATATTGGATGCATTGTCAACAGTGATGCAGATAAACGTGTGTAGCCAAGTGCTGGCTAGTTTGCCAGTGTCATCATGGGACATTCTTACCAGACTGCCTTGAATATGTTTTCTGATTCCTTCTAGTGTTCAGCCTAGCATTTGTGATATCATATCCTAGAAAGAGAGAGAGAGACCACTACTGAGAGCAGGGAGTTGTGGGACATGTAGTCAGAAAGCCGGATTTCACATGGAGCCAGTGTTGCTGTAAACTGCAAGCTCTAGTCAACTGGAGGGAGAAGAAGAAATACTGGGAGAGGAGATACAGTATATACAGTATTCTATCCTAGAAAAGTTGGCCTTAAGCTGAGAGGAGGGGCCCAGCCGCTCTGGAGGGTAGAGCAGGCCTTGCAACCCAGACAGCGTGCACAATCTTTAGCGAGTGAGCCTTACACATGCAAGCAGACCATCCATTTTTAACTCCCTGTTGGTGAGTGACTGTCCAGGGTCACTCATCATCTACTACAGACCCAGGTGAAGCCCAGCGTGGCCAGGTGCTCAGTTCAGGTGCTGTTCGCTGGACACGGATTGTTCAAGAGCCTGTTGAGCTCCTACCCTTGAGCCTCGGTATCTTTGGGATTGTTGAACGGGCAGAAGCCCGCACTGGGAGTATCCTTCAAAAGTAACTGTAGACACAGTTGTTTCATCTCTCTATACTGCAAGGGCTTCAAACAGGAAACACCTGTAATATGCTATTCACTATTGCCGGTCACCATTGCACAGCAATCTACCCGTGCCCTGACTGATCTGGCTGAAAATTTTGGATACATTTATCACCAGGATTCTTTTTTTCTCCCCCCCCCCCCCCTCCCTTTCACCTAAAGAACTTAGTGCATTAAATGTGTATGTATTAAGGGGAATTCTCACTCAAATTGTGTTTGCTCCAATATCCACATATTGAGTTAATAAAAACTGTGATGATTGTTCCTGGGCCTGTGGCATCAGAATTTTAAGAGAACAATTTTACACCGAAAAGTCTCTTTCCTCCCTTTTATTCCCGAAGTCATAGGTTCTTCTTGCACCCACTTACAGTCATTGTTGATTCACTGTTCATTGCATATCTGTGTTCTAAACCTTCAGAGACTAAAGGGTTTATTCTAAAGATATCTGTATTATCAATCCCTTTCCTTTGTCTGTTGACTTGATAACGTCCAGTAAACACTTGCTTTACTATAGTTTGGTGTCCTTGCAAGTGTGATTCTTTGTGAACCATGTTTGAATCCAGGGTGTCAGAGGCAGGGCCGTCATTAGGGGGGCCCACACACATGTAGGGGGCCCGAGCATCCTGAGGGTCTGTGTGTAAAGCTGCCAGAGAAGGGTCTTCTCCCCCAGACACCATGACCGATTTGGACAGTGTAGAGAGTGGCTATACCGCTCTAGCTCCAGCCCTCCACAGCCACTGACAGCATGGCATAGTAATAAAGTGAGTGCCAGAAAAGCAGCTTACACTCTAGTTGGGCTGTAACCACTCCATCTCCAGCCCTGTCACCCCACTGTCCTTCTAGCCTGTCCCTCACTGGGCTACTTGTCCAATTCAACACCCCACCTCTTATTTGTCTCCACCCAACCTTACCCACACTCCAGCCTTCTGCATGCAATGCACTGTGCAGTGAAGAGTTCTGTGGGCAGCTGAGTGGCAGTTTTGAAACAACAGGAGACAAGCATGAAGGGGGGAGGCATAATTGGTGAGCGAGCCTTCAGACCCAGAAAAGCCCCCTCTCCCCCCCTTTCTCTTTCTCTTTTGTATTTCAATGGTTTTTATTAATTTTAAACAGTATAAAACAGAGGCAACAAAACACGCCCACGCAGGGGCTATCAATTGCACCGATAGAAAATGCATAATAGAGCAGACAACGCTCTAATTCCAATAAGGCAAAACGTATGCCCACGCAGGGGCTATCAATGGCACATAGGTTACAGTAACATCAGTGAAACTCAGATTATCGAACTAAAGACAGCTGTCCACTGTCACATCAAAACAAACAGAAAAGGAAAGAAGAAAAGCAGAGAAGAAAGAAAGAGAAAAAAACAAAAAAACAAAAACACACACCAAAGAGCAAGGGTCCATGAGCGCCAATACAAAACTCCATCACCTCCCTACACTGGCCGGGGGGAGCGTGGGAAAGGCATATTGCAACCACGGCTCCCATATTTTCAAAAATTTATGTTGAGAGTCGTTGCATATACTCGACATCTGTTCATTGAGCATCATAGTAGTCATACGATTCCGCATACCGAGCATCCCGGCGTATGGAGAGATGAAACAAAGTGAAAAGGAGGCCAAACACACGAGACCAAAAACGAACCAACCTCGGGCATGATCACCAGATATGCAGTACATCGCCATGATGGCCACAACCCCGAAAACATCGATCACTACAGGCAGGGTTAGCCTGGGCCAAATGAGCCGGAACCCAGTACCAACGAAACAATACCTTATAGGCTGCTTCCAGCGTGGTCGTATTAAACGAACATTTAGCTATGAGTGACCAGGCTTTATTACAGTCCTCCGGATCCACAGCCACTCCCAGGTCGCGTTCCCACTGAAATACATATGAAAGAGAAGTGTGCGACGAGCATCTGTTCAAAGCTGCGTAAAGAAGGGAGATAAGGCCCGGGGCGCCCGGACGCTGCTGGCAAAGCCGTTCAAAGGCAGATTTCTGATATGGGAAAGCAGAAGTGGCCCTCAGCGAGAGTAGCCAGTGGCGCAATTGAAGGTACCGAAAAAATTCAGCTGGGGGAACATCCCGAGACTCCCGGAGGACATTCCAGGTGGGAAAGGACCGTAAAATCAAAAAATGTCGCACCTGTGAGAAACCATGAGCCACCCACCAAGAAAATGCCCTCGGGTGATCTAGACCCGGCGGGAAAAGAGGGTTATTAATGATTGGAAGCAAGGGCAAGAAAGGTGACATCAGGCCACTGGAGTAACGTACCGAGTCCCAGACTCGTAGGCCATGGAGCAACATCGGACTCAGCGCCGTAGGGCGCAGGGCAGGGGGAAGCCATAGAAGTGTCGATAGTGCGATAAGGGCACAATTAGGTAGTTCCAGCAGGACCCAGAGAGGAACATCGGAGGAAGCGTGCAACATAGACATTTGGCTCGCCTGATAATACTTAGTTACATTGGGTACCCCAAGACCACCTTGGAGTCTATGAGCAAAGAGCGTATTTCTAGAAACTCTGGGATGCTTATTGGCCCAGATAAAATGCATAAACTTCGCCTGAAGCAACCGAAGAAAATGAGGGGGAACCCGCACTGGGAGGGTGCGAAAATAATATAACAATTTCGGCAAGATGGTCATTTTCACTGAATGAACCCGTCCTATCCAAGACAGGTGCGGAAATTGCCAGGAATGCATAAGAAAAGATAAGGAGCTAAGCAAAGGATAGTAATTTGCAGCAAAAAGGGAGTCATAGGTGGGGGTCAAGCGAATGCCCAAGTATTCAAGAGAAGAGGAAGCCCACCGGTAAGGGAAGTGGGATTGTAGGCGCGAAACCAAATCTGAAGCCAAGGTAATATTGAGAGCAACGGTTTTATCCAAATTAATACGTAGACCCGAGATCAAGGAAAAGCTCTCTCTTTCTCTTTTTACCCCTCCCTTCCCCCCTCCTCTTCCCTTTTTTCCTTCCCTCTCTCTTCCTCCTCACCCTCCTCTCTCCCCTTCCTGTTTCTCTCCCTCTCTCTCCCTCGTTCTCTCTCCTTCCCTCTTTCACGCTCTCCCTAATTCTCTCATTCTCCCTCTCTCTTTCCCTCTCTCATTCTCTCTCTCGTTCTCTCCCTCCTTCTTTCTCCCTCATTCTCTCCATCTCTTTCTTTCTCTCATTCTCATTCTCCCTCTCATTCTCCCTCTCTCATTCTCTCTCTCGTTCTCTCCCTGCTTCTTTTTCTCTTGTTCTCTCCCTCCTTCTCTTTCCCTCTCTTTCTCTCCCTCGTTCTCTCCATCTCTTTCTTTCCCTCATTCTCTCTCCCTCCCTCTTTCTCGCTCTCTCTAATTTTTTCATTCTCATTCTCCCTCTCATTCTCTCTCTCTCTCTTGTTCTCTCCCTCCTTCTTTCTCTCTCGTTCTCTCCCTCCTCTTTGTCTCATTCTCTCCCTCTTTTTCTTTCTCTCTCTGTCTCTCATTTTCCCTCATTCTCTCTCTCTCTCTTTCTCATTCTCTCTCTAGGATGGAGGAGATGGAACTGGAGGAGGAGGAGGACATGGGATGGAGAAGGAGGAGAGCATGGGATTAAATAGATGGGACTGGAGGAGGAAAAGGATATGGGATGGAGGAGATGTGACTGGTGGAGGAGGACATGGAATGTAGAAGGAGGACATGGGATTAAGTAGATGGAACTGGAGAAGGAGGAGGACTTGGGATAGAGGAGATGGGACTGGAGGAGGAGGACTTGGGATGGAGAAGATGGGACTGGAGGAGGAGGAGATGGGCCCAGAGGAGAAAGAGGACATAGTATGGAGGATATACTAAGTTGTAAGAGTGTTAAAATAAAAGTGGGTGCACTGAAGGATGCTGTACGATGGCCAGTGTGCAGATTCGGTGGGGAATGGTGGTGGCCAGGCTTGGGGGGGTGGGGGGGCAAGCCTAAAGCTGTGCAAGGGGCCCCAATATTTCTGATGGCTGCCCTGGTCAGAGGTGTAGGAAGGATTGCAAGGCCAGGGCAACCTTTGGGGACCATCATCTTCTAGCGCCTCCTGCGAGGGTGCCACTACATGTGCTTCCAGTGTGCATACAACCTAGCACAATGATATATTATGTGAGTAGTTATATATGTGTGTCCATAGCTGCTATTCAGCACACCTGCTGTATCCAGAGCTCTCATCCTCTGCGGCATCCAAGGGTGATGGTTCCACCTGCAGTGTGCACCAGTAAACTGAGCAGTTGTTCCTCTTCCTGCTAATAAAATCCACAAGTCTGCAGGGTCAAAAAGCACTGTGTAGGTACAAGTTGGCTGTAGCTGGCGTCCAGGTCCATCACTGCAGATTCAAACCAGAACACAATCCAGCAATCAGAAGAGTGTGATGGGAAACCGTACCCATTGCATCAACGCATTTCATCCCCGATTGCTGGGACTTCCTTAGAACATAGGAAAATATGTTTTTTTCTCAAAATGTTCAGTCTTTTTTTGTTCATATTGCAAAAAATAAAAAACCCAGAGGTGATCAAATACCACCAAAAGAAAACTCTATTTGTGTGAAGAAAAGGACATATATTTTGATTGGGTACAGTGTTGTATGATCACGCAATTTCCATGGGAAATAATGCAATGCTGAATAGCAAAACATGGCTTGGCCTTCCAGAGGGCAAGTGGTTAAAGATCCACCGCAATACAAGAGCAAAAATATGAATCCAGTCTAAATGGGACAGCTACTTACGGTTTTATTATTTATTGTTAAAGCTGAACTCCAGGAAAGCAGCTAAATTCAATTGAACTACATATATGACATTTTTCTTTTCCTTCCAAAGGATTTGAAATTCTTTACAGCTAACTTTGTAATTTAGACTTAACAGACACTGCATCTAGCTCCTGGACCTCTCTGCAGACTGCACTGTAGGTATAGTAGATATCTCCCCGTTTTTAGTGCTAGACAGAGTATGAAGGGCCAGAACCCCTGAGGGGTTTTACTGCTATCCCGGGCTTAGAGGGATTTTCTCTCACTTCCTGTCCTGCTGACAACTTACTTGACAGGGGAGTAGGAGGAAGTATTCTACAGCAGCACAGACAGAAGGAGATATGCTATTTTGATTAAAGAATTGGAAAACAAGAAGCTCTGCCAGATTTTTATTTGCGAGATTTTTCATAGCTTTCTGTGTAATACAAATTGAGAAAACCAGAAATTGAGGGAAAATCTCTCTAACTGGGCCCTAGATAGCAGTTAATACTGATATGGGCCCTAATCCTTTTACATGCACAGTTCCGAAGCCGGCCACACTCGGATGGTCTTCGCCGCGCTCGGAATGGTCAGGTGGGCGCGCAGTGACATCATGGTGCCACTTGCTGCTTTTTATGATTGGAAAGGAGTCAAGGACTCAGAGACAGAGGACTAAATGGAAGGGGAGGGAGCCAAGAGTAATACAGAGGATGGAGTGGATATGATGCTAGAATACACACAGAGGATGAAGATGATTATAGAGTACAGAGGATGGAGATGATGATGGGATACAGAGGATGGAGATGATGGTAGAATACACAGGATGGAGATTGTGGTAGAATGCAGATGATGAAGATGATGGTAGAATATACAGAGAGGATGAAGATGATAATAGAATACACAGGATGGAGATGGTGGTAGAATACAGAAGATGGAGATAATGATAGAATACAGAGAATGGAGATGATAGTAGAATACACAAAGGATGAAGATGATGGTAGAATACACACAGAGGATGGAGATTATGGTAGAATACACAGGATGGAGATGATAGAATATAGAGGATGGAAATGATGGTAGAGTACAAAGGATGAAGATGATGGTAGAATACACACAGATGATGGAGATGATGATAAAATATACACAGGATGGAAATGATGGCAGAATACACACAGAGGATGGAGATGATGGTAGAATATAGAGAATGGAGATGATGGTAGAATACACAGAGGATGAAGATGATGGTAAAATACACACAGAGGATGGAAATGATGGTAGAATACACACAGAAGATGGAGATGATGGTAGAATACAGAGGATGGAGATGCTGGTAGAATACAAAGGATGGATGTGATGGTAGAATACAGAGGATGGAGATGATGGTAGAATACACATAAAAGATGGAGACGATGGTAGAATACACACAGAGGATGAAAATTATGGTAGAATACAAACAGAGGATGGCGAAGATGGTAGAATACAGAGGGTGGAGATGATGGTAGAGTACAGAGGATGAAGATGATGGTAGAATACCCACAGAGGATGGAGATAATGGTAGAATACAGAGAATGGAGATGATGGTAGAATACACACAGAGGATGAAGATGATGGTAGAATACACACAGAGGATGGAGATGATGGTAGAAGACCATAGTTTAAACATTAAAAAGAATATAACAGAATATGCAAAAAGGAAAAAAAGGCTGCAAAAATTGAATACGATGATCCAGATGATCCACATTGGCTCACAATTGATATGATCCAGAAATATTTAGACAGTATAAAGGTGAATAAAGCACCTGGACTGGATGGCATACACCCACGGGGCCTTAAAGAATTGAGTTCTGTCATTTCAAAGCCATTGTTTCTAATTTTTAGGGACTCTTTAATGATTGGCATAGTACCACTGGATTGGCGTAAGGCCAACGTGGTGCCGATATTTAAAAATGGGTCAAAATCTTTGCTAAGTAATTATAGACCTGTTAGTGTAACTTCTATAGTTGGGAAGATACTGGAGAGCTTAATAAAAGACCACATAGATGAGTTCTTGCTGGAAAAAATATTTACAGCAACAGACAGCATGGACTCATGAAAGACAGAAGTTGTCGAACAAATCTGATTTCTTTTTATGAGGAGGTGAGCAAAACTTTGGACAGAGGGGTGGTGGTGGATATGGTATACTTGGACAGAGGGGTGGCTGTGGACGTGGTATACTTGGATAGAGGGGTGGCGGTGGACGTGGTATACTTGGAAAGAGGGGTGGCTGTGGACGTGGTATACTTGGACAGAGGGGTGGCTGTGGACGTGGTATACTTGGACAGAGGGGTGGAGGTGGACGTGGTATACTTGGACAGAGGGGTGGCGGTGGACGTGGTATACTTGGACAGAGGAGTGGTGGTGGACGTGGTATACTTGGACAGAGGGGTGGTGGTGGACGTGGTATACTTGGACAGAGGGGTGGTGGTGGATGTGGTATACTTGGGCAGAGGGGTGGCGGTGGACGTGGTATACTTGGACAGAGGGGTGGTGGTGGATGTGGTATACTTGGATTTTGCGAAAGTGTTTGACACAGTTCCCCACACACAGCTAATGTGTAAGGTAAAGTCTACAGGCTTTAAAAAATCCATATGTAAATGGATAGAAAACTGATTAAAAGATGGTATTCAGAGAGTAGTGGTTAATGATTCATACTCTGAATGGTCTGGGGTCATCAGTGGTGTACCCCAAGGTTCAGTGTTGGGACCCTTACTTTTTAGTATATTTATAAACTATGTAGGGTCTGGGATTATAAATACCATTTCAGTCTTTGCAGGTGACACCAGTTTACAAGCCGACCTCAATGCTCTGTGTAATTGGGCAACTATGTGGCAAATGAGGTTTAACCATTTCCATACCGGGCACTTTTCCCCCCTTCCTGCCCAGGCCATTTTTCAGGTTTCAGCGCTCTCACACTTTGAATGACAATTGCGCGGTCATACAACATTGTACCCAAACTAAAATTTTATCTTCACACAACTAGAGCTTTCTTTTGGTGGTATTTAATCACCGCCGGGGTTTTTATTTTTTGCTAAATTATCAAACAATGACCAAAAATTTTGAAAAAAAAACACATTTTTCTTTGTTTCTGTTATAAAAGTTTGCAAATAAATAATTGTTCTTCATAAATTTAGGCCGAGATGTATTCTGCTACATGTCTATGGTGAAAATAACCCAAATTAGGATGTATTTTTTAGTTTATAGGAAAGTTATAGAGTTCACAAACTATGGTATAGATCTGAATATTGATCAATCCTGAAGTTCTGACAGCCAATCTAATTTCTTGAGGTCCAAGAATGTCAGAACAAATGACCCCTTTTTGCAGAGTAGACAGTCCGACGTACTTCATAAGAGGCATGGCGAGTTTTTTGAAGTTGTATTTTTTTTGTCATAATTTTTCAGAAAATGAAAAAATGCAAAAAATTATTTTCACTATTTTTTTTTACATACTGTCACCAGTGCAGTACAGCTTCTTCATATAACTGGCATGGCGGTGATCAGGGACACTGACTGGTGACAGTATGAAAAAAAATATATATATATATATATATTTTTTGTATTATTATTTTTAATTTTTTATTGCATTTTTTTCTTTTTTTTAAGATTTTTTTTTCATATTTCACTATGTCCAAAGTAATACAATGTTTTTTGTTTTTTTTTGTGCTTAGCTGTGATTTGGCCACAGCTAATCACATGACATGTGCATGTGATTAGCTGTGACCATTCACAGCTAGACAGTAGTATACAATGGATGGCATGAATGAAGCCATCCATTGTATACAACTGTCATGTGACTTGCTGTGATTGGTCACAGCAGGTCACATGGTACCTGCAATGGGGCCGATACTCAGATCTGTCATCGGCCGTGTCCGAGGTACACGGCCGGTGACAGATCGCGCCGCTGCGCGGCTCTACAAGCGTGAAAAGTGCGCATGTGCAGGAGGACGCCATTTGGCATCCAACCCGGAAATCCAGTACATTTTGCCAGCCGCCTTTTGGCTATTGGCCGGGCGTGTATTGGTTAATGTTGATAAATGTAAGGTTCTGCACTTGGGGGCTAAGAATATGCATGCATCATACATACTGGGGGGGGGGGGTACAACTGGGGGAATAAATGGTGGAGAAGGATCTGAGGATTCTGGTAGATCACAAGCTTGAAAATGGCATACAATGCCAAGCTGCGGTTTCTAAAGCGAGCAAAATCCTCTCTTGTATTAAAAGAGGTATAGACTCCAGAGAGAGATATCATTTCCCCCGGTACAAATCATTAGTAACACCTCATCTGGAATATACAGTTCAGTTTTCGGCACCAATTCACAAAAAGAACATTGGGGAACTGGAGAAAGTACAGAGAAGGGAAACCAAACTGATAAGAGGCATGGAGGAGCTCAGCTATGAGGAAAGATTAGAGGAACTGAATTTATTCTCTCTTGAGAAGAGGAGATTAAGGAGGGATATGATCTCCATGTATAATACATAAGGGGGGATATGATCTCCATGTATAATACATAAGGGGGGATATGATCACCATGTATAATACATAAGGGGGGATATGATCTCCATGTATAATACATAAGGGGGGATATGATCACCATGTATAATACATAAGGGGGGATATGATCTCCATGTATAATACATAAGGGGGGATATGATCACCATGTATAATACATAAGGGGGGATATGATCACCATGTATAATACATAAGGGGGATATGATCTCCATGTATAATACATAAGGGGGGATATGATCTCCATGTATAATACATAAGGGGGGATATGATCACCATGTATAATACATAAGGGGGATATGAGCTCCATGTATAATACATAAGGGGAGATATGATCTCCATGTATAATAAATATGGGGGGGATATGATCTCCATGTATATTATATATGGGGGGGTATGATCTCCATGTATAATACATAGGGGGATATGATCTCCATGTATAATACATAAGGGGGGCTATGATCACCATGTATAATACATAAGGGGGGATATGATCTCCATGTATAATACATAAGAGGGGATATGATCTCCGTGTATAATACATAAGGGGTGATATGATCACCGTGTATAATACATAAGGGGGATATGATCCTCATGTATAATACATAAGGGGGGATATGATCACCATGTATAATACATAAGGGGGATATGATCTCCATGTATAATACATAAGGGGGGATATGATCACCATGTATAATACATAAGGGGGGCTATGATCACCATATATAATACATAAGGGGGGATATGATCTCAATGTATAATACAGAAGGGGGGGATATGATCTCCATGTATAATACATAAGGGGGATATGATCACCATGTATAATACATAAGGGGGATATGATCTCCATGTATAATACATAAGGGGGATATGATCTCCATGTATAATACATAAGGGGGGCTATGATCACCATGTATAATACATAAGGGGGGATATGATCTCCATGTATAATACATAAGGGGGGATATGATCTCCATGTATAATACATAAGGGGGGATATGATCTCCATGTATAATACATAAGGGGGATATGATCTCCATGTATAATACATAAGGGGGGATATGATCAGCATGTATAATACATAAGGGGGGATATGATCAGCATGTATAATACATAAGGGGGGATATGATCTCCATGTATAATACATAAGGGGGATATGATCTCCATGTATAATACATAAGGGGGGATATGATCTCCATGTATAACACATAAGGGGGGATATGATCTCCATGTATAATACATAAGAGAGGATATGATCTCCATGTATAATACATAGGGGGGGGGGGATATGATCTCCATGTATAATACATAAGGGGGGATATGATCACCATGTATAATACATAAGGGGGGATATGATCTCCATGTATAATACATAAGGGGGGATATGATCTCCATGTATAATACATAAGGGGGATATGATCACCATGTATAATACATAAGGGGGGATATGATCAGCATGTATAATACATAAGGGGGGATATGATCTCCATGTATAATACATAAGGGGGGGATATGATCTCCGTGTATGATTCATAAGGGGGATATGATCTCCGTGTATAATACATAAGGGGGGATATGATCTCCATGTAAAATACATAAGGGGGGATATGATCACCATGTATAATACATAAGGGGGGATATGATCACCATGTATAATACATAAGGGGGATATGATCTCCATGTATAATACATAAGGGGGGATATGATCTCCATGTATAATACATAAGGGGGGATATGATCTCCATGTATAATACATAAGGGGGATATGATCCTCAGCCTGACTGTAATTTGGCACTGCAGGAGTTTGGTCAGAGAGTGCTTAAGGAGGAGGTGTCTTCCCAAGTGCTGTGCTCTCTGCCTCCCCCTATAGTGCAGTACCGCTGTGTGAGTGAAGATAAAAGTCCTGCGATTGTTTAAAAGGCTGTTTATATGTACTGTATGCGTGTGTGTGTGTTTATATGTATGTACAGTATGTATGTACGTTACTTTTAATCCTGACTCCCATTCCTATATGACCAGAACTGCATTTAGTGCTTGTTTGTAATAGCAGCAAGAACTGCCACTCCTCTGAAAAGTGATCCATGCTCAGACTGCTTTTCAGAGGCATTTGACAGGCGGTGAAAAAAGGCATTATGCCACCCCCTGTTTTAACCCCCTAAATGAAGCATCACCAGGCTACAACTGTGCAATGCATGTGTACACCCTCAGATGCTGTTTCTGCATCTAAAGGGGAGAAGTTTGATGTGGTAAAAATGGCTCAACCACATGGTTTTACCACCCCCAACCTAGCATGTGAATAAGCCCTTGGTTAACATCTGTGCAACTGCGGTGCTGCTGGTAGGGCAGCCCATTGACAGGAATGGGCTGCCCTACCAGCAGAAACTAATGGAAAGAAGAGTATAAATGGAACCTGCGAAGCGGACTAGGGTTAATGTGTAGATGAAGCTGGCTGCTGCTAGCAATACCACAGGTGTGTGAATACAAACATAAATAAATGCTGCACTGCCACTAGTGGTTAAATGTGCATCACTACATTCGTGATTGTGGCCCACAATTAAATATGTGAGTTTATACCATATGAAACATAATATGCCTTGTATGTACCCTTCCTCCCCAGGGTCTCAGTTCATCCCTATGATTAGGGAGAAGTTTGCATTCCTATATACCGTGCGTGCAGAAACCAATGCTAACAAACTGTGCTATATTAGTGAAATACTGTGCAAATAAGTGTGCAAATAGTACAACAGTCATGGATATCAGTCCTCCCAATATAAACCGGTTTCAAGTCAAGGCATGAAGAAAATAAATCATTAAAATACATATAGGCAGTGCACTCGTGTACAAATATTAAAGTCCCAGTACACCACTTTCCACATTCAAATATTTAAAGTCCCAATGTGAAACAGTTTCCACATTCACATCCCATGTGATACTATGTGATTCAGTGATCGATCTTCTTATCCATAAAAATCTTTGTGTTGAGTGCTCCCCCTCCAGAGCCCCATTCACCACAAGATGTTGACCAGCCGCATAGGTAGGTCAAACTGCACATTTGGTGCTTCAGCCCCTACAACGATCAGCTGCCTGTGTATTCTTGTACTCACTTTTGTTGCCAGCGGTTTAGACATTAATGGCTGTGTGTTGAGTTATTTTGAGGGGACAGTGAATTTACATGTTATACAAGCTGTACACTGACTACGTCACATTGTAGCAAAGTGTCATTTCTTCAGTGTTGTCACATGAAAAGATAGAATCAAATATTTACAAATATGTGAGGGGTGGACTCACTTCTGGGAGATACTGTGTATTGTAAAGTTTCATGAAAGATCTGTCCATAAATCACTCCCTCATATTTCTCTGCCATCGAAATCTTTACATAGTTATTTTTCTCCCTCTCAGTGCGTCCAGAGGTGAAGGTGTGGGGCCGCCGTCAGTCGGATGATGTGACCAGACTTCATTGCCTGGTGTACGGGTTTCACCCCCGAGATGTGGATGTGAAGTGGATGAGGAATGGGGTGGATCATGTTCCTTCAGATGAAATGACTCCAATTCTCCCCCATCCTGATGGCACCTATCAGATCAAAGTCAGTGTGGAAGTGCCAACCAAGGAGGGAGACACTTACTCCTGTCATGTGGATCACAGCAGTCTTGGGGATGAGACTCTCAGCGTGAAATGGGGTGAGTCCATTTCGTATATAAATGAATGCTTGCCATGCAACATGGCTTATTTACAAAGCCTGGTTCAAAAAAAACCTTCAACAAAAATGAAGCAGTGGCCACTGCCTGGGCTGTTTATTTGTGCAAAAGCTCTATATTTGCTCCTGTTTTCTCTGATTTTGGTAAATCAGCAAAAAACTTCTCTTTGGTGAATGGGATTCCAAGACCGCTATGGGTTTCTAAAGAGACAGAACAACTCTGATCAATAATTATATACAGAACTGGATTCTCACGAGCATAGAAGCTGTTTATTCACAGGCTCCCTTTCTGCAATTGAAATGTCTGAGTTGGAGTTATTGAGTTTTGTAAATAAACTTACGTAGATAGATAGATAGATAGATAGATAGATAGATAGATAGATACAGACAATTAAATGTGAAAATGAGCCCAAGGCTCCTTTTGATACCTGAAAATGAAAATACAAAAAGACTCTTTACATGGGTTAAAATGAAACATTTTACTTAATTTTTTTACTCCTGATTATAATAAATAAAAAAAATAGTAGGCAGAAAAGGATAAACTGCTGGAAGATTTTCCAGTCCAGCAAATTAATTATATTTGAGTGTTCTTAGTGTGTTGCAGTTCTTCACTCTCCATGCTCACACTCAGAATGACATTCAGTCATTAAGGATTTGTCCAAAAATTGTTTGTTTTTATCTGCTGGTACCTTTTACCAGTGAGGTCAGCTGCTCCATAATTAGCCATATTCAGCTTGGTTTATGAATAGCTCATTAGGGCTCATGTACACGAGATGTTTGGAAAACTCTTCTGAATGATGGAAACTGACTGCTGGAAAACGTAGGTTAAAAAACATCAGTTCATCCGTGTTTACATACCGTGTTTATGCGCATTTGTGTTTAGAAGTAATTTTAAAAGATAACCTCAGGAGACCTTCCCAAATGCCCAGAATGCACTGACAAATAGTAACTAATTAACTATTCAGACATTTTGAGAGAAATAGAGAGAGCAGAAGCAGAGAGAGCAGTATGTGTTGAGATGACCTGTCTTTTCTGGTTGTATTCACTATGGATCCCATCATGAGCATAATGCGGCGCATTCTACCATTCTTTCCTTCACGCAAAACCTGGAACTGACTGCGTTGGTGTAGCGGGTCCATTTGAATACATGGAAAAAGCTTTGCATGCATTTCTGATGATGAAAAAAAGTTCTGGACAGCATCTGGATATGGAACAGTTAAAAAACGCTTCTAAACGCAAACGCTTATAAATGCGGTTAACCGCATTTACAAGCGTTTGGCATTTGAAACGTTGGTAAAATCTACTCCTGAATGCAAGTTTAGTGCGTTCAAAAAAATTTAAACTCAACTGCCTGTATAAGACGATGTGTACATGGACACATAGGAAAACATTATGGAGAGTTCCGGGGCTGCTGAAAAAAACGCTGAACAGCTCCTGAACGTCAGTTTAGCAGCTGCAGTGTACTGTACATGAACCCTTATACAATTGCCAAGTACAGCCTCCAGATTGGGTCTTAGATGTTTATGAGATAAGGGCTCAGATACCGTTCATATCCCCCTGATGAAGTCACATGACCCGGTGACGTAATGCGTAGGGGAGGGGCTCTGACATCACGACGTTGTCTTGGACACAGCACAGCACGGCAAGCATAGCAGAAACTGCAGGACAGGCTGAAACTGCCTTACTCTGAAGCCTATGCTAAAAACTCTGTATGGAACTTGCAGCAGCAAATAAAGCCTTAATTTAAAAAGGATAAAGCACTATGATGGTTTTGTTTCTTCATACAATCATCCTGTGATATACTGGAGAAAAATCAGTATAGGAGGAAGGAGACCTTTGGAAGAAAAAGCGAAATATCCATCCAGCCATCAAATCCTGATCAGCAGCAGGCATAATCACTCCAGAGATCCCAGGTGGATTAAGATCTAGTATAATCATCCCATTTGCCATCAGGAATATCCTAAGCAGGAGGATCATCCCAGCAGTCCTATAAGGACAAAAAGCTAGTTTTGCCTTTTTATAAGGCAAAACCTGAGGTGAGCGCATAATAAAATCACACTACACGTGGATTATGGGATTGCACCATCATAATTTAAAGGAGGACTGTCTATGAGCACTTTTTCATATATATTGTTTTTATCACTATTTACTATTGTCACCAGCACTGTATGCGGTATTTATTTATGATGTTATAAGCAGATGATAATTGTATTTTATACACTAGATAGAAGTATATATATTATTTTATTATTTTTTCATTTTTTTTTCTTTGGATTGTCATTTTGAAACAGTGAATATTGTAATTATTTATACACAGGAGCGCGGCACAATTTATATATTTAATTTTCTCAGATACCTTGCTGTTCTTAGAGGTCTTGGACTTGGTTTGCAGATAATAACTCAGAAATCATGCATCTCTCAGATAAAGGGATACACATCATGTGGGTTTTAAATAAAGATTCATGCATCATTTGGCTTTCAGTTAAGGGCTCAAACATCATTTTTTATTATTATTATTATTATACAGTATTTATAAAGCGCCAATAGTTCGCTCAGCGCTGTACATTACAAAGGGAGACAGAACATGTGACAGAACAATACCAATACAATGCAAAACATGAGGAGATCAAGGGCCCTGCTCTTTCGAGCTTACAATCTAGGAGGGAGGGGGTGGTGGCACAGGAGGAGATAGCTGTGGGGGATGGAGTGGTAGGAAGAGTGGAGGAGGTCGGCAAGTTAGCAGGGGGTGGGGTAGGCTTCCCTGAAGAGATGGGTTTTCAGGGTGCGCCTAAAGGAGAGGAGAGTAGGTGATAATCTGATGGGTTGGGGCAGGGAGTTCCAGAGGATGGGTGACACCCTGGAGAAGTCCTGGAGGCGGGCATGGGAGGAGGAGACCAGGGAACTAGAGAGAAGGAGGTCTTGTGATCATGAAGCTATAAATAAGAGCTGAGGGTTTGGACATCATGCAACACTCCAACAAAGGTTTAGGCAACAGATAGGAGCTCAGATTCCCCACAGATCGCAGCTTTTCTTACAGTTTCTAAGAACACGGTCAGTCAGTGGACAGTACCCTCCAGCCCCCCCCCCCCCCACACACACACACACACACACACCCACATGTGGAAAATGTGGAACCTCTTCATTCTTTTGTGCATTCTATTTTATTCTTATCACAGTTTTTATTCTCTATTTATGTTTTATTTCTCTCTTTTTCTGTAGCACTTACATTATTACTCACATTCCTGCTTACTTTTGTATCTGCAGAACCAGGCCATTATAACATCGTAGTCGCCCTTACAATTCCCCTTGTCTTGGTTGCTTTAATCCTGCTAGTGACAGTTATACTCCGGAAGAAAATCTCAGGTGAGTTGGTGAATGATAAATATTTTATTACAATTCAAGGCATTCTTCAGGCATTCTGAGGATTAGGTAGCTTTTTAAAAATTCTTGTTAGCGCAAAGCACCTGGCTAGGTAGTTATAGTGCATTTCACAATCCAGTACTCTCTGACTGACTTCATAATAATGAGTGAGTTTGGGAACATACACTGCACGTGTGAGCTGCTTAAGACTCAAATATACTAAAGATGTATTTTCACAATGGGAAAAACTTTTTGTATGGCATAGCCTTATTGTTCGCAACAAATCGAAATCAAAAACTCACTTGGCAGTCAGATATCAGAGCTTGCCAAACATAAGCAGCTACTTAAAGTACAGAGCTCCCACTCCTAGTCTCCTTATACTCACTTGTCCCTCATCCAATGATATACTACTGACTACATCACCCAGACACTTGTCAAAATATATTCCTAGCAAATGGACACAGTCTGGAATCACATTTATTCCTTTGGACTTCTGAGTGCTGGATCATTCTCCAGTCTAACTCTCCATAGGGATACAAAAGGAGGGCAGCTGCATTAATAGGCACTCCTCATGGGATTGCATCGGCTCCCCTTTTTTCTTAAAATAGATAATGTTGTGTTCCTTTTGTCTCCTTTTCCCCCTTTTTGTTCCCATTCCCTTGATGTTAGATGCCATGTGATCAAATGTTGCCTCGAGGTTGTCATTTAAAACTGCTGTATGGAATTGACAGTTAATCTTTGTGGTGTTGGAGGAGTGCAAATTTGAAGGAACTGTGTCAGAGCCTCAATAACAAATTCCAAGAGGCATGCTTTCCCCATGGCAGTTTGAATAATTGATGCCTGCTCCATTTGTGTGCTGCTCCCATGAAAAGTCTTCTTCCTCAGCTATTTAGATGTTTCGGGTATCCAAATGATGAGTGGATACAACATTGCCCACAGCTGCCTTCAGGAGCAGCTCCAGTGTCTGATGTTGCTGCTGTCATGCAAAGCCTTCTTCCTCAGCTATTTGGATGTTTCAGGCATCCAGATGATGAGTAGATACAACATTGCCTACAGCTGCCTTCAGAAGCAGCTCCAGTGTCTGATGTTGCCAGTCTGTCTGCACACCCTAAGCATTCTGAGGATGCAGAAAACAGGTGGAACCAAGAAGATCTACCCAGTGTCCACAGTTCCTCAGAAGATCTGTCCAGTGTTCCCAACTGGATTGGCTCAGTTTTTCTTTTTCTCAAAGTGGAGAGCACACTAAGAGAAAGATTATAAAGAGTATGGCATTCTCCCTATAACTGCCATGGGCCAGAATAAGGAAGGCCTGGGGTGGAAGTCAAGATATGTCCAATCCAAACAAGCAGCCGTGTCACTTCCAGCTGCAGAGGAGAGAGACCCACGAGGTGGGTGCAGTAAGATGGCGGAGCATAAGTGCTGGTCATCGGGAAGTATCGTCTATTCAGGTTTCAAAGCAAAGTAATTGAACCGGATGGCGGCAGAAGGCAAAAGCATCAAAGTCATGGGTGTGCAGCTAGTGCAGCGGACAGCATAGCCCTGGGCACTGTTCAGGGGGCCGAACACCTGTGTATCATATATGGGACTTGCCAAATGCCTACAGCAGGAGTGAAGGTGTGGAGTTGTTGCAAGCAATGTGGAGATCTGCTGCTTCAGTTGCTACCCAGCAGTGAACCACCTACAGTGTATTTTGTGGATTAGAGCACAGGATCCTGCTCAAAAATCGCTGAGCCGAGCAGCATGGACACATGAGTACCGGTATGGGACTTAAACCCACTATTGAGCAGAGTAGGGGAGGACTTGTACTGAGAGGGAGTAGAAAAGTCATAAGCTACGTATGTCTACAGCTGCCACCAGGGTCCCATTTCAGGGATGCTGACCTGTCTGTTTCAGTAGAAAAGAAGATGATTACTGGGATTGATGAGACAAAAGAACAAGTGATTGCAGCACCACCAGAGCCTGTGGAGGTGGTGAAGACAGCACAGAATGTTTCAGAAGTGTTGTTAAAGGAGGCAGACTCGAGAGGAGAGAGAATGAGAGTAGTGTGGAGACTCTCTATGGGGGTCTCTAAAATTTACTACAGACCTATGGGTCTTGGACTTGGTGGAATGGGATTCCTCAGAAGGATTCCCCTCCGAATGGTCTTGGGGAAGCTGCCATTGTTCAGAGACACTAACAACCACCAAAACCAGGCTCACCAATGCTTAATTAAAAGGACCTCTAACCCCTTTTTGCATCCAGGGAAGGGAATCAAAGATGAGATACCCTGATTCTTTCAGACAGAGAATTGTTCAAAGAAGGGTGGCTCTAGAATTTAGGTATGATAATCCTTACGTACCCCTTGATATCAGAGCAGATAGAGGCAAAGAGGGAGGACTGGTGCAACAAGGAAATGTGGGAATACCTCCATGTACCTAAACCGCACCACCACCCTGGGTCTGCTGATTTCTGAAAGGATTTTTTCAGCGTCAAGAAAAGTTGGATTTGGAGTTGGGGCCGGATGGTCCACATGGACAAAGTCATCATTACGAAGTTTGGGAAACGAGACAAAGAGTGTTCTGTGAACATTTGGGGCCCGAATGGAAAAATGGTCCAGATCCCATATCTCTACTTGTAAGGCCTATTCTATAGTATCCAGCCATACACATCATGTTTCATGTGTGGATCCCTTCACTTTCCTACTGCTGAATACACTCAGCATGACCCACAGGGGACTTTTTGTCCCCTATGTGACAAAAAATAGTTTAGTGAAAAAAGTCAAATTAAAAATGTGTAAAAAATAGGTTACATCCAGCATCCGCCTAAAAAATTTTTGAGCCCACCCTCACATGCACTCACGTATGAACACAAATGCACATGTTGGAAGCACCTATGCATAAAATTGTCAGTTGTGCTACCCATGTTACATATCACCATGCAAGCCGCAGTGTAAGAATAATTCTAGGCCAATTGTTCATGGTTACCTCTAAACTGATGGCCTGTAGGGGCTTTTAAATTGTTGCCTGTGGAGAATATAAGGTACCGAAGTTTGTCACCATTTTATGGGCACACTGATTTTTAAAGCTTGAAATGGTGAAGGATCTGGGGATTCTGGTAGATCACAAGCTTAATAATGGCAGCAATGCCAAGCTGCGGTTTCTAAAGCAAGCAAAATCCTCTCTTGTATTAAAAGAGGTATAGACTCCAGAGAGAGAGATATCATTTCCCCCGGTACAAATCATTAGTAACACCTCATCTGGAATATGTAGTTCAGTTTTGGGCAGCAATTCACAAAAAGAACATTGGGGAACTGGACAAAGTTCAGAGAAGGGCAACCAAATTGATAAGAGGCATGGAGCAGCTCAGCTATGAGGAAAGATTAGAGGAACTGAATTTTTTCTCTCTTGAGAAGAGGAGATTAAGGAGGATATGATCTCCATGTATAATACATAAGGGGGATATGATCTCCATGTATAATACATAAGGGGGATATGATCTCCATGTATAATATATAAGGGGGAATATGATCTCCATGTATAATACATAAGGGGGGATATGATCTCCAAGTATAATACATAAGGGGGGATATGATCTCCATGTATAATACATAAGGGGGGATATGATCTCCATGTATAATACATAAGGGGGATATGATCACCATGTATAATACATAAGGGGGATATGATCTCCATGTATAATACATAAGGGGGATATGATCTCCATGTATAATACATAAGGGGGGATATGATCACCATGTATAATACATAAGGGGGATATGATCACCATGTATAATACATAAGGGGGGATATGATCACCATGTATAATACATAAGGGGGGATATGATCTCCATGTATAATACATAAGGGGGGATATGATCACCATGTATAATACATAAGGGGGGATATGATCACCATGTATAATACATAAGGAGGGATATGATCTCCATGTATAATACATAAGGGGGGATATGATCTCCAAGTATAATACATAAGGGGGATATGATCACCATGTATAATACATAAGGGGGGATATGATCTCCATGTATAATACATAAGGGGGGATATGATCTCCAAGTATAATACATAAGGGGGATATGATCACCATGTATAATACATAAGGGGGATATGATCTCCATGTATAATACATAAGGGGGATATGATCTCCATGTATAATACATAAGGGGGATATGATCTCCATGTATAATACATAAGGGGGGATATGATCACCATGTATAATACATAAGGGGGATATGATCACCATGTATAATACATAAGGGGGGATATGATCACCATGTATAATACATAAGGGGGGATATGATCTCCATGTATAATACATAAGGGGGGATATGATCACCATGTATAATACATAAGGGGGGATATGATCACCATGTATAATACATAAGGAGGGATATGATCTCCATGTATAATACATAAGGGGGATATGATCTCCATGTATAATATATAAGGGGGGATATGATCTCCATGTATAATACATAAGGGGGGATATGATCACCATGTATAATACATAAGGGGGGGATATGATCTCCATGTATAATACATAAGGGGGATATGATCTCCATGTATAATATATAAGGGGGAATATGATCTCCATGTATAATACATAAGGGGGATATGATCACCATGTATAATACATAAGGGGGATATGATCTCCATGTATAATACATACGGGGGAATATGATCTCCATGTATAATACATAAGGGGGGATATGATCTCCATGTATAATACATAAGGGGGGATATGATCTCCATGTATAATACATAAGGGGGATATGATCTCCATGTATAATACATAAAGGGGGATATGATCTCCATGTATAATACATAAGGGGGGGATATGATCAACATGTATAATACATAAGGGGGATATGATCACCATGTATAATACATAAGGGGGGATATGATCTCCATGTATAATACATAAGGGGGGGATATGATCTCCATGTATAATACATAAGGGGGGATATGATCTCCATGTATAATACATAAGGGGGGATATGATCTCCATGTATAATACATAAGGGGGGATATGATCTCCATGTATAATACATAAGGGGGGATATGATCACCATGTATAATACATAAGGGGGGATGTGATCTCCATGTATAATACATAAGGGGGGATGTGATATCCATGTATAATACATAAGGGGGGATATGATCTCCATGTATAATACATAGGGGGGGATATGATCTCCATGTATAATACATAAGGGGGGATATGATCTCCATGTATAATACATAAGGGGGATATGATCTCCATGTATAATACATAAGGGGGGATACGATCTCCATGTATAATACATAAGGGGGGGATACGATCTCCATGTATAATACATAAGGGGGGATATGATCTCCATGTATAATACATAAGGAGGGATATGATCTCCATGTATAATACATAGGGGGGGATATGATCTCCATGTATAATACATAAGGGGGGATATAATCTCCATGTATAATACATAAGGGGGATATGATCTCCATGTATAATACATAAGGGGGATATGATCTCCATGTATAATACATAAGAGGGGATATGATCACCATGTATAATACATAAGGGGGGATATGATCTCCATGTATAATATATAAGGGGGGATATGATCACCATGTATAATACATAAGGGGGGATATGATCACCATGTATAATACATAAGGGGGGATATGATCACCATGTATAATACATAAGGGGGGATATGATCACCATGTATAATACATAAGGGGGGATATGATCTCCATGTATAATACATAAGGGGGGATATGATCACCATGTATAATACATAAGGAGGGATATGATCTCCATGTATAATACATAAGGGGGATATGATCTCCATGTATAATACATAAGGGGGGATATGATCACCATGTATAATACATAAGGGGGGATATGATCACCATGTATAATACATAAGGGGGGATATGATCTCCATGTATAATACATAAGGGGGGATATGATCTCCATGTATAATACATCAGTGGTTCATATAGTGAACTCGTTGTAGAGTTATTTATCCTGAGGTCATCACAGAGCACAAGGGGGCACTCTTTACGTCTGGAGGAAAAGAAATTTAATGTTCAAACACGGAAAGGTTTCTTCACAGTAAGAGCTGTGAAAATGTGCAATAGACTCCCTAAAGAGTTGGTTTTGGCCAGCTCAGTGGATTGCTTTAAAAAAGGCCTGGATTCTTTCATAAATACACAGAATATAACTGGATACAGGGGCGGACTGACCATTTGGAAACTCGGCACTGCCCGAGGGCCCGGGGTCAGTAGGGGGCCCCATGAGATGCCCCTGGTACCCTTTTCATAGGCTTTTTTGAGTTTGGGCAAGGACACAGGGGCCCCATGATCCCCTATTGCCCGGGGGCCCCATGAGTTGTCAGTCCGCCCCTGACTGGATACTAATATTTATAGGTATACTTGATCCAGGGAATATCCAATTACCTCTTGGGGGATCAGGAAGGAATTTTTTTCCCTGAAGGAGCAAATTGGATCGTGCTTTGCTGGGTTTTTTTTGCCTTCCTCTGGATCAACCGTGGGTATAGGATTATAACTTTCTTTTTTTTTTTTAATGGTTGAACTGGATGGACTTTTTTTTCAGCCAGCCTAACGATGCAACTATTTACTCTCCACAACATCATCTTTATAGTTTACTGAAAAAAAAGGGTTACATGTTGTGATTTTTATTAAAAAATTATAGTTTTTTTTACTAAAATTTTGCATATCATAAACTGTTGTGCTAACATCGTGTGAAATAAAAGTTGGAACTACAACTATTTTATTTTGTGGGGTGACTGCTACTTTAAGATAATATACTTTGGGGGTTTTAAGTAATCTTCAGGCCTAAAATGATTTTTAAACGTGCAAAAAAAAACACAAAAATGGCTCTGGCGACTAAAGGGTTAAAGCTTTTACTACTCATTAAGAGAAAGTAAATATTGTATATTGTCCATAGTCTGGGAAGAGGTGACCGTTAGGATGATTTGTCTGAATTTTTCACTAGTTTTTCTGTACAAATTGCAATGTAATCATAACAATTTTCATTTTATTGTAATTAATTTTTAAGGAAAATGTCAAGAGAAAAGAAAGGAAAAGAAAGAGAAAAAAACGAGATTTTCTGACTATCAGGTAATGAAGGATTTTTTTTTCTTATGAGCTGGCTTTGCCAATAACCATTATTTATTATTCATTTATATTTCTATAGTGCTTTTCTTCCCGGTGACTTAAAGTGCATTTACCTGCTTTTGGGGCACATGGTGAGGCAGCCATTTTGGACACACTCAGTAGAATATCATACTAGGGCCAATTTTAGAAAGGAACTAAATAATATATCAGCGTGTCTTTGGAGTTTGGGAGGATCTTGGAGCAATTCACACAAGCCCAGGGAGAACATTGAAACTTCATGCAAATTTGAACTCGAAGCATGGACCCCATTGCTGAAAGGCAGAAGTACTAACCACTAGGCCACTGTGTTACCCTTGAACTCTCTGCTGCTCCATAGTGAATGATGTCATAGTGGGTTGGTATTGGTCTGCAAACTGATCACAGTTGCTGATATAGCAAGTTAGTCAAATCAGTGGGTCCAGCTGGTTAATCAGCCAGCTCTGCTGGGAAGCTGATATACCAGTGAACAATTGCAATCCAAATAACAAACAGCCCATTAAAGAGCGCTTGCTATGCTAAAGTAGAGGGTGAGGAATATAGACGATGTGTTTAATTCTTCCATTATTAAAGTGATTCTTCTCTCTCCCTCCCCCCAGCCCCACCTTATACTTACCTGAGCCCCATCTTGATCCAGCGATGTACATGAGAGCTCCCCCAGGTCTCTCTCCTCATTGGCTCACACAGCAGCAGGAGCGAGGCTTTTGCTGCTGTCAATCACAGCCAGTGAGCCAATGAGGAGATAGCAGGGGACGCTCTGTGTGTGAATTGACAATGTTCATTCACAGGAGGAAGGCTCGGGAGCGAGCCTGCTCCATTACCCAAGGATCTGGGCTGCTCCTTGCAAAACCATTGCACAGTGCAGTGAAGTAAAACATGTTTTGTTTTGTTTTTAATTACAACCTTTAGAATCACTTTAAGTTTGTAGTGTTATTGGTCTGTGTAAAGCTGGCCATTGATGGTTCATCTTTTTCTTGTTCAGTCATTGGGCTGAATGAAAAAAAAATGAGGTAGATGGAGGAATCTCTCCACTGGGACATTTTATTATGACAATGGGACTCTCTGCTGCCAGAATACACTAATCAGGAGTTGCAGCCACTCATCAATAAACATTTCTAAATTGTCTGTTCAATAAAAGTCAATCTAACAACTGACTTCTGCCAAACAGGGTGGCCACACATTGATTGAACTATGGCCAGTCTCTGCTAAAACACTCACATTTTAATCTATCTATGGCAAGCTTAAGTCTAACTTTGGTCAAACTTTGATAGCCCATTGAAGCCCATAAAAAAGGGCTGTGGGAGCAGAAGTTTTAACACTTCCCCAGACCCCTGCACAGAGACCACTGCTTCCACTCAGAGAGCAAATTCCCAATCTACAGCATGCTGGCAGGGGGCTGGCTTTTCTACTTAGGGTTTGGCTTCTTTATAAACAAAACAAACTGTAAGGCTTTGCACATGTTTTGCTTTGATACACCTGGATCAGGGGTCTCCAAACTTTCCAAACAAAGGGCCAGTTTACTGTCCTTCAGACTTTAAGGGGGCCAGATTGTTGCCAGCGGGGGTAGAAAAAGTCCCAGTGCCAACATCAGTGAGAGTAAACAAGGTCTCAGGTGTGGTGTTCAGTTGCGTAGTGCCTGTGGTCAGTAGAAGGAGGAGTAGTGCCCCATCATTGCTATCACTGGAAGGAATATTGGCCCATCATTGATGTTAGTGGATGGAATAGGTCCCCCATCATTGATGTTAGTGATAAGAATAGTGTCCCATTGCTGGTATCAGTTGGGGGAATTATGCCCCACTTTTGGTGTCAATGTTAGGAATAGTGCTCCAAGGGCCGGACAAAAGCTAGCAAAAGGCTGCATCCAGCCCTCAGACCGCAGTTTGGAGACCACTGACCTGGGATATAGTTAGCTGAGCATGCACACTAGCATTTTTTTAAAGCCTAGAAGCTATTATGAGCATTTTTTTCTGCTGCTAGAAGCGAATAGTGTTATCCTATGTGCCCATGCACACTATTTTATGCTAGAAGTGTTTATCAAGCCGCAATGTTTTTTGCAGAGTTTTTGGGAGCGTTTTCCCAGAAGAAAAAATGCTGAATGCTCCTAAATGCTCCGAACAGCTTTTTTTGAGTGTTTTTTTGTTCTTCATGTACTGTAAAAATGCTAACAAAACGCTAACACTCCTAAACTCTATTACAAGCTGGCATAAAAACGCTATTATTATCAGTGTTTTTCATCCAGTGTTTTTTTTTTTCAAGCATTTTTTGAGCTTATACAAAATGCGTAGTGTGCATGGAGCCTTAATCTGAAAGTTAAGTTCTGCTTTAAAACAGAACTAAACTCTCCCATCATTTACAGCCAAGGGAGCTGCCATCTAGCCTCTGTCTGATCTGCAATTTCCTTGGTCTCAATATGTGATCAGTTATGACACCAGCCATTTGATGACTTGACAATTTGATTGAGAGCACAAGCAGCTGCAATAGTCATCATTCACAGAATGCCTCAAATATGACTGTTTTGGGAAACAGTTAAATTGATGGGTTTAGCTCCACTTTAAGACCTAACCTAATTCCATGTAACTACATACTGTTTTCCATTTATACTTCTAATGCTAGTTAGCAATTGGAAGAGTCAGGTCAAGTCAGACCTTGTCACATTGGCATTCCTGTCGCAAGTTGGCACTTGGTACAATCACATTGGCATTCCTGTCGCAAGTGGCAGCTCCCTATGTCAGGATTGTTAAGGGACCACTCACTTGCTCTTAGAGCATCACTCCTTCACAGCAAGGCACCACTATCCTATTTAATAATAAGGTGTATTCCATCTCCTGGCTGCTCTATACAATTAAAAAGAAGTTTAAAATTCAGAAAAAGAAAACATTTATACTCACCTAGGTGGATGCAGCATTGGTCCGATGCAACATATTTCCAGTGTGGCTTTTAATACTAAGCAATCAAAGACCGCTTTGCTCTGCCCCTCCAGTACTTACTGGTTACCGGGCTGTGCAGGGGGTGGGAGCGTATGATTTAGGTTCTCAGAGGCATGCTGAGAGACAGAACCAGCTGCTGATCAGGCATCTGGGTGGATCCCGACAATGGCTTTGCGATGTCAGCCAACAGCAGAAAAAGGGTCACAGGAGTGCAGAATGAAGTGTATTCCTGAGATTCACAGGAGAAGTGGGACCAATAGAGCTTTAGTCCTATTTCTTCTTTAACACTTTTATTCCTGCGGGGAAGTACAGCTTTTGCTATACATCTGCTGCTCCGTCAGGAGACTTGTGGCCCTCCTACACTTGAGCTGCAATGCCCACCTTTCCTTTCGCCTGTCCATTCAGAAAACTTTGTATTGGGTATATGGGTTCACAAAATACAAGATGTTTTGTTAATGAATGAGAGGAGAGAAGGGGGCGAAAAACAGCACGGCTTGTGTGTAAGAGAGCCTCAGGGCTGCAGGTGTCCCATCGGAGCAAAAGAAATATAGCAAAAGCTCACAATCTTTAAATAGGTTTAGGCCTAAAAATATCATATGGTGGACTTTGACTGTGCTGAAGACCACAAAGGAGGATAATTTAGAGACTCTAGAAATCAGCACTTTGTTTATATATACCACAAAATGGCACCGGATATTTTAGTTAGGAACTATGGACATTGAATAATTTGATTGTTTATACAAAATGCTTTGACACATATGAAATTGCAATCACTGTATTTTTACCTTATTTATTATATTTGCATTTTGCACATTGTCTATTAAGTAGCACAGTCAAACCCTTTTGATTTGTAGTTCTTCTGCTAACCATCCCTCTGGTTAATTATACTGTTCAGGGACAACACTCAAGTTGGCCCTCGAGCCATATCGGGAATCACATGTTTACAAGATTATGAGAGGCCTTCCCTTTTTCAGTGGTTCTAGGCCCAGTCTGGAGGGGTCCTGCCAAACACCCGAGGCACACGAGATATGGTGACCTAGAATTACTAGACCATCCTACGCTAGACAACCACTAGACTACAACTGGCTCTAATGTCCACACTCCTTAGATATTATATATCTTATTATATATATGAGTGGCACAGTGGCTTAGTGGTTTGCATTTCTGCCTTGCAGTAATTGGGTCATGGGTTCAATTCCCAACCATGGCACCTTCTGCATGGAGTTTGCATGTTCTCCCTGTGTTCACATGGGTTTCCTCCCACACTCCAAAGACATGCTGATAGGTTAATTGGCTCCTGTCTAAAATTGTCCTAGTTTCATCCTGTCCATGCAGGATCTCCTGCATGGTAGGGGTTGGGGAAAGACCTGGCAACCTACCCTGTAAAATAATTGCTGAGAGAATTCTTGTAAAAAGTTGCTTACGAGTGACGGTTCATGCAATCGCCAAGGGTCAGATATGACTGAAGGGAAAGATAGATAGATCTTATTATACTAACTCTTAAACCAGTCATAGACAGACCGAAATTCGGCCTGTTCAGCAGGAATTGGCTGAATTTCAATCCATGTATGGGCACGCTGTTTGTACTGAAGTCAATATATCAATCAACTTCCGTACAACCAACCTGTTAGTTTTTTTTTCATAGATCATTGCTGGCAGCTATAGCCACCAGCAGTGATCATTGTATTCTGCCAATGGGGAAGACACCCCACAGGTAGAACACAATAGCGATGTGCAGTCCAGCACTTATGGCAGCACTCGAAACTGTTACCCTTAATGCTGCATGAAGATTCTCCTTAAGTAAGACTTGGCTTACTTGTGCTGATAGTTCTTACTGAACCCATCAAAGAGGCATTGTTGGCTTAAAATGTTTATGGACCTATTCTTGCATTATTTAACACATTAATAAACAGCCAATGGTTTACATTAGAGTTCAAATATTACTTATCCCATTGTTGGATGTTACAGGGGAAACATTATGGTACAAACCAGTTCTGAGCACACATTGTAGTAGTTCTCCACATGATTCCCATGTAAGGGCCTGTCTTTACTCAGCTTTTCCCCAAAGAGTAGAGATTAAACTGGCTTTCCATGCCCTACATCTTTCTCTTGTTGACTGACTCCATGGCAGCATACATTCAGGTAGCTCCACCTCCCTCCTACCCCATAGGACCCAACTCCCAAAAGGTTTGACGCTGAACCAGAGACAGTGTGTTCCTTTTTTGTCCTCCTCATAGTACCTATTAAGATGGCATTCTCAAGCCTTCATTGGTTTACTGATGGATGTCAGCTCCTGGATCTCTGTCAGGGTTGTGAGTGGAGACTGTTCTCAGCTGTCAGCTACAGAAACTGGTACCATCCTGTCTGTTGTATTCATGGAACACAGACGATCAGGATCACCATTCCAGTTACTGGACTGGTGGTACCAAGGTGACACTGTTGTCCCAGCTATCAGAGGGATGGTGTTAAGATGAGTCTGGACTCTTAGGAAAACAGTGGGGTGGTATTCATGGCACACATGTGTTGAGCATATCTGAGAGCATTCCCAGCCATTGGCAGGGCTATGTTTGGCCAATGCCCAGCTAAGAGCGGGTGGTCCAGCATGTACATTGATCTTCCTGCAGAAGAGGTCTAGATTGCATAAGTATGCATGGCTTGAGGTCAGCACAAGGCCCTTGATCAGATGCTGTGCAGGCTTTTAAGGGGTGACTCAAAAGGGTTTAAGTGGCCATAAGAAAAAAAATAAACAAAAATATATGGAGAGGATTATCTTTGCCTGGGTGATCTATGTACATTGCAGCAATTCAACAGTTTAAGTTTGGTACAGTTTGCTACCTTTTCTTTTTCTGTCCTGAACAGATAACTGTTCCAGTATGGCCTGCTTTCTGTATGGCAGGATTTGGTTCATTATACCTGGTGTAATCATAGTGCTTTGATGTGGGATCCTGTAGTGTGGGCATCTATCTAGCAGTGATTAACCCTTTAGGGTTTTTTTTTTCATCTAGCAAACAGAAACAACTCTTTTGTTGTCCTTTATGACAGCTAAGGAAACTTCAGCAGCTGCAGTTTGAATTGGGAAGGTGATTTTTAAATTACAACATGGCTTGTACATAATTACAGCAATTGTACATATTTTCTCTTAACAATGTGGAGTTCCCCTGCAGAATTGCACAGTATCCCTGTTTGACAGGGATTTGTTTATTTTGCTGTGACAGGTCCATGTGCAACCAGCAATCTAATCCCTCTATGCAGTGACTGCTCTGTGCATGTTAGCACCTAGAGAGGGGTAGTGTCTTCCTTTAAGGTACCTTTACCTGGATTGTCAGTCCTTCTGAGGGGCTTTTAAAGCGGTACAATCCTTGTCTTATTTTATTTCATACTGTCAGTTGTCTGCTTACTGTTTAGAACCAACTGTCACTTCATCCTTGTAGTCAGTCATCACCAAGAATGTAAGGGACAATTTGTGAGGTAAGCTGACTAATGGGCACTTGCCATTAAGTCCCTTCAGATCTGCATGCATCATGCACACCCTAAACTGGGCTTTTGGTGCTCATGCCTTGGCAGCCAAAACCCTGTACGAATTCTTGCTTTGTTCAAGCATCCAGGAAGGAAATTTACAAATACAAACAGGTTGTCACAGGTAGCCAAGACATGCTAAAGGAGTTTGTTACAAGATTCCCTATGCAAGGATTGCCTGCTCTGAAAATGTCCTGCTTTTTTCTTTCCAAGGGTGTGTTCAAATTTTTCCCTATGATGTCTAAGCTAGAAGCACATTCTAGAAGAGTGGTGCAAATTTGAACTGGCCAGAGCAGCAGAGTTCCTTAGTGGTCAGCACTTCTACCTTGCAGCACTGGGTTCCTCAGTTGGAAACCCAACCAGGAAACTTCTACCTGCACTGCAGGATATCAGACTACACACTTATGACAATTAGGTTTTCCAGCTTAAGGAGACACCTATCTGGCCTTCATGAGATTAGCCAGATGCATGGAGTTGATATTCGGAGATGTTGTGTCCTTTAGGGACATACTCAATCATTGAGGGTGCAGAGTCTTCTAGTGGTAACATCAGAAGGTATCTATGTCTGCAATTGCAGCTTATGAACCTCTATGCCAGTGGGTTCTTTTTCCCATGGTTTTTCCTTATTACTTGTCTTTACCCTTGCCTCTCATCCAATGCAATGGAAGTTGGGATGGAAAATATTAATTCTACCCTAAAGAATAATTCTGACAATTGAGAAATCTTGTCTGCTCTGTGAGAGCTGGAACTGTACTCTTCAAAGGCAAGCTTCAACTGACAGCAAAGAACTGGGAATGTGTTTAGCCTGGCCTCCTGCCTCAGAGTAAATGTCTGTGCAGTGAAAGAAGACTGCAGTTCAAGAGTCGCTGTCTAGTTAACCCCAAAGAGGTTTGTTTCTGCAGTTTTTGCTTGAAGTCCAGAAAGAATTAAAAAGAGAAAGCAAGTACTCAATGAGGAAGTCAACAAAGAGCTCCAACTCATTAAGATAGGATACTTCCTGTTCTTTTCAGATTGTGCCACGCATACATATATTATGGGTTGCTGCCCTTCTGATAGGAGGGTACAGCTTTGGTCTCGGCCGCTTGGATCTTCATGTTTGGAAAATCAGTCACCTTCAAGTCTCTGATTGTGACAGAAGAAATCTCCTGCTCTGGCATCAATAGACAAATTCTGCTGACCAATGTCAACTTTTACTTTCTCAGGGGAAGGCAATTTCAATCCCAGCAGATGAGATTTTAAAACCAGTACTATTGTTGCTCAGAAGGATGCCTATTTACACCTTCCCAGAGCTGTCTCTTTTCTGACGTACCTCTGTTTCTACATGGGTCAAAACATTACACAGCTTACATGTTTGCTGGTTGGATTTTCAATCCACGCCTTCTCAAGACTGAGATCTTTTTCAAGAATACAGAGGGGATTCACAAAATTCTGCAAGAGGTTGGCTGGCTAGTGCTTCAAAAAGGGCCATCTGAGAACCTCATTCCTCAATTCAGAATACACTGTTTTTGCCACTAGAGCATACTGGTGGTAGGGCACTGGGTTATCCTGGCTTTCTTCTCTTCATCTGTTAATGTCTGATGAGGATGATTGGTACTATGGTGTCTTCCAACCCTATATTAATGTGGGCTCAGTTGAGGAGTCTTTCTGTCCAGAAGGTTTTTTATCCAACATGCAAACTATTCATATCTCACAAACAAGCAGTGCCTTGAGTGCTGGCACTGTAATAAATCTTCTGTGCTGCAGAACTATGGCCAGTGGAACTCCCCTTTTTGAACATTCTGATATTCTGGCCAGCCCTTTTATGCTCTCTTTGCCTTTTGTCACATAACAGTAGGCTCTTTAGTCTCCATTGCGGCTGAACAACATGACAATGGTGTTTTACATCAAGAGGCAAGTCATAACCTGCAGGGTCAGTCTACTGAGAGAGGTAGAGATGATTGTGACCTGGGTAGAGAAGAATCTCTCTACCATTTCAGTGAGTCTACATTCATAACTTATGGGAGGAATCTTATATTGTGGTCCAGTTGGTTCCTACATCCAGATTCCTCCAAGTTGATTTAATCTCTGGACAAATTTCCAGAGTTAGATATGTTAGCATCTCCTTACTATTACAAGCTGGAAAGTCTTTTCCCAAGCAGCTTGGGCCAGCAAGCCCTGGGAGAGGATGCTGTGACATACCAGGAAACGTTTCACAAGTCATATGCTTTTCATCCAATCTAATCCAAATACAGTTTTTTAGGTCTATTGCTAAATAAAATGGCAATCATTGCAGTAATTCCCCTATAGACAAACAGGCCTTGGTTCCTGGTTTTGGTACAGGGTTATTGGAACCCAGTCCTTTCTTTTCAGATTAGATCTTCTTTCGCAGGATGCAATGCTCCATCCCTTTTCCAGTTTTTCATCCTGAGAGGAAGAGACTAAGCAGCCTTGGATGTTGTTCTCTAAGCTAACATCTAAAAATCCTACAATAGGATTTGAATAAAGTTTGTTCAATTCGGACTGCATTGTTTGCTTTTGCTTTAGTCCTCAAGTCAGGTACATTCTGGACTTATCTTCTGCTCTCCTAAAAGGCAAATCTCTGCACTCCCTGTCATATCCAATGTCTCATGGGTGAACTATTCCTTACTCACCCAATACCTTGATGGGTTGCTGCATCTCAGACTCGAGAGGGAGCCAAGACTCTATGGGATTTACTACTTGTTTTGGGCTTCCTTGCCAGCTCCAGATAAGATCTCTTTTCAGTCCAGCTGTACTACAGACTGAGCCATAAAGACAGCCTCTCTGAGGTCTATCACATCAGCCAATATATTTGCTAATATTAGGACTTAAGGCTAGGAGGAATCCTTTGGTGGCTGGCAGCTCCAAGTGGGTTCACATTCAGTCCAGTTGGAGTAAGGATTGATCCATGAAGCCTCAAAGGACTACATCCTCAGCCAGAAAATTTGCTAGGATCTGGGCATTTAGGACCTTTTAGTGGATCACTGCTCCAGATGGGATTTCCTTTAGTCCAGATTGGAGTAAAGGCTCAGTGATGAAGGCAGCCTCTCTAATGGCTTTTTCCTCAGTTAGGAGGTTTGCCAGGATCTGGGCATTTAGGACCTTTTAGTGGTTCACTGCTCTAGATGGGATCTCCTTCAGTCCAGCTTGGAGTAAAGGCTCAGTGATGAAGGCAGCCGCTCTAAGGGCTTTTTCCTCAGTCAGGAGGTTTGCCAGGATCTGGGCCTTAGGCTATAAGGGATCCTTTTAGGCATTTTGCCTAGTACTGGTAGTGTTTTTACCCATTCTGAGCTGCAGTCCGAGGTGGCTTTGGCATCCTATGAAAACAAAAGATTTGTTTTCCCCCTATGCAGGACCACTAAGGATACCTGGTTTCATGCCCTGACACATTTGAAAAATGCTCACAAGCTACAGCTTTGCTTAGAGTTTTAAAACATCTTTTTGTCACTCTCTCTAGCAAATCCAGTAGGATGGAGATATCACACCCTTTCGCTGGATGGGTCATTCCAGCTTACCAACTGGCTTAAAGGGCTTAAGGCTTGGTTCTTATGGAAACAATGACAACACAGTCAACCAGGAGTGTGTAGACTGTGTGGGCTCCCTTTAAGAGGACACCAGACGTAATTGTAAGGGGATGATATGGTCTTCCACTTAGGCTGTTCTGGCTCACTGTGGTGTGAAGCTAGCTTCCTTATACTGTTCATTTTTAGCAGTAAGGATACTGTTGGCTAAGTGATATGATTGAAACATTACTTTTTTGGCATCCCTCCCTTGTTCTTTTGGCTAATTCCCGAACATGTGCTGCAATGAAGTCAGTCAGGAAAATGAAAAATATCCAGTCAAATACTTACCGTTATTTTTCTTTCCTGATGAACTCCATGGCAGCATGGGTACCCTCTCAGTGTCATGAGTAGGCTAGTTATGGAACCCGGTCTCTGGCTCAGCCTCAAAAGTTATGTGAGTTGGGCTCTATAGGGTAGGACCAGAGGCGGAACTACCCAGATGTATGCTGCCATAGAGGTCATCAGGAAAGGAAAATTACGTAAGTATTTTTATAGGAAATTATCTAGTTTTTGAACTCTCTTCTTTGCTCCTGAACCTTAGCCAATCCTCCCTTAAAATACCTTGCTCCTACCTCACATGGGTAACAAGAGCCAAACCAATAAAAATAAAAGCCATAACAGGAGTCTCCACCTTGCTACACCCATATGCATCCCTGCCAACCCAGATTGTGCAGGCATGGTCCAATATTGTCACTAACTGACTAGGAAAGCTGGTTAAGAGCAGTGCTGTGCAGCTGAAACAAGTAGTTGTAGACAGGAAGTAGCTGAAAGAGTCTGGGGTGCAAAAAAGGGTTAAAGCAGTATTTTATTAAAAAAAAAAAAAGAGAAACTGGCAGTTGTTTATAATAATACATGTGTTTTAGAAAACTAAATTTCAGTTATGTAGGGTTTACATCTACCTAAAACCAATGTTTTTTTCTCTTACAGAATTCTGCAATGCCTTTCATCCCATAGTATGATTTTGAGTGCATCTTTTGCAGAACCATAATCAACGCTTTTTATGATTTAAGTAATTACACCAAGTTGGAAACATAATGTAAAATAAGTCAGGTGACTGAAATAGGTTGGTTTGCAAAACAGATGTTTTCTGTCAACAGCTTCAGAACAGCAATACTCAACACTTCAGAGCATTTTTGGCTGCTGGCAGGAAAAATGTTATCTGGAGTGTTTTCTACAACATCCAGTCTACATATAGAGCTGTTTTCTAGAGTATCATTTCACAGAAAATACTAAGCAACACAAACACTCCATACACCTGAGTGAAAGAACCCTGAGAGTTTTCTTTTAACAATGTACATCAGTTTTTGGTGTTGGAAGTCCAAAGCCAACAAATTGCAATACAAATGAAAAAACACATGAAGGAGAGCCCAGTCACTTGACTGACTTCTCTCCAATCACACTCGAGTACGTAATGAATTAATCCAAAATTCTAGCCAAATATTGCAATGGACTAGGTGAGAATAAATACTAACATCAAGTTATTGCTGTCTTTGACCTCATTTGGGAAAATTTAATTTACACTTCTTGTCTCTATGACCGCTGGAAAAGAATTTAAAGGAATGGCTGTCACTGGCACAAGAAGATGCAGACTGTCATGGTAACCTGACAAAGGATCTAACCCTTCCCAAATTTACAGAATAAAAGTGTTTTGTTGCAACCAGTGTCTTTACTAGAGGGACTGTTCATCACGTGTTGCTCCAATTTCTGTTTGTCTCTGCCACCCATAGGTACAGGCCTGTTTTACTTAATGATAAATCCAGCTTTGAGTATATGAATAGATAATCACCATTATAATGACTATTTTATTCTACTATAACTACAATTTATAGTCTAATCATAATATCTAATCTAATCATAATATACAGTATAATCATTATTATCATATTTTAGAAAACTTACTTTTCTAAAATATATATTAAAATTATAGTATAAGACTTTAGTAAAATATAGTACAAGATTATAGCATAAACTATACAAATGTACATTTAAAGTGACTCTATCATAGGAAATGCGTGGGGGTTGCCACAACTCCCATTTCAAGCAGTTCATTTTAATGTCAACATTTGTATTAAAAAATAAGATTGTATAAGTAATGAATATAATGAAGTGCTGAAAATATAGAAGCCTTGGTTTCCAAAATCCTCCAGCATGCTGGTAACCATCTTTAGCTGCTATATTATCCATTCACATGCACAGTCATAAGATGGAGAATTGCTTGAGGTAAGAGTAGGTTAGGTAAGATCATTCATTGTTAAAATGAGAAAGATTTCTGAGATTTAGAATGGATAAATGTCAGCCTTCCAAGTATGTTATGTTTATTTCTTTATTATTAATGTTATACTCTTTAGAATGTACTGTATACCTTTATATATCAATGAATATACATCAAGATAGAATAAAGATGATTTGAAAAAGAAAATGTGTGCTCTGCTACTAAATATACAAAGACTTCTTCAAAATACAGTGGAAACTTCTTACTAAGACAGAATTATCAAACTCAGACAGTGGACTTCATAAAGAGTGTCATACACATTTTACAATTCCATTGCTCCTCCATGTGAAAAATATTGATGCAGGCAAAATATTCATGCACCTGTTGGTTACAGGTAACAATTCAGCAGTTTGTAATATGCTGTCTTCTGCTGGCCATCTCATTGGGGCCCAACTTATGGACGAGTGCTCAGGATAATATTCCTTTAAGCACTGATAAAGGCACTGGTTCTGGTCTCTTTAAGCATTTAGAATGGCACTGGCTCTGTGTTACTTGTAGACAACACTATTCCCTGGGTCAAAGCGTAGTGTGGTTTTGGCTAGCGACCTCTCACCAACTCCTTTGTTAGCAGGTGATCTTTCTCTATTCACTGTTGGCAGCACAGCCAGTCGATGTCCAGAGTGTCATCCCCTCAATCAGCTGCTGGCTCCTCCAGCATCTCTAGTGCTCTCCAATAACCCAGAATATCTGTCACTGCCCCCCCCTCTCTCTCTCTCTCTCTCTCTCTCTCTCTCTCTCTCAGGCACAGTGGTTAGCGGCCTGCTAGCAGCCTGATGTGCATCCAGTCCCTTTTAACAACTTCCACACTTTTCCTAAGCCTTGAAAAAGCAAGAGGAAACCACCTCTCTTCTTAGCCCCAGTACGTTATGGGATCTGTAGTTTCCTCTTTCCAACCTATCAAGCTAGCTTAGTCTGTGTAAGACTACATGTCCCAAAAGCCTTGCAGTCCACACCCTATGTGCAGCCCGAGTGATTAGATAGCAGGCTCATCACTGGCTGTACAGTTCCACAAATATATTCTCTTTCCACAGCTGCGTCTGTGTAAAAGTCTCCTTTGAACAGAAGCAAGGGCGGCAGCAGACACAGTAAACCTGCAGTATCTCCTCTTCCTGTCAGCTGCTGACCCAGGCCACATTAGTAAGTGTCAGTTCAGACTGAAATACGGTGCTGGAAACAAGCGTTGTGTGCGTAATTCACCCCGCGTTCAAAATGTACGGGGGTTATTTACTAAAACTTCATGGTGCAAAATCAGGTACAACTCTGCATAGAAACCAATCAGCTTCCAGTTTGTATTACCAAAGATTAATTGAACAAGCTGAAGTTAGAAGCTGATTGGCTACCATGCACAACTGCACCAGATGATGCGTGCTCCAGTTTTAGTAAATCAACCCCAGTGCATGTACAAAACTCAGATAGCAAACACAGTGCGTTTGCCTGCACCAGATCACATGGTACCAAAGTATAATGCAATCTAGTTGCATTGTATTTTTAAAAGTAGAGCATGCACTACTTGTGGTGTAATGCAGTGTGAATTCAACTTATTCAAATGAATGGACGAAAAACGCACTGCATTCAAGTTGCACAGGAATCACACAGGAACGATTTCTGGTGTGAATCGGCCCAACCTCGTCTGGAATATGCAGTTCAATTTTGGATACCTGTTTACAAAAAGGATATGGGAGAACTGGAGAAAGTGCAGAGAGCAACATAAATGGTAAGAGCTGAATTTATTCTCTTTTTTCAGAAGACAAGAATAAGAGAGGATTTGATTTAATTTCAGGTCATTACAAAAAACTAGAGGGCGCTCGTTACATCTGCAGATAAAGAGATTTAACCTTCATGTACAGAAAGGCTTCATCTCAGTAAGAGCTGTGAAAATGTGGAGTAGACTCCCTCAAGAACTAGTTCTGGCCAGAAAAGACCTGGATGCATTTTTTTTTTTTAATAACAATCAGGAGTGCTTTACTAAAGAAAGGCATTGAACATAACATCAAAACAGAAAAACAACAGTTGACACGGCAGAGCATAGAAGGTTAAAGGGTTACACAATGTATCCAAAAACATCCAGTGTCACCACATAAAATACATGCAGAATGTAATACACTAGTCATGGGCTCGACCACAACATTCTTAATATGAAGATCAGTTCTAACTCCTCAGGGAGGGGGAATTTGTCAGGTGGAAGAAGAAGGAGGGGGGGGGGGGGAGGAGAACACAGGCATGGAGTGGGGGAATACCTAGAAAATATCTGTGAAATTTAAGGAGTACACACACACCATCCAACTTACATACGATTGGGACACCCACGGCTGGCATACTTTATCATATTTCCATTGGCAGCCTCAACTAATATATGTGAGCTCGTAGAGGGGCAGAGCAGTGTTGATCATGGTTTCCCAGGAGGACATGTCTGGGCATGCAGTGGATGTCCATTTACAAGGGATTTTCTTCTTAGCATAGAATAAAAGGTAAGAAATCAATAATTTACTATGCTGGGGATGCTGATCGTAACCATGCATCCCTTAGAGGTCCAACTCTGGCTATATGTTTAGCACTTCCACCTGGCAGTGCTAGGGTCGTTGGTTCAAATCCCAACCACAGCACCACCTGGCTGGAGTTTGCATGTTCTCCCTTTGCCTGCGTGGGTTTCCTCCGGGTACTCCAGTTTCCTCCCACACTCCAAAGACATGCTGGTAGGTTAATTGGCTCCTGTCTAAATTGTCCCTAGTATGTGTATGTATGAATGTGAGTCAAGGACCTTAGATTGTACACCCCTTGAGGGTTAGGGACTGATGTGAATGTACAATATATATGTGTAAAGCGCTGCGTAAATTGACGGCGCTATACAAGTACCTGAAATATATATATAAGTACCTGAAATAAACTCTGAAGTTTTATGTGAGTTTGTTTTATCCATCTATCTTTTCATCATTAAAACGGATTACACTATGGAGTGTTCCGTTCTCAAAACACTGACTATGTGTGGCTCTAAACGGACAGCTAAACCCTTGTCAGAATCTCCAGCAAACAGAAGCCCACTGCTTGTGTTGTCTACCAAAGAATCCAACTTTATTTTATAGGTGAAACTGAAACACAATACAATAACAGCATATCAGTATACATAGAATAACTAGTGTAACATAAATGACAGATAACACAGAAGAAAGGCACTTACAGGTGATGATGTCTCAAGCCCCTTGGGAGAGAAGCAAGCACACTGCATCCCCAGTGAATAGAAGTCTAAAATGGCTGACGAGCTTCCTAAACCAAGAGTCATTTCCTGTCTGAGAGCTTACATATCCAGAGGAGAACTGCCATACATGTCTGCCACTAGATGGCAGTGGTACACTACATGTCCCATATAAGTAACTATAATTCAATTAGCCTGTGAAGGCAACACACTCCCTGCCTGATATAATATATTATATCACTACCCATGCATATCTACTGTACAGGGAAAACACATAAGAAAATACATTCTGGCCTAGATTGGTAACATAAACTAAAACATGAGTCCACAACATATCAGGGTCTTTTGGCTATGGTACTTCAAGCTTATGGCCCACATGAAGAAATAGTTTAGTCCATAAACCCATCTTCGGATTGGAGTAGCCGCCCAAGGCCAAACTATCTCCAACCCCAATTGTAATCCACAGGATGGAATTTAACTCAATGGCGAATATCTCGCCTGAACGCTATCAGTGAGGAGCTCTCTGCTTCGTATTGTGCCAACTACACAACAGAAATGCTATTCAAAGGAGAACAATGACATCTGAAACTGGTCTAGTATACACTTTAGCAGTCCCTTGTTTCGTCACTTTGACTTCAACCTTTCTGACATTACCATCTTTACTTGGCAATGTATTTGTGACAATTCCCACAGGTCAGTTGTTTCTGCTTTCTTGACTATCTTTCAATAAAATAACATTTCCATCTTTGACGTTGGGACTGGTCTCAGTCCATTTCTTGCGACTTTGTAAGGTACACAGGTATTCTTACCCACTTGAGGAATGATGACAGGATGCTTCTCCTCATCTGACAGCGTGGCAAAGGATAAACGGCCACCTACTCTCAATAGTCCATCTTGATCTACAAAGGGACTCAGTTTTGTAAGACGGCTCTGTTTTGGAAGTGTCCTTTGTTGTTCAATACAGTCATATTCTTGTCTGAAACATGCGTGTTGTACAGAAGAAATTATAACTGTTTTGGCCTGTGAAAGGTCTTCTAAACTGACTCTTTCATGGAAAACTCCCCAGCTTCCGGGTTGATCATCATTGATTTTCTTCTGGAAGCTTTTGGCAACATGAATTAATTTTGCTATAACCCTGCTTAGTCTCTTCCAGTTGGAAAATCTTTCGAAACAATGCGGCCGTAGTCTGGTGTCAAAGGCTTTAGTACTGAAGTTTACTACTTCTGACCTAATTTCAGGATCAGCTTCAGGATCCACTAAAGGATAAACATTGTTGTAATCAGGAGTATCTACAGCTGTCTGATACAGAAAAGGTGGACCTGAGAACCATATAGAGTTCTGAAGGCAAGCTATCTGTGTAGGCCTGGTAGCATAATCTGCAGGATTTTGTTCTGAGGGTACGTAGAACCACTGCTCTGGACAGGTTGTTTGTCTGATCCTATTCACCCGATTGGAGACATACAAGAAGAATCTCTTTGTAGTGTTGCAGATATAGCCTAAAACTGTTTTACTGTCTGTAAAGAATTTCACAGCATCTAGGCTCAGGTCTATCTCGTCTCTCACTAGCTCATACAGTTCAACCGCCAGTACAGCTGCACATAACTCTAGGCGTGGAATTGTATGTGCTGGCCTAGGGCTCAGTTTGGATTTTCCCATTACGAATCCAACATGACAGACATTTCCTGCATCACTTACCTTCAAGTAAGCGACTGTACCTATTGCTATAACAGAGACATCTGAAAAGATGTACAGTTCTCTCTTGCAGGCCTGTGACAATGAAACAGGAACATAACATCTGGAAATTTGAAGACATTGTAAAGCTTGTAAAGACTCTGTCCATTGGACCCACTCATGGAGTCTTTCTTGTGGAAGTAAGGCATCCCATTCACTTTCTCCACTTGACATTTCACGAACTAAGGCCTTACCTTTTATGGTGACTGGTGCTACAAACCCGAGAGGATCATAGAGACTGTTCACAGTGGATAGGATCCCTCTTCTTGTGAATGGCTTTTCTGCTAAAGAAACCTGAAACACAAAGCAGTCTTTATCTAGATCCCAGCTTAGGCCGAAACTCATCTGTAAAGGAAGAGTGTCTGTTCCCAGGCACAGGTCTTTGAGATCTTTAGCTCTATCTTCTGCGGTGAAAGCTTCCATGACTTGTTTGCTGTTAGAGGCAATCTTATGTAGCCGCAGATTAGACTCCGCCAGCATCTGTTTTGCTTTGTTGAGAATGTCGACTGCTCCTTCAGGTGTGTTAGCTGAAGCAAGTCCATCGTCTACATAGAAATGTCTCATCACAAAGCGTTTGGCATCTTGACCATAACATTCTGCACCTTTGTGGGCAGCTTTGCGCATGCAGTATATGGCAACAGCAGGAGACGGGCTGTTACCAAAAACATGTACTCTCATTCTGTACTCTGTCACCTCTTTAGCTATGTCATTATCCTTGTACCACAGGAAACGCAGGTAGTCACGATGGTCCTCTCTCACTAGGAAACAATAAAACATCTGTTGCACATCACCTGTGAAAGCAATATGCTCTTTCCTGAAGCGTAAGAGGACACCCAGAAGTGTGTTATTCAGATCTGGGCCACTCAGTAGTACATCATTCAATGAAATACCTCCATGTTGAGCACTGGAATCGAACACAACTCTTATTTGGTCTGGCTTGTGTGGATGGTAAACGCCAAACATTGGCAGATACCAGTGTTCTTTACCTTTATCCAGTGACGGTGCTACTTCAGCATGATTATTATCAAGCATCCTTTTGATGAATTCTGTAAAGTCTTTTTTCACTTCAGGCTTTCTTTGCAAGGTTTTACATAGTGTGTTCAGGCGCTTCATGGCCTGCTCTCTGTTACTGGGTAAGTAACACCTTGGTGTGCGAAAGGGTAAGGGAGCTACCCAATTGTTGTTTTCATCTTGGAAAGTCTTTTTATCCATGATATGGAGAAAAGCTCGATCATCTATAGACATTGCTTGTTTGTCGTCATCTTTTGTTCTCTGGAATACTGAGTTCCCTAAAGTGTCAGACTCCATGCCACTACTAATGTCTCTATTGTAACTAGAAGGAAAGTCACAGTATGGTTTTGGGATGTTAAGGGTTTCTTTCACAACAAAGCTGTTTTGGCATGGAATTAGAAGGGATGTGCGTCCATTCAGTAGCACAGATGTCTTTGACGTATTGACACTGTCAGGCCGATGTACTGCTCCTAGACAAACTTCTCCTACTATGACCCACCCTAGGTCAAGTCTTTGGGCATAGGGGGCATTAAAGGGCCCATTAATTTGTTGGCGTACCTTATGTACTTGTAGAATGTCTCTCCCAAGAAGTAGAAGAATAGAGGCATCTGTCTGGATAGCTGGAATAAGGTGAGATATTGAATTGAGATGAGGATGATGACGGGCTACTTCTGGTGAAGGGATCTCTGTTTTATCATCCGGTATCATATCACACTCTATCAAAATGGGAAGTGAGAGATGGACTCTCTTGTCAAGAGACTCGATAGTAAAGTCAGTAGCTCTTCTTCCTGAAGTTTCTATCATTCCTGCACATGTCTTTAGGGTGTATGGGATAGCACTTGATGTAATGTTGAAGGCATCGAAAAAGTCTGACCTTGCCAGTGATCTGTTACTCTGTTCATCCAGAACTACATACATCTTAACTGCCTTCTCCTTTTTCCCTGTGGGGTACACTGTTGCTAGGCAGATCTTGGCACATGAGCGTGGACTTGTACTGTCGCCACAGATTTCAGTGCATTTGGACATTACTGGGGTAGCTGAATTATCCTTTTGCTCCCTGCCCTCATCTTTCTGCTCTTCAGCGACCTCTAGTGGTTGATGCAATGTATCAGGGTGTAAAGCTGTGATGTGTCTGTTACTGCCACATTCTGAGCAATCCGCTTGTATTTTGCAGTCTTTTGCTAGATGCTTAGTGGATCCACAACACTTGAAGCAGATGACGTTTTGTCTAAGAAAGGCTATCCTTTCCTTGATGGGTTTACTTTTGAACCCTTTGCACTTGTTTAGAGGATGGGGCTTTTTATGAAGTGGGCAAAGTCTGTCAGGACCTTCAAAGGTGTTTACCTTGTAGCTGCTTGGACAGCCTGGGTCCTCAGAGGGAACCGTTGTCTTGTGGGCGATCACTGAAGTCCTATTGTAGGATCTAAGTGGCTTTTCTGCCTTTGGCAGTTGACTGCTGGTGATGAAGGAAAAGCTGGGATCACACCAGATCCTTGCTTGCTGCTGTACAAATCTAGAAAACACAAAGAAAGGGGGGAAGGGGACATCATATTCTTCTTTGTATTTGGCTCCAACACTCACCCATTTTTCTTGCAGGTTGTGAGGTAGTTTCTCCACTATTGGCTTAGTACCGCTGGCGGTATCTACATGTGCAAGTCCTCTTAAATAGCCTTCTTCTTTGGCACACTGGACTTCCCAAAGAATATCACCCAGCTCTTGCAGTTTCAAGTTGTCTTTGCTGTTTAGCTTGGGAAAAGACTCAAGTCTTTTCATTAGAGCACCTTCAATTGCCTCTGGTGATCCATATCTTTCCTCTAGCCTTTGCCAGGCCATATCAAGTCCTGCTGGAGGGTTAAATATATGTACCCTGCGCATCCTTCTTGCATGTTCTGCTGACTCCGTCCCAAGCCATTTTATCATCAGGTCCAGCATCTCGGCTGCTGATAAGCCTAAGTCTTTGACTGCATACAGAAAAGAAGACTTCCATGCACAGTAATTCTCAGGGCAGTCATCAAACTTGAGAAAGCCCGAATTAACCATTTCTTTACGGATAAGATATTTAGTGACATCTTGTGTACTCTGGTGTTTGGATTGCTGTACTAAGGATTCATTTTTAATCGCTCTGGTACTGCTGGCCTCATCGGTTTGTTTTCGTACGCTCAGGGGTTCTGCTGGTCTTGGTTTAGATTCAGCTGATTCTGGATTGGTTTGTTTTTGTACACTCAGGGATTCTGCTGGTCTTGGTTTAGATTCAGCTGACTCTAGATTAGGGAACTGTTTTGTTGCATTGCTGCTTGAAAGTTCTTGGACATACTCCCTTGTGCGTTCTACTGAGGAGAGGGGTTTCTCAGGCACATATGGGCCTTCGTGGATAGACCCACTTCCATACCGTTCCATTTCGGCATAAGCTGCGGCCTCTGCTGCAGCGGCGGCGGCTGCACACTGCCGCTGAAGAATATGCAACTTTGCTTCTTGTTCTGATTTTTCTTTTATAATGGCAGCCTCTGCTGCTGCAGCGGCGGCTTCTTTCTCAGCAATTTCCTTCATAACGGTGGCCTCTTTCTCAGCGAATTCTAGCTGAACACGAGCTGCCTCTGCTTTGGCGCGAGCTCTGGCTAAAAGGACACTTGCTGAAGAAATCTGACTGGACCTTGCTGATCTAGACGAGTGTGAGTGTGTATCATAATCTTGCTGGACACTTGGCATGCTCTCCCTGCCTTGATGTGTCCCGGGTGACTGATCTTCAGCCTTATACTGTCTTCCTGATCTTAGACTCATTCTGTCTGTGCAGTGACTCCTATCTCCAGGCTTGTTGCGCTTCACCTTTTCACTGACTGTGCAGTGACTCCTATCTCCAGGCTTGTTGCGCTTCACCTTTTCACTGTTCCGTTCTCAAAACACTGACTATGTGTGGCTCTAAACGGACAGCTAAACCCTTGTCAGAATCTCCAGCAAACAGAAGCCCACTGCTTGTGTTGTCTACCAAAGAATCCAACTTTATTTTATAGGTGAAACTGAAACACAATACAATAACAGCATATCAGTATACATAGAATAACTAGTGTAACATAAATGACAGATAACACAGAAGAAAGGCACTTACAGGTGATGATGTCTCAAGCCCCTTGGGAGAGAAGCAAGCACACTGCATCCCCAGTGAATAGAAGTCTAAAATGGCTGACGAGCTTCCTAAATCAAGAGTCATTTCCTGTCTGAGAGCTTACATATGCAGAGGAGACCTGCCATACATGTCTGCCACTAGATGGCCGTGGTACACTACATGTCCCATATAAGTAACTATAATTCAATTAGCCTGTGAAGGCAACACAATGGAGCATGTGTTTTTATCTTATTCCATGGGGGTCTGAGCCATGATCCATCCTGCCCATTGGTCCTCAAGGAGATTGTTGGAGAAGGCGGATACTGTTTGCTAGGGAATCCTCTCAAGTCATCAGCCTATGAGGTGTGCTGTCTGCTGAGAAGCCCAGTGGTGATATTGATAAGGCTCTGTGGCCCTGTAGGGTCGCAGAGTGGAGGTGAGAGGCCATTGCAGCCAATATTGGATTACATCCATGGCGTGTCAGCTCACACACATTCCTCCTTTTGCATGACCAGGGGAATGTGACACAGATCACTGGACTATCCTGCTGATTGTTTGCAGTGTTGTTTTTTTTTTCCCACATTGAGATATATATATATGTGTGTGTAATCACTGTGGGGGGACTCACTATTTACCTGTTTATGTTCCTCACTATGGACTAAGGGGTCACGAGTTCACTAACCCCTTAGTGATCGGGGGATATCCCCTATCTCAAACCAGTTACTATATATAGGTGTCCGTTTGTGAACCAGTGGTAATAGATCGCTGCTCAGTTCTCCGGCATTCTCGGAGAACACAGTTCTCCTGTGAATGCAGTTTATGAAGCAGTTCTCTGAACGAAGGGAGAACGGTCTCCAAACGCTGGAAAACGGTCTACAAACTCTGAAAAACGGCTCATTTTACTATAATCTCTCGAGATTATAGTAAAAGATCAGTTTACTAAACAGAGGTAAACTATCTCTGCTTAGTTTTCGGTCCCTCTGATTCTCCAGCTCTGGGCTGGAGAATCTGGAGGGAGAACACAGATCTCCAGAGAAGGGCTGACATGATCTCCTGAGTGTCATAAACTGTGAATGACCAGAGAATAGCTGAGATCTGTTGAATCGCAGCTATTCTCTGTGTCATAAAAGGACACCATAGTCCCTAATAGGATTTGGTATGTGTATGTTTTTACTGTGTGGTCATCATATTACTACTTAGGTTTATATGAGCGCTACATCATTTTAATAATTATATGTTCTTTGTTACCTATTGGTGTGGGATTACATGTTAGCTGCTTTTTAGCATTTATATTTTTATTTTTATTTTCCTACATAAGAGCGCAGGAGGATTCTGTATATTATTCTGAAGTTTTAGGGACTGACAGCTGAAGTCTAAGGTTGATAAGATCATAAACTTCTGACCAAACCCCTGAACCCTAGGACATTCCCAAAACATATGAAAATATGAGCCCAGATGAATTTGGCAACGGGCAATTTGGGTCCCTGTCCCAGTACATTTTATGGAGTCTCATAGGGGTATAGTACATGCGATGGAAACATTTAGTCTGAATTAGTTTATCCCTAGAGGAGACCACTAGTTTAGGGCACTATTCAAGACAGTCCTCCCAATCTTCTCTATCCAGGGAAGGAATATCTCCTTACCACAGGTCCCATAACCTGTCAATTTTGGGAGAGTCAGTAATGAGCAAGGTCCTGTATAGAACAGATAATGGTTTATCAAGAGTACCTTGAGATAAAAGATCTTCCACAGGATCTGTCTGGAGAAGGGACCGGGCAGGGAAATGAGATCTGGCAGCATGACGCAGTTGGACGTAATGAAAAAACATCCATCCTGGCAACTGAAATGATTGAGAAAGCTGAGAGAAGGACAGCAAGGTGCCCGCAGACATTATATCACAGAGTCTTCACCTCGTATCTCGTCCATAGCTGGGGGGCAGGAACAGACCAAAAGTGAGGTAGGCTGGGGTTACCCCAGAGAGGCTGAGCAGGGGACCAACCCGGTTCTCATAGAAACTAGCGTCTAGTCACCATGCAGACCCTCAAAGTCGCTCTAGTCGGACCAGGTACATCATCATATGCCATAGCTCCCCTATAGACCAAATTCCAGAGGTCTGCCAAGGAACCCAGACAGGAAGCCTCCATGCAGACTGTGGCATTAGAACGGGTACCCTCAAACCACCAATACACCGTCACCAACACAGCCGCCCAGTAATATACTTGGAAATTGGGTAAGGCTAAGCCTCCCTACTGGGTAGGAAGTTATAGGGTAGACCTGGCCAGGCGGGGGAGGGCGCCATTCCATATTAAGGAGCTCATGCATCTCTCTATATCCTGAAAGAAAGAGGGTGGGACCCATACTGGACAGTTATGGTCATGTAATTAAATTTAGGCAGGATCATATATGTCCCAAGAGATTGAAGGGGAGTTCAGCCTACGAAGTGCATCATTGTTTAAGTATCAATAGGAGGGGAAGAAGGTTGCGTGTAAAATATTGAGATACATCTCTGGTCACTTGAACTCAGAGACAGGTTTAGGAAGAGGCGTCTTATATTGATGTCAGTGCCTTTGCCTGGCATAAAACCAGTTTGGTCCACTTGAATGAGATCAGAAATAACTGCAGACAGCTGAGAGGCAAGTATTTTAGCAAGAACCTTGGCATCTACATTCAATAAAGAGATAGGCCTGTAGGAGGCACACTCTTGAGGGTCCTTACTCGGCTTAGGCATTGGATTGCATTCCTAGATACTAACATTTATAGGTAATAACACCAGAAAGTATTGACCAATAACTGATTGCTTCCTGGAGGATCAGGAAGACTGTTTTTCTTTTTCTGGAACAAATTGGATCATGCTTTATTGGGGTGTCTTCCGCATCAACTGTGGGTATAGGACAGTGTATATGGAGGATTTTTTATTTGCTCATATTTTTCTGTTGGTTGAACAAGATGGACTAGTGTCTTTTTTAACCTGACTAGCTATGTAATTAGCCATTACAGGAAGCAAACACTGAATTTGATATCACCCACAAGGGGGAGTGCATCGTCTGCAGTCAGTTATGGGATTATTCAACTCCACCATACACCAAACAGTTTCCTAACATTATAAATGTAGCAAAACAGGGCAGGAGGAGGAAATAACCAGAGATCTCTGTTGTAACAATAGCAATTGGGCAAGGTTTTCTAACAAACCCCACGCATTGATGCCTGGCCAACATCTTCTACAAGTATAGACATTTGTCAGGTTAAAGCAGAGTTCCACCTGAAAAAAAAAAATAAAAGTCAGCAGCTTCAAAAACTGTAGCTGCTGACTTTTAAAATACAGCCACTTACCTGTCCCTCGGTTCAGCGGTGTGCTCACCACCACTGGTTTCACCGGCCATTTTCTCTCCCTGGCGCTGGCATCTTCTGTGTGGGCACCCAGCTGTGACAGCTTGCGGCTTGACAGCCGGGTGCCCACTGCGCATATGCAAGAAGCGCTGCACTTTGTGAATGGCCCCGTAGTCTTCTGGGACCCGTCACATGTCCCAGAAGACTACAGGGAGGGAGGACAACTTCAGCTTTCCATTGCCTAGGCAATCGCAACGGAAGTGGGAGTGGGTACCTGTCAAATTCGGGTACCCCCTCCCCTAAGATGCCAATCCTTAATGGTGAGCGGGGGACAAAGGCTTAAAGTGGAACTTCCCCTTTTGGGTGGAGCTCTGCTTTAAGTTTCTGGTGCAAAGCCTGAGGGCAGGTGCAGTCTGCGCTGCAAGTGGCGCTCAACTGCTGTGTCCATGCAGAGGGAGAGAAAGTCATAAGGAACATGGTTTCTCCATAGTTTCCTGAGTCACTGGAGCAGCACCATCCATGTGATTCTGGTGGCAATCTTAGGTGTGGCAGAGTCTATTTAAGACCCTGGTCCCTGGGTTTGGCACACTTAATGTGAGTGGTGTCAGGGCAGGAGCGATGGAATGGGCAGGCAGGCCTATGGTAAGGTCACGCAGTAACTGACGACAGCCACTACCCACAGACCAGAGTCCTTCAGAGCACGGAGTCTAAGCCCTAGGCTGCCCTTCACCAGGGCCCCTGATGGTGGGGATGGACTTGACACAGCCTGAGACCAGGTTGTGGCCCCCGAGTAACCCCAGCTGCGGTAACGACTGCCGCCAATGGCGTACAGCTGGTGGGAGCTAGATGGGAAAACGTGTAGCGTGGTCAGACAGGCCAGGTCTTTAACAACGGAGCAGACAGTACAGGCCGGGTTCAGCAACGGGAGGTCAGGTAAAGGGTTAAAGCAGAGAATAGTCTTGTCCAAGCCGAGTCGGTTACCAGGAGAGCAATGAGAACAGAACAAGAGCTTGCTGCAAGGGAACATACAGGACACAAATGCAAAGAGCAAGTGCAGACAACAGGCCTAAATGTGCTCAACCACAGCCCTCTGGGGGATGGACCGCAGAGGCCTGAAAGCATAAAAGGCTCACACCATGCTCTGCAGAAACCTAAGATGGATGCCAGCACATGGAGCAGCATAACCTCTGGGGAAAGGTAGGACCTTGACAAGTGGGCAGCGTAGGAAAAGGTACCCCATCTATTAGGGACAGTACTAGTGGTAGGGAAAGGTTCCCGACTAGGAGGGAAAGCGTAGGGTTTGCAACTCCTCTGGACATCTTCCCATTTGGGCACAGGACAGCCAGGCCACATTCTGTCCTCTTTAAGCATCGCTCTATTCACATTGCTGGAAACTGGGAGTATACCCGGTTGGGCGGCCTTCCCTACTGGATTGTTGTGAACTGTTGCTGTGTTACTTACAATACAAGTTCTTAATTTACACCTGACTGTTTTGAATGATATATTGTCACTGCACCACGCTGCACCCCACCTACAGTCTATCATCGCAATCTCATGTCTGATATGTAACAGTCAGTCTGTGTTTCCTCATCAGCAGGAAAGGAAACTTTGAAGAAAGAGAAGAGAAGCTATGTACTGCTTGATTTTTGTCCAACAATCAGGCCCTGGTCACATCTTGCATAGCAGGAAAGCACATTCCTGTTTGTGAATTTTTTTGCATGATTTACAAGCAGTTCTGAGTGTCACTCATGTGGCAGCTAATTCACTGTCCAATGCACATTTGTCACACTAAAAGAAGCTAATGCACCTTTTTGGGTGACAAGCTTCACGCGATTGTCACACATGTATTGCTGTGCTTCTTTGATGTGTGGCAATCATGGCAAAATCGCACCACTTTTGGGTGCCATTAAGAATGAATGGCACTCAACCGCATGTTCTTCTGTGATTTCAATGCAATTTGGAATTGCGGGCAGAATGGCATCAATTCTGCCCATGATCCCAAATCTCTAGGTGTGAATGGGGCCTAAGACTACAACAAAATCAGAGAAGTGAGTCTAAAATGGTAATTTAGTCTATCTGTTTTTCTAACACACCTAAAAATATTTGTTTTATTGAAACCCTATTTCAAAAATTCTGCTATGACTGATCGATTTGGAGTCAATATCAAGAGTACGCTACACAATTTATTGCATACACAGACCTCATTCTGCACGCATACACAGACCTCGGTTGTTCAGCTGCAGAAAGAGAAAGAGAGTTGACAAAGTAAAAGAGAAAGCAAAAAAGCTTAGCTTTACTGCTCTGTATTTAGTACGTGTATGACTTTTTATGCCTTAACGGCACATTAATAAAACTGAGAATGTTTTATAGTAAAAAGAAACTGCTTTTTATATCTGTTCACAAATACTGAACTCCAGATATGATTTCTCTTTCCATTCATTTTTATTAAGGTTTTAAACAGTACAAATGCAAAACCGTGTGAAAACAGTAAAAATAGGCATCAGCATATACAGTGGCCTAGATGGCCTACAATATTGCTTACAAAACCACTAGTGTAAGACGTTAGGAACTAAGAGCTTAGGTCCCCCTTGCATCTGATGTATTCTCTTCTGAGGACTGCTAAAGCCAAGGGTTTCCCCTGCTGTTGTTTGTCCACCATGCGAACTCCAAAGGGGTGAGGCCTGGAGTGAATGCAGAGTCAGCTAGCAATAGTGCAAGGGAGTGTGGGTTGATTTAAAAAGTGTGTTTTGAAGACAATCTGTCCACAAGCTCATGGAAAAGGATAGTGTGGGACATACGATAGGAGGGCTGGCTTTGGGTGGTGTCAGGAATGGACTTGCCAATAGTGGTGGGACTCACCTGCCTTGTGGGCTGCAGTACCAGGGCTGGCCAGCGGGTGCTCTCAACAACCAGAGGTTCACTTCGGCAATTAGCCATCACCTAGGGCTGATTGCAGGTGGTGTATTTAAGGGATGGCCAGACCTGCAGTCTGGGCCTTGGTGTGTGTTTTTCTATGGGCCCCTGTACCTTGTAACCTGCATTCCTGTTCCTGTTTCTGCCTGACTTGTTGCCGACCCTGCCTGATCCTGACTTCTGCTGACTTCTCCTGTTTCATCCCTGGCTTGTGACCCTGACCATTCTCTCCGCCTGCTCCTCCTGTACCTACCTGCCCGATAGTTATCGACCCGGCCTGCCTGACTACGTTGTGCTCTATATGTGTATGTACCTGTGTATCTATATCAGTTTAGGTTTGGGTTTGGTTCACCTTGTTGTATGTATTTGTGTTAGCTTGGGGTTTGGTGCACTGCGTTTATGTTTGTATTGTTAGTCTTAATAAATTGTCTTGTTTATACCATATCTGAAGCCTGCGTTTCCCTGTGTCAGTCCACACACTTCTGGTCACACCCGCATCCCTGACAGGTGGTAGCCACAATAGATGGCTGACAGAAGGTGTGGATAGAATAGAAGACTCCAGCTGCATCCAAATTAGGCAGCTTAATTTTGTGTGGAAAGAGAGCAATGGAGCCAGCAGCGCTGATTGGAAGTATTGGAGCAAGTCCGGAACCCCCAATCCTCTCCTTACTCTGCAAACATAAAGTGTTTTCCTATTCACCCTAGACCTCTTACCTCCCTAGATATATTGCAATAGTTTATTCTGAAACTTTTTTAGATTAGGCATATTTAAGGATAAAGTACAATAATCTTGTCAGGATATTAATTTTGAGCGAGTGCAGCCTGCCAAACCATGATGGGGGGTTCTTAACCCACCTTTGTAAATCATCAGAGTGAGTGTTGTATAGTGGGGGGGGGTAATTCTTTTGGTATAGAGTTTGGAGTTTTGGGGTCAAATGAATTCCTAGGTAAGGAAGAGCCTCTGATTGCCACCTAAATGGGAAGGAGTGTTGAAGTACAGTAATTGGACTGTTCTCTGGTCTGATATGTTCATGACCTGGGATTTGGTGTGATTGACTTTAAGTCCTGATATGGAGGAAAAAAGTTGTAAATCTGATAAGAGATTGGGTATTGAGGTAGCGGGGAAAAAAGAAGCAATAGTATGTCATCTGCAAGGAAAGCGCATTTGTGAACTCTGCCCCCACAGGGGATACCTTTGATATCTATATTGTCTTGAAGTCTGATTGCTAGGGGCTCCAAAGCACCCCTGACGTGTTCCTCTGCTGGTGGACAGATGTGAGAAGTTATAGCCTTTAATATGGATATTTTCCATGGGCGCATGGTAAAGAGTGTGTAATAGTGTCAAGAAGTGGGACTGAACCCATATTTATGAAGGACATAGAAGGGTAATCTAGCGATAGAAGCATGCCTTGTCTTTGTCTTTGATTATCCCAATTCGAATGAATTGCCGTTATGATGTCTTTCAGGCACCTCGTCTGGTCTGGGGCTTGCCAACCCTCAACAAACTCCACTTGGTCGGGGTGAATGTATCGTGGTAGGAAAGAGATAAGCTTATTTGCTAATACTTTTGTCATGATTTTTTATTCAGCATTTATAAGTGAAATGGGGCGGTAGTTAGTGAAATCCCTGTGGTCTTTGCCCAGATGGGAATCATGTGAATTGTCACAGGGTTTTCATGTGATAGTATTGTGTGTCCCTCTTGTAAGTCGTTAAAGTATGCACATAAGAAAGGTGTCAGTGTTTCAGCATTCTTTTTGTAATAATGCCTTGAAAAACTGTCTGGTCCAGGTGCCTTAGAGTGATTTAGGGATTTGATTGCATCCACATGAGCATGAGTCAAGTGAGGGAGTGAGAGATTTTGAAAAAAGTTGTAGGCTGAGTGACCTAGGAATGGACCTGATGCAGAGTACAGATGACCGTAAAAGTTGAAGAATTCTGTTACTATCAATTGGGGGCATTCTTACTTTCGTTAAGGCAGGGTTAAAGGGTCTTGAGGCCAGTTTCCGTGCCAGAAATGTGTTGGGCTTATCTCCCATATGGTAATATCTATGTTTGGCCCAGCGTAAGCGTTTTTCAGCTCTAGTCATGAGGCTAAGATTAAGAGTAAGGGGGGCTGAATCAATTTGGTGTCTCAGGTCTGTTCGGGTGGTTAGTTTTTTGGCCTGCGATAAATTTTTCAGATCCTCCTCCTGTTTTTTGTATAGCTGTTTCCCTGGCTTTTGTAACCCTTGAGGCCATTAGAATCAACTTCCCTCTAATGGTCGCTTTGTGTGCTGCCCAGGTCACTGCTGCGGACATGTTAGGGGACATGTTGTCTTTAAAAAAGAAACAGATTTCTGTCTCCAGTTCGGCGCTTCATGTAGGGTCATTGAGTAGTGATGCATTAAGCCGCCAGGGGGATAGTTGGGGTTACGCCATAAATCTGTAATTGTCATAGTGACAAGGGAGTGGTCTGACCAAGGGATTGTATGTATTTTGGCCCCCGATACAAATGGGAGTAAGGAGGAGAGAGTGAATAGGTGGTCAATTTGGGAGTAGGACTTGTGGATGTGAGAGTATAAGGTGTAGTCTTTATTCGTAAATTTGCAATCCCTCCACACATCAATTAGGTCAGTAGAGTGTAGTAGTTTTGCCAAGGAACATTCCTGCTTAGGCATATGCTTTAAGGATGACTTATGGGGATTGGACTTGTCCAGAATTTGGTCTAAAGAAGTCTCCCCTAAGATCATGTGGCCTTCCACATGGGGTATGATGATGTCTAGCAGCTTTTGGAACAAAGCTAGTTGGCCAATATTTGGGGCATAATAGGATAGAAAGGTGTCAACCGTGTCATTAATCTTTCCTGTTGCCATCATATACCTGCCCTCTTTGTCTTTTAAAAACTTTGTGAGGGTGAACGAGACTCTTTTGGCAAAGCATATTGCTACCCCTTGCTTTTTCTTTGTGTTATTGGTTTGAAAATATGTTGGATATTTGGAATGGAGAAACTTAGGGGCAGAGGGTTCGGAAAATGTGTTTCCTGGAGTAGAAGAACATCCCCTCTAAGTTTGGTATAGTAGTGAAATTCCTTGTTCCTTTTCAATGGGGAATTAAATCACTGTACATTGTGTGTCACTACGGTGTAGTAGAATGGGTGAGAGGTCATCATAGGGATAGGCAGGCTGCATTCACTGGTCATGATCAAGCAAACTGAGCATCGTCACTTTTGAGGTTATCAAGACAACCCAAACGGCCTTCATTGACAGGGAGGCTCACTGAGGACAGATACAGAGAAAATGGAAAAAAGATGGAAAGATTCACAAAGAAGAAAAGAATATGCTAAAGGTCAAAGAATGCTGGCCAGCAGCATCAATTCAACAATCAGACTAACAAAACACAGTTGTTCAACTGTCATTCGATATCGAGAAATAATCCCCTTTACAAGTCATGGAGTTGACTCTCTCTCAATAGGTAGAGCCAGGTTCACTGTAGGTGGCATGCATGTACCCGCCGGCACATGTCCATCAATATCAAATAAGGTGTGGGTGCAAATGGCTGGGTGGATGCAGCACCCCGCAATAACGCTATTGAAGAATATCCCCTGGTGCTTCCTTAGGGTGCTTGAGTTGTGTAGAATAACACCAATGGGCGGAGGGGGAAGGGGGGTTTAGGAGGGGATGGACATGGGTCAGGCAGCAGCATCTGAACAGTAATCATTATCAAACCAATTAGTGTTATAACTCTGTCAACCAACATGAACTTAAGAGTCAATCGAATGTAGGGTAGGGTAGGGTAGGGTAGGATAGTGGGAGGAGGAAAGGGGAAGGAAGTGGGGATGGGATGGGATGAGGAGAAGAAAAAAAAAAGGGGGGGAGTTCAGAGCAGGATGTTAGTAAGTGGCATGTAGGGCCTAGGCCCAATGCAACAGAACATTTCGAAACTAATAGATGCTAAGACTGCTGTGTCAGTCAACTGGAATAAGTACTCATCCGTAGATGGTGCACTAACAGGGTGCTGCAAGACTTCAGGTGAGACTGAGCCACTGCTTTTTGTCCTGTCGGTTCAAGTAGTTGGTGGTGATCTGCGTGGCTGCTGGGACCAGATCGATGAGAGTGGGTGGTCTTTCCGGCAACGTTTTTGTGAGGTTGATGGTTCTTTGGAGAGAAGGGTCAGATTCTGGAGAAATTCCTCGCCGTCCTGGAAAAAGGTGAATAAGTGAGTTTTTCCTTTATGGTTGAAAGCCATAGTTGTGAGAGCAACAGTTTAAAGGAGCAGCGTTTTTAGACCATGAAAGGTGACAGATCAGCAAACAGCTGGATGGGGTGTCCCCTCAAAGATCAGGTAGGACTCTCACTGCCAACATCCTCTTCTCCTTGATACGATAGAACTGAGGTTTCATGATGACATCTCTATGTAGGCCCTCTTGTCTAGGAGTGGTGAGGGCTCTATGGATTTGATTGATTTCCAGGTAATGAGTGGAGATTTTCAGGATAAGTTCCCCTTATCAGTTGGTGGGCTGCTTCTTCCAGATGTTATAGATCTCTGGTAGCCCTCAGATGTGCACATTGTATCTCATGGATCTGTTCTCAAGATCTTCTATTTTGGAGTTGCCCTGGTTAAATTGTTTCTGGAGGTCTGAGATCAGTGAGGTGTTTTGATTACCTCTGCAAACCGTACAATCCATTTTAGATTCTATGGTGTCCAGCCTTTCACTTATGGAGTGTAAGTCCCCCTTTAAATCAGTGGTAATCATAGTGCAAGCTTTAGTGAGTAGCTGTTGCAGCAGGGCTAAAAATATTGCTATTAGGATTGCATCTCCTGAGTAGGTGGTAGGAGGTAGTTGTAGCTGCTCAGGAGAGGAGCTTGGTTGGCTGAATGCTGATCAGCCATGTGTTTATCAATAGAGGAGGACGGAGACATTGCACCCTCCATGTCCCCCCTGATTCTGTGTAGGGAGAATCAGGGCAGATCTCACCTGGAGGAGTTGTAGGCATGTCTGCCTATGACTGAGGGGAGCCCGGGTTACTCAGCGCAGTTTATAGTGGCCACATGATGTGTTGGCAGGTTCCAGCTTCCTGAAGTCCCCATCTTGGCTGTGGATGGAGATGGTGGTGTAGTGCGCACTGAGCAGGGCTAAGCAGATGGCGTGGGCAGCTTTTTCTTTGCTGGTCCTGGCCCCCTCCGATGCATGGTGCTATCCTCCACCAGGTCAGGTCACCCGTTGGCTTCTTCTGGCCCCCTCATCGCTGTTTATGGCTTGGGTAGTGCCGGCGAGGTGCAGAGCTTGTTTACGTCGTCGTCAAGGCCACGCGCATGCGCAGCCCAGGTATGATTTTTATTGCATTTTTACATTGATCCATCTAGGCACAATGTGAATAGGTATATTTTACACCTGAGGGGCCATAAGGGAAGCTGGCAATCAATGCAGTAGTCAGCAATACTAGTAGTAGTCACAAGTTGCAGGTCCTTTTCTAGCTTCTACATAGTGATCACGGGGGTGGGGGCTTACCTGGCGCCATGACCATTCATAGAGCGCCTTATATTTTTTTCAGTGAATACAAGGTTTTCTCTGATTGGATGAGGCTAAGATTGTGACATAACCACCCTGCTTCTCCACCTTGTCCAATCAGAGAACACCTTGCATTCAGTGAAAAAATACTAGGCATTCGATGAATGCTGGTGCAGCCAAGTGAACAACCCCTGTGATCACTATTCATTAACTGGTTCCCTGCCACCCTATAGCAGAACTTCTGCTACATGGCCGCAGGGCTGTGCAAAACCACTTATATATATATATACATGATTTTGCATTTCCGGGTAGGGGGCGTGCACATGTGCCCTACCTGCGCCACCATTGGTGGCTACAGCTGTCAATCAACAGTTCCCAGCCGGAGATTCCCCGCCAGCACCCGGCGATTGCCAAGGAACAGTGACAGGGTTGTGTAAACAACACAGATCTCTCCCCTGTCAGTACCAACACTTTCTATTGCTCTGTATAGCAGAGCAATACAAAGCAGCATGTTTCCCTAGAAAAACACACACATCACACACAGTAAAACAGCACACAGTTAACCCTTTGATCACCCCAGATGTTATCCCCTTCCTGCCCAGTGCCATTTGTACAGTGTCAGGGCTTTTTATTAGCACTGATTACTATATTAGTGTCATTGGGGATGTCAGTGGCAGTTAGTCAGTTCCCCCCAGTGTCAGAATGCCCGCCGCAGTCCTGCTATAAGTCGCTGATCGTTGCCATTACTAGTATAAAAAAAAAATCTCAGTATATACCGCTATTTGTAAATGCTATAACATTCACGTAAACCAATTAATTTACACGTATTGGGATTTTTTTTGTAGCAAAGACATGTAGCAGAACCCAATTTTGCCAAAATTTATGGCGAAATTTTATTTTTAAAATTTTTGTACTTGATAAGTTTTATAGAAAAAAGTAAAAAATATTGGGGGTTTTTTTTCAAAATTGGTGGTCTTTTTTTGTTTATTGTGCAAAAAATAAAAACCACACAGGCGATTAAATACCAACAAAGGAAAGCTCTATTTGTGGGGGGAAAAAAGAACATAAATTTCATGTGGGTGCAGCGTTGCATGACCGCGCAATTGTCAGTTGAAGTAACGCGGCGCCGGGGGAGAGAGGAAAATCTGGAGGGCAAGTGGTTAAAAAATACAAGACATTCTGTGAATGGCAGCTGTGCCAAGTGAGTGAGTGGTTACTGTGCAGAAGGGAAGCTGCTCAGCAGAGTAACGTGGAAGATCGCATCTATGACTGTGATAGCACCAACCACTATAGTGATTTGCAGCTTCCACAGTGATCACTCGGACATTGTATATATGCATTCCTAATTTCTTACATTGGGCCAATAAAAATCTATACCTCGAGCTAAGCTCTGAAAAAATATGCACATCTTTTTTGCAGGTAAAAAAAAGTGAATTTACTACTTTTTGTTCCAGGAGCCTAGAAAACATTGCAGGACTCACAGATACACACTGACAGGAAGAGAGAATGAACTACCCCGGAGCTCAACATTGAGAACTAAAAGCTGACAGCCCCAAAGGCTGTCAGGACCTGTAGTTTTACATTAAAGTGTTACTAAACCCCGAACCCGGCATTCACTATATCTGGTCTCCCAGGACCCGGCATTCACTATATCTGGTCTCCCCGGACCCGGCATTCACTATATCTGGTCTCCCCAGACCCGGCATTCACTATATCCGATCTCCCACAGTACACAGAACATGGAAATGCAATTATTTCAGTAAATATAAACTGCTAAATACCTTTTCTCATCAGCAGTATTTAGCAGTCTTGTGATTTCTATCAGTGTTCAGCTGAGCACTAGTTAATCGCATAGGAGGAGTTTTCATTCTACTCTGATTGCCTGCATAACCCCTGACCCTCTGTCTGCACAGTGCTGATTGGCCCTGTGCTGATCACATGCACACTCTCAAAGAAAAAAAAACTCATTAGCCATACACACTAAACTGAGCATGTGCAGAGTGACTCCTAGGGCTCTGTACTATCTGCAGATGGACTGGGGACAGTAAAAGAAGGGGAGGATCAGAGAAGACAGGATCAAACAGCCTTTTTACACAATATGAAGGAATAAATCCCTCAGGTTCCACAGTGAGTATAAAAAGCATGCTTTACTGCATTTACAGACTGATTTTATGGTTTTGGGTTTAATAACACTTTAACAGAATTCTGTGAATGAATGATGTGGCTGGGTGGTGGGAGCCCCGCACGGTCATGTTTTTTTTTTTTAAATAGTGACCGCTAGCGAGGGGAGAAGATCCCCTGCTAGCTGTCACTGTATGTAGCGGAGCGGGCAGTGGCTCCGGCAGTGGGAACATGTTACATGTTGCACCCAAAAAATGGGTGGAATATGTAACATGTTACCAAAGGAACTTATCCTGTAGAAATGCCAATATATAAATGTTAGCATTTTGTGATTTGAATATATACTGTATATAAGCAGTTGCAGTATCCTAAACTGTCCCTAGGATAGTCATCCAATCGCTCCCTGAAATGTAAGAATCTGAATATTTACCTCTCCAGCAAATGGCAAGTGAAATCTTCATTGTCTACATCCGCTCTGGGCCCCGTGGCTTTGCAATGGGCTGATTCTCTTCAATTACTGATGCTGGCATCAAACATAGACGAATCCAATAGAAGTCTATGGGACTTTAATGTGCAAGTATGGCCAACACAGAGAAGACTTGTGGCGCTGCGACTGTTGGATCCTGGTAAGTATGCATCTCTGGGGAATGTGGGATTGGTTAGTAAAAGGCAGAGGGACAAAAAGGATACCATTTTGTTTTAAAGTGTACCTATCCTTTAACAAACTAATAATAACAACAGAATGTTCTCTCATTATAATATATTATCTACAAAGAGAAATTCTCATATTTTCTCTGAATGCTGTTGATGTGTTATTCCCAAATGTATATACAGGTGATGACAAATACCCTACACATGTATTTATAGCATCTCAGGGTAACAAGTAGGGATGATGTTTGGATTCACTGCTACAATGGATTTGCAGGTAATTCCCTGGATTCATAAAGTTAGTGATTTCTGGACTTTAGATACAAATGTTGCAGGTTTGCTGGCAACAATAAAAATGACCTACAGGCATATGGCCTTTGTCCGTCAGTTGAGTCACAAAAGCCAAGAAGCTTGTCAGGGTGTGCTGAGGCTGTTAGGCACAACTGGCAGTTATGTGTTTTTACATTTTTGTTTGTAATTTTGTTTGTTTTGTTTGTAATAATATTATTATTATTATCTTTATCATAATTGCTTTTGTTTTGTTTCAATATACTTTATTCAGGTTTTACATATTAATATAAAATTTAAATAATGTGCACTTATCTACTATAAATCAGATACTAATATAACAATTCTATGTGAAAAATGTGGCATATTCTACCACACAGATACACAATTCAAAATACTTCAGTTTAGTATTATTCAGTATTATTTTTTACTATTTTATTTATTTATTTTTACAACATAATGTTTTCATTATTTGTTTATAATTTGTTTAGGAGCCCCGCTGGGGGGCTTTGGTGAAATATCAGTGGTCTAAAAAGACCACTAATGTTTCACCTTTGCGGCAGAGAAAGGAGACTGAGGACACAACCCTCAATCTCCTTCTATGCAGCCACCGCAGCACAGAATGAATGGACAGGAATAGCTCTGTACAGAGCTTCCCATTCATTCACAAACCAAAGCATAGCAAATGCACTTTACTATGCTTTAGTTATGACTGGACAGAGTCAGTGATTGGTACGGATCACAGACTCTATTCATTCACACAAGGAAGGAGCTGGCCCCTTCACCGCTCTCCATCCTGACAGCAGGTGAGGGCGAGACAGGAGAGAGCACAGGGGCCTGGTGAGAGCACGGGGGCAGGTGAGAGCACGGGGGCAGGTGAGAGAGTAGCCCAGAGAGACCACAGGAGCTGAAGAGAATGCAGTTGCCAAAGAGAACACAGGAGCTGAAGAGAACGCAGTTGCCAAAGAGAATGCAGGAGCTGAAGAGAACGCAGTTGCCAAAGAGAACGCAGGAGCTGAAGAGAACGCAGTTGCCAAAGAGAACGCAGGAGCTGAAAAGAATACAGGAGCCGGAGAGAGCGCAGGAGAGCACAGGAGCGAGAGCACGGGGTGGGGGGCAGGCAGGAGGGCACAGTATGAGGGAGGTCAGTAGGGTACAGTATAGAGGAGATTATGAGGGCACAGTACAGAGAAGGTCAGGAGGGCACAGTACAGGTAAGGTCAGGAAGGCACAGTAGGGGGAGGTCAGGAGGACTCAGTAGGGGGAAGCAGGAAGGCACAGTATATGGAGGGTAGGAGATCACAGTACAGGGGAGGTCAGGAGGGCACAGTACAAGGGGAGGTCAGGAGGGCACAGTAGAGCGCAGGCAGGAGGGCACAGTAGAGGGCAGGCAGGAGGGCACAGTATATGGAGGGTAGAAGAGCACATACAGGGAAGGTCAGGAGGGCAACGTAGAGGGCCGGCAGGAGGGCACAGTATATGGAGGGTAGTAGAGCACATACAGGGAAGGTCAGGAGGGCACAGTACAGGGAAAGTTAGGAGGGCACAATAGAGGGCAGGCAGGAGGGCACAGTATATGGAGGGTAGTAGAGCACATACAAGGAAGGTCAGGAGGGCATAGTAGAGGGCAGACAGGAGGGCACAGTACAGGGTTAGTCAGGAGGGCACAGTATGGGGGAGGTCAAGAGGGCACAGTACGGGGAAGCTCAGGAGGGCAAGTACAGGGGAGGTCAGGTGGGCACAGCACAGGGTTGGTCAGGAGGGCACAGTACAGGGTTGGTCAGGAGGGCACAGTACGGGGGAGGTCAGGAGGGCACAGTACGGGGAAGGTTAGGAGGGCACAGTACGGGGGAGGTTAGGAGGGCACTGTACGGGGGAGGTTAGGAGGGCACTGTACGGGGGAGGTCAGGAGGGCACAGTAGGGGGTGGGCAGGAGGACACAGTACAGGGAAGGTCAGGAGGGCACAGTAGGGGGAGGTCAGGAGGGCACAGTACAGGTAAGGTCAGGAAGGCACAGTACAGGGGAGGTCAGGAGGGCACAGTAGGGGGCGGCAGGAAGGCACAGTATATGGAGGGTAGGAGATCACAGTACAGGGGAGGTCAGGAGGGCATAGTACAGGGAAGGTCAGGAGGGCACAATACGGGGGAGGTCAAGAGGGCACAGTACGGGGAAGCTCAGGAGGGCAAGTACAGGGGAGGTCAGGAGGGCACAGTACAGGGTTGTTCAGGAGGGCACAGTACAGGGTTGTTCAGGAGGGCACAGTAGGGGGTGGGCAGGAGGGCACAGTACGGGGGAGGTTAGGAGGGCACAGTACGGGGGAGGTCAAGAGGGCACAGTACGGGGGTGGTCAAGAGGGCACAGTAGAGGGTGGGAAGGAGGGCACAGTACAGGGGAGGTCAGGAGGGCACAGTACAGGGGAGGTCAGGAGGGAACAGTACAGGGAAGGTCAGGAGGGCACAGTAGAGGGCGGGCAGTAGGGCACAGTACAGGGGAGATCAGGGGGGCACAGTAGAGGGCGGGCAGGAGGGCACAGTACGTGGGAGGTCGGGGGGCACAGTATGGGGAGGTCAGGAGGGCACAGTAGGGGGCGGGCAGGAGGGCACAGTATGGGGCGGCAGGAAGGCACAGTATATGGAGGGTAGGAGATCACAGTACAGGGGAGGTCAGGAGGGCATAGTACAGGGAAGGTCAGGAGGGCACAATACGGGGGAGGTCAAGAGGGCACAGTACGGGGAAGCTCAGGAGGGCAAGTACAGGGGAGGTCAGGAGGGCACAGTACAGGGTTGTTCAGGAGGGCACAGTACAGGGTTGTTCAGGAGGGCACAGTAGGGGGTGGACAGGAGGGCACAGTACGGGGGAGGTTAGGAGGGCACAGTACGGGGGAGGTCAAGAGGGCACAGTACGGGGGTGGTCAAGAGGGCACAGTAGAGGGTGGGAAGGAGGGCACAGTACAGGGGAGGTCAGGAGGGCACAGTACAGGGGAGGTCAGGAGGGAACAGTACAGGGAAGGTCAGGAGGGCACAGTAGAGGGCGGGCAGTAGGGCACAGTACAGGGGAGATCAGGGGGGCACAGTAGAGGGCGGGCAGGAGGGCACAGTACGTGGGAGGTCGGGGGGCACAGTATGGGGAGGTCAGGAGGGCACAGTAGGGGGCGGGCAGGAGGGCACAGTATGGGGCGGCAGGAAGGCACAGTATATGGAGGGTAGGAGATCATAGTACAGGGGAGGTCAGGAGGGCACAGTACAGGGAAGGTCAGGAGGGCACAGTAGAGGGCAGGCAGGAGGGCACAGTATATGGAGGGTAGAAGAGCACATACAGGGGAGGTTAGGAGGGCACAGTACGGGGGAGGTCAGGAGGGCACAGTAGAGGGCAGGCAGGAGGGCACAGTATATGGAGGTAAGTAGAGCACATACAGGGAAGGTCAGGAGGGCATAGTGGAGGGCACAGTACGGGGGAGGTCAGGAGGGCACAGTACAGGGTTAGTCAGGAGGGCACAGTACGGGGGAGGTCAAGAGGGCACAGTACGGGGAAGCTCAGGAGGGCACAGTACAGGGTTGTTCAGGAGGGCACAGTAGGGGGTGGGCAGGAGGGCACAGTACGGGGAAGGTCAGGAGGGCACAGTACAGGGTTGGTCAGGAGGGCACAGTACAGGGTTGTTCAGGAGGGCACAGTAGGGGGTGGGCAGGAGGGCACAGTACGGGGAAGGTCAGGAGGGCACAGTACAGGGGAGGTCAGGAGGGCACAGTACAGGGGAGGTCAGGAGGGCACAGTACAGGGGAGGTCAGGAGGGAACAGTACAGGGAAGGTCAGGAGGGCACAGTAGAGGGCGGGCAGTAGGGCACAGTACAGGGGAGATCAGGGGGGCACAGTAGAGGGCGGGCAGGAGGGCACAGTACGTGGGAGGTCAGGGGGGCACAGTATGGGGAGGTCAGGAGGGCACAGTAGGGGGCGGGCAGGAGGGCACAGTATGGGGCGGCAGGAAGGCACAGTATATGGAGGGTAGGAGATCATAGTACAGGGGAGGTCAGGAGGGCACAGTACAGGGAAGGTCAGGAGGGCACAGTAGAGGGCAGGCTGGAGGGCACAGTATATGGAGGGTAGAAGAGCACATACAGGGGAGGTTAGGAGGGCACAGTACGGGGGAGGTCAGGAGGGCACAGTAGAGGGCAGGCAGGAGGGCACAGTATATGGAGGTAAGTAGAGCACATACAGGGAAGGTCAGGAGGGCATAGTGGAGGGCACAGTACGGGGGAGGTCAGGAGGGCACAGTACAGGGTTAGTCAGGAGGGCACAGTACGGGGGAGGTCAAGAGGGCACAGTACAGGGTTGGTCAGGAGGGCACAGTACAGGGTTGTTCAGGAGGGCACAGTAGGGGGTGGGCAGGAGGGCACAGTACGGGGAAGGTCAGGAGGGCACAGTACAGGGGAGGTCAGGAGGGCACAGTACAGGGGAGGTCAGGAGGGCACAGTACAGGGGAGGTCAGGAGGGAACAGTACAGGGAAGGTCAGGAGGGCACAGTAGAGGGCGGGCAGTAGGGCACAGTACGTGGGAGGTCAGGGGGGCACAGTAGAGGGCGGGCAGGAGGGCACAGTACGTGGGAGGTCAGGAGGGCACAGTAGGGGGCGGGCAGGAGGGCACAGTATGGGGGAGCTCAGGAGAGCACAGTACAGTTGAGGTCAGGAGGGCACAGTAGGGGGCGGGCAGGAGGGCACAGTATGTGGTGGGTAGGAAAGCACATACAGGGGAGGTCAGGAGGGCACAGTACATGGGAGGTCAGGAGGGCACAGTACGGGGGGGGGGGTCAGGAGGGCATAGTACAGAGGAGGTCAGGAGGACACAGTATGGGAGGAGGTCAGGAGGGCACAGTAGAGGGCAGGCAGGAGGGCACAGTATGTGGTGGGTAGGAGAGCACATACGGGGGAGGTCAGGAGGGCACAGTATGGGGGAGGTCAGGAGGGCACAGTACGGGGGAGGTCAGGAGGGCACAGTAGGGGGAGGGCAGGAGGGCACAATATGTGGTGGGTAGGAGGGTACAGTACAGGGATGGTCAGGAGGGCACAGTAGGGGGCAGCAGGAGAGAACAGTATATGGAGGGTAGTAGAGCACATACAGGGGAGGTTAGGAGGGCACAGTACAGGGAAGGTCAGGAGGGCACAGTAGGGAGCGGGCAAGAGGGCACAGTATGTGGTGGGTAAGAGAGCACATACAGGCAGGAGGGCACAGTATATGGCTGGCAGGAGGGCACAGTATGTGGTGGGTAGATGAGCACAGTACAGGGGAGGTCAGGAGGGCACAGTAGGGGGGAGGTCAGGAGGGCACAATAGGGAGAGGGCAGGAGAGCACAGTACAGGGGAGGTCAGGAGGGCACAGTACAGGGATGGTCAGGATGGCACAGTACGGGGGAGGTCAGGATGGCACAGTACGGGGGAGGTCAGGATGGCACAGTACGGGGGAGGTCAGGAGGGCACAGTACCGGGGGAGGTCAGGGGGGCACAGTACGGGGGAGGTCAGGAGGGCACAGTATGTGGTGGGCAGAAGAGCACAGTACAGGGGAGGTCAGGAGGGCACAGTACAGGAATGGTCAGGAGGGCACAGTAGGGGAGGGCAGGAGAGAACAGTACAGGGGAGGTCAAGAGGGCACAGTACGGGGGAGGTCAGGAGGACACAGTACGGGGGAGGTCAGGAGGACACAGTACGGGGGAGGTCAGGAGGGCACAGTACGGGGGAGGTCAGGAGGGCACAGTACGGGGGAGGTCAGGAGGGCACAGTACGGGGGGGAGGTCAGTAGGGCACAGTGGGGGGGGGGGGGGCAGGAGGGCACAGTATGTGGTGGGTAGGCGATGACATACAGGGGAGGTTAGGAGGGCACAGTGGGGGTGGGGCAGGAGGGCACAGTATGTGGTGGGTAGGCGATGACATACAGGGGAGGTCAGGAGGGCACAGTGGGGGGGGGGGCAGGAGGACATAGTATGGGGGGGGGAGGTCAGGAGAGCACAGTGGGGGGGCAGGAAGGCACAGTACAGGGGAGGTCAGGAGGGCACAGTAGGGGGGGGCAGGAGGGCACAGTATGTGGTGGGTAGGCGATGACATACAGGGGTGGTCAGGAGGGCACAGTGGGGGGGGGGGGGGCAGGAGGGCACAGTATGTGGTGGGTAGGCGATGACATACAGGGGTGGTCAGGAGGGCACAGTAGGGGGGGGGGGGCAGGAGGGCACAGTATGTGGTGGGTAGGCGATGACATACTGGGGTGGTCAGGAGGGTACTGTATATTGGGCAGCAATATATAATACAGTAGTGTTCTGACAGGAAGGAGGAGCTGAAGGAGGAGAGCACAGGAGCATTTTTGTTCCAACTTTACTGTTCACTCTAGGAGTTCACTGCACCAGGCTGCTGTTTCATGTACAGGAATGCAGACAACACAAGATGCTGGTGTGAGGAATCACACCATCCCTCCCTCCCCCATCTGGCCCTGAGTAAACTAGCCCAAAGTATGTAAGAGGAGCACTCTGGTCTCTCTCTTCTCCTATGTAACAAGCAAATATAAAGGAAGAGTACATGTGCTAGAACTGCTGAGCACACCTACATATTCTCCTCTGCTCAGGCACTGTGTCCCTCTTCTGATCTGCTGCGTAGAGTCAGTCTTACTGTGACCATCAGGACTCCCACGTGCAGCTTCAGGTGCTCTGCTCCCATGCTTCTGTGAGAGGGGGGGACAACACATACATACATTTCTCCACCACTCAGCCCAGCCGGTGTAATAGTAAGATCTGTAGGAAACTTCAGGGGCCTCCTATTCATCTAGGGCCCCTGGGCAGTGCTTAAGAGAGGTGCCCATGCATTAAGACGGCCCTGGGCAGGAGAGAGCACAGGAGTGTGCTGCCACCCCTACTATTCAAGTATACAGGGGGCTGCGCGGGCCCCCTGGAGCATGGGGCTGGGTCACAACTGCAACCCCTGTAGCTACACCCCTGGTACACAGCACTAAGTAAGGAGGGGATTGCACAAGATTTGGATGTCACTGAGGTTGATTTTCTAAAGGCAAATCGGCTGAGCATTTTGTAAGTGCAGTTGCTCCAGAGCTTAGTAAATGAGGGGAAGCTCTGCAGACTTCCATCATCCAATCATGTGCAAGAAAAGTGTTGTTTATTTTTATTTTCCTTGCATGTGATTGGATATTCTTTGCAAAGTGAAGCTTCACATCATTTACTAAGCTCTGGAGCAGCTGCATTTGCAAAGTGCACAGTCTTATTTGCCTTTAATAAATAGACCCCATTGTGTATGATAACACAACTGCACATTGAAGATTTGAATATTACATTTTTTTTGTGAATATCACAGACTATCTAAGCACACAGGGATAAATGTTTAGGGTACTCATTTATTATTATGAGGAGGTTTTGAGAAACTTTTTTTTTACTTTACTGGTATTGGTCTTTGTGGTACAATATGCCACATTTTTTCACGTATACTTGTTATATATGGTTTAGTATCTGATTTTTAGTAGATAAAGGATGCACTTTATTTTTTTTCTTATTGCAGCTAGTAATGAGAGGGATTTTAGGCATCATCTGCACAGATACTAGATGTTTTGTTTTAAGATGTACACATTACCAAACAACAGATGAATAAAATTCAGCAAGAGATCTGGCATTGGCCAAGGTAGAAGCACAGACCAGGCGCTTTACTATCTAAAATCAGATTATGACCACATCAGTTGGATCACCCATATATAAGGTACATAAGGACCGACTCAGTTGCCAAGTCATTGTGATTTCGATGAGTACCAAAGAGTACAGAAGAGTATGAATCATAGAACAAGAAAGGAAATATGGATTCAGAGGAGGTAAAGAAAATGGAAGGGCAGGAGAAGGGGTGAGAAGATCATAGGGCTGGGGAAATCCTCCTAATTCAGGATATATTTTAACGAGTGGTTTTAAATAGTCAATAGAGAGCAATCAAAATCTATTGGACAACCATGTGGTCCCAAGAGTCCCAAACATCCCCCCCAGTAAGCCTCCATTTTTCATTAGGTACCAAGTCATTTAGTTATTTTAATATGGGCAATCATACATGTCCCCCATAGCAGTGCCTGGCATTCCTATGCCTTTTCTTTGACAGTACTTTGCCTATTAGCATACAAATTGTTAGGATTGAATAACAAAGTTGACTCCCTCATACTGTAGATTTCAATAGGATTCATCTCGAAGTTTCCAAGCTTCAAGCAAGATTTACAAACTGAAGCAGATTCCTCAGAGCCAATAAAAAAAAAAGTGAAAAAAAAAGTGAAAAATGAAAGTAAATTTCTATTAAACTAAGTCATACTTATGTAATAAATTACTTTTTAAAAAGACTTTACAATACTTTCAGTTTTAGCACAAGGTTAAAGAACTTTCTTTTTCTCCTGTGCACTTCTCACAACGTTAGACAAGCTATCTAAGGGATATTTTTTTGTGCTACAAAAAGGATTTTCAGATAGAAGACTTGTTTTTTTTCCCTTTCAGTTGACAGGTAAGTGCTGAATTTAAACTGCAATATTATTTTAATAGCCCAGCTTTCCTGTTCATACAACAGTTTTGGTAGCACAGTACAATCATTTTGCAGTAAGGCAAGAAGTTCAAGGGTAAGCCCACCTGAAACTATGTTTCAGTATTTTAGTAGATGTTGTCCTTGGTCTGCACACCTACTGTGACCATTCCCCAGTCTGTACCCAAAGACATAACCAATGAGTTTGTTTCCTGTAGGCTCAATAAATATAAAGTAGAGGTAGAAAAAAAGAAAGAACTAAGGGTTGTTGTGCCTCCCGGCGCTGTCAGTCAATCATGGAGATCCTCTAGGTAAGACCAATTCATCTTGATGGTGACAGGCAAGGAGGAAAAGACAAAAAAGGTGAGGGGAAGTCTGGGGAGGAAGGGGATGCATCCCCAAATGGCGCCACATCTCCAACAGTCAGGTAACTCGTTGCCACATTGTTTGACCATTGTAAACTGTTGTTATGCACGTTACTTCTGTTCTTTGAGTATTCAATCAGGTATTTGTTTTCTTTTAAATAAACCTTGGGTAATGCATTAGGCGTTTGCTCCCCCTGTGTAATATTTTACAGTATATGTTTGGAAATATAGACCCTGCATTATATGTATGGTGACTGTCCTTTTGAGCACTGGAGAAATTGTTTGTTCTTTGAAGGGGAAGTTGGGGGTAGAAAGAAGGCAAAAAAAAATAAAAAATGGGGGAAGCGGGGAGGTGTGCGTGTAACCTATGGGGAGAACCTATGGGATTTTGCTCAAGTTGGTCTCCAAGTCCCTTCTATATGATAGACATACATATTCAAGAAATGTATTGCTTGAGAACTCGTACTAGCATGGTACTGGGGAACAGATACACTTGGTTCAATAGAATCATGTTTTGTTGAAGCAACCGTCCCTATGATTTGCCATAGCCATAATTCTTTCCATCAATTTAGTTTCAATAATTTTGGCAAACCATAAACTGATAGGGGGGCCACTGTCTGCTTCCAATATATCAGAATACAAGCTTTTGCAGCATTCAAGAGATGTACTGTATAAGCAGAGAATGTTTATATTGTTTCACTGGCACGTGGGTTAAATATCGTTGTTGGTTTTTCCACATTTTACATTATGTAACAGGTGTACCAAGGAATGCTGTAACATGCAGAGATGGGCAGTAACAGTCAAAATTCCTATGTGGCTGGGATATCTCACCATTGTAAAATCGAAGACATGTACAACATTGTGAGTCCACCACACTCCATCTATAACTGAAATCTCACTTTTCAGTGGACAAGCCCTTCAAACAAATGTAATTGCTCAAAAGTATAAATTTTTTTTTGCATTTTAATTACACACATGACATTTGAAATGTTATAACCAAATAAACTGTGCACATTATCATTATTTATATAGGAACGTTCATCCGGTGAGTGATTTCTAACAGACACTCGTGCTGAATCACAAAGTGGCGTGCTACTCTTTTTATGTTGGTGTTTTTTGTGAAGATCTATTGAAAGAAGGAAATTTTGCATATATACTATACAGTGGATTCAAAAAGTCTAAACACCCCTGTTAAAATTTGAAGTTCCTGTGATGTAAAAAAAATTAGAAAAAGATAAATCATTTCAGAACTTTTTCCACCTTTAATGTGACCTATAAACTGTACAACTCAATTGAAAAACAAACTGAAATCTTTTAGGTTGGGAAGTAAACATAAAAAACAAAAATAACGTAGTTGCATCAGTGTGTACACCCTCCTAAAACTGGGGATGTACTTGTGGTCAGAATTAAGCAATCACATTCAAAATCATGTTAAATAGGAGTCAGTACACATCTGCCATCATTTAAAGTGCCTCTGATTAACCCCAAATAAAGTTCAGCTGTTCTAGTAGGTCTTTCCTGACATTTTCTTAGTCGCATCCTACAGCAAAAGCCATAGTCCGCAGAGAGCTTCCAAAGCATCAGAGGGATCTCATTGTTAAAAGGTTTCAGTCAGGAGAAGGTACAAAAGAATTTCCAGGGCATTAGATATACCATGGAACAAAGTGAAGACAGTCATCATCAAGTGGAGAAAATATGGCACAACAGTGACATTACCAAGAACTGGACGTCCCTCCAAAATTGATGAAAAGATGAGAAGAAAACTGGTCTGGGAGGCTGCCAAGAGACCTACAGCAACAGGAACTTCAGGAATATCTGGCAAGTACTGGCTGTGTGGTACATGTGACAACAATCTCCCGTATTCTCCATATGTCTGGGCTATGGGGTAGAGTGGAAAGACAGAAGCCTTTTCTTACAAAAAAAAACACCCAAGCCCAGATAAACTTTGCAAAAACACATCTGAAGTCTCCCAAAAGCATGTGGGAAAATGTGTTATGGTCTGATGAAACCAAGGTTGAACTTTTTGGCCATAATTCTAAAAGATATGTTTGTCGCAAAAACAACACTGAACATCACCAAAAGAACACCATACCCACCGTGAAGCATGGTGGTGGCAGCATCATGCTTTGTGGCTGCTTTTCTTCAGCTGGAACTGGGGCCTTAGTCAAGGTAGACGGAATTACAAACAGTTCCAAATACCAGCTAATATTGGCACAAAAGCTTCAGGCTTCTGCTAGAAAGCTAAACATGAAAGGGAACTTTATCTTTCAGCATGACAACAACCCAAAGCATACATCCAAATCAACAAAGGAATGGCTTCATCAGAAGAAGATTAAAGTTTTGGAATGGCCCAGCCAGAGCCCAGACCTGAATCCAATCGAAAATCTGTGGGGTGATCTGAAGAGGGCTGAGCACAGGAGATGTCCTCGCAATCTGACAGATTTACAGTTGTTTTTGCAAGGAAGCGTGGGCAAAGATTGCCAAGTCCAGATGTGCCATGCTGATAGACTCATACCCAAAAACACTGAGTACTGGAATAAAATCAAATGGTGCTTCAACAAAGTATTAGTTTAAGGGTGTGCACACTTATACAACCATATTATTTTAGCTTTTTATTTTTACTTCCCTCCACCTAAAAAGATTTCAGTTTGTTGTTCAACTGAGTTTCTAATTTTTAAAATCACAGAAACCTGACATTTTAACAGGGGTGTGTATACTTTTTATATCCACTGTATGTGTGTGTATGTATATATATATATATATATATATATATATATATATATATATATATATAGTGACAGTAGGCAGGTAAAATCACCTGGTTGTATCCTGGATGGACGATACATTTGTCCAAGGTTTAGGCTCTATGTGGAGTTGTTGCACTAGGGCAGTGTTTCTCAACTCCAGTCCTCATGGACCCCCAACAGGTCATGTTTTCAGGATTTCCATTATTTTGCACAGGTGATTTGATCAGTTTCACTGCCTTAGTAATTACCACAGCTGTTTCATCTGAGGGAAATCCTGAAAACATGACCTGTTGGGGGTCCATGAGGACTGGAGTTAAGAAACACTGCACTAGGGGGAAGTGCTGAGTCCTTCAGCACTGAGATAATGAGCCCAGCTGAAGGTAGTGGGCTCATTAAGGCCTCTATAAAACTTCTCAGCCTGCTTAGGGAGTTGCTCCATCCTGGAACCAGATCTGTGCCTGAACTGATTGGGGAGCAACCTACTTAACTGAGTGCTGTGAGACAAAAGGCCTGTGTGACTAGCCTCCAACTGACAGGGACTGGGTGTAGCATAAACCTGCACCTAGTGGATAGCTAGGGAAGCTATTGTATAGTGAGTGGCCAAGTTGGCAAGGATTTGATTTCATGTTTCTTTTTGGTTTGATGTTTTCTTGTAAATAGTGTAAATAAACCGCACCTTTTTGTTTTCACCTACACCGCTGTTTTGCTGTGCCTGGTTTTTTGTGTGTTGTGAACTCACCCAGGGGTTCACACACTCCCGCTGCCGAGCAAACCCCGTTACAATAAATATATATATATATATATATATATATATATATATATATGGCCCTTGGAGGGTTGGGAGATGATGATACAGGAATGTGAGAAGCATTTGTGCTGATAGCGAGTAGGAGTGTAATAAGAAACAAAAGTGACCTCCTGATCCCAGAGAGTGCCCTGCAGGAGCAAGTACCTGCCCGTGGGGTCAGCTATATTCCGCTTAATGACGTCACATCAATCAAACCCCGTCATTACGTTCCCAGTGGTCGGTACGGCGCATGTGCAAGGCGGTTGGGTTTGTTTTTGTGTTACCTGATATGCTATTGATGCTGGTGTCGGCTGGGACACCGTTTCTTGTAAGTGCAATGTGTGTATATTAAAAGTGATGATTTTAAAAGGTACTGCACCATGAGCTTTTGTTATTTTCCCGAGTGTCTGGCCTAATACCCTATGGATATGGTGGTGTCTATAAGAAGTGGATCTATCTAGTGACACATTCTATCTAGTGACACATTCTACTGCAGAGTATTGCTCCCTGGATATCGATTTTCAAGCCAACTATTGGCTATTGCAGAGTATTGCTCCCTGGATATCGAGTTTAAAGCCAAGTATTGTCTCATTAGTGTGCTGACCATCGCTCCCAGAGCAAAAAGCGCTTTATGCTGATTTATAATATTATCAGCATATAGTTCTGGTGAGTTTATTTAGTATATTTGGTGGTGGATTGTCACGGTTTTTTTCGGTGAATGTTTTCATCAATTACATTAATTAAGAGTTACTTTATAGGACTTTATATGATTTATTTTTTATGGGACATTTTTTTCACATTTTTTCTTTTTATATATTTTGGTGATTTTATTTACTAGCGCAAATTGTTTTATTGTTTGTACACCTTATGGTTATAGGGCGGATTTTGCAGCTGGTAGAATAGAGAATTAATATTCTTATTTTATATTTTCTTTCTGCTAATGGTTTATTGAGATTAATATTTTTTTCTGTGGCACCATTTATAGTTTAGAATTTCTCCATTTCAATAATAAATGGGTGCAGCGCTAAACGTATAACATTATATAAAGTATCAAATACAATGATCGCAAATAATGAATATATGCATAAATATTCAATTCAAACATAAAGTGGCTAGTGATGTGTATTAAGGTAACAATGTAACAACATTAAAGTGACTTAGTGACAGCATATATCTTTGTCACTGTATAGTGACCAATGGTGCTTATTAAGGTGCTGGTATAGATTATTATTATTATACAGGATTTATACAGCGCCAACAGTTTGCTCAGCGCTTTACAATATAACAGGAGACAATACAGTAACAATACAGTTCAATACAAGAGGGTTAGGAGGGCCCTGCTCCTTGGAGCTTACAATCTAGGAGGGAGGGACTAGTGGTACAAAAGGTAGTAACTGTGGGGGATGGACTGGTAGGAGGAGTAGAGGATTCCAGTATTACCTGAGGGCAGGATAGGCTTCCCTGAAGAGATAGGTTTTCAGAGATCGCTTAACCATGAGCAGAGTAGGCGATAGTCTGATAAATTAGGTTAGAGAGTTCCAGAGGATGAGGGAAGCTCTGGAGAAGTCCTGGAGACGAGCATGGGAGGAGGAGACAAGGGAGCTAGAGAGTAGGAGGTCTTGTGAGGAGCGGAGAGTATGTTTTGGGTGGTATTTGGAGACAAGATCGGTGATGTAATTTGGGGCAGAGTTATAAATGGCTTTATACGTTATTGTTAGTGTTTTGAATTTTATCCGTTGGGCAATGGGAAGCCAGTGGAGGGATTGGCAGAGAGGGGTGGAGGACACTGAGTGGAGGCCAGTGGAGGGATTGGCAGAGAGGGGTGGCAGATACAGAACGGTTAGTAAGGTGGATAAGTCTGGCAGCAGCATTCATGATAGACTGAAGAGGGGATAGCCTGCGATGAGGTAGGCCAATGAGGAGGGAGTTACAATAGTCAAGGCGAGAGATAACCAGGGAGTGAATAAGTTGCTTAGTGGTTTCCGAGGTTAGGAACGGGCGTATCTTGGAAATGTTGCAGAGGTGAAGTCTACAAGATTTGGACAGCGATTGGATTTGGGGGTGAAAGGACAGATGGGAGTCTAGGATTTCACCTAGCACCCTGGCATGAGGGGAGGGAATGAGGATTGTGTTATTGATCTTGATGGAGAAGTCACGGGAGGGGGCACGGGCGGGAGGGAATACTAAGAGCTCAGTTTTGGAAAGATTGAGTTTGAGGAAGTGGAGTGACATCCATGCCGATATGTCACTTACTAGGTTAGTAATGCGAGTGGAGACTGAAGGGATGAGGTGAGGGGTAGAAAGATAGATTTGTGTGTCATCAGCATAGAGATATATGATTAAAATGTCCAAAAAGGGTGATGCAAGGAAGATCCAATGATGATCTTCAATAATAGGTGATCTATAACTTCTATCCAATAGTATGGTGATGTGTCCGATAATGTAAGGATTGCGCACTAACTAGATGTGCAATCAAATCACACATTTAGAGATAACAATCTCAGTAGGTCAGCTGAAGGTCCCTTTAAGGGTAAGTATGGTCTGGTCTGGAGCTCCCTCCCTGCTTCCTCTGTTGTCAGCAATGGCTCTGCCGACCCCCTAATGCAGCTCTGTGGGTTGTTAAAGCTCACGAAGAGCCCAAAAAGAGGAGGCCAATAGCGTAATACTGCTTAAATGGTATGTATTTAATCCAAAAATTGCAGAGGTACAGAGAACAAAAAACACTGACCGTATGTAGAAATCCAAAGATGGCTGCCAGGACCCATGTGGTGCCAGGGGCGTGACGTCACGACGCTGCAGCTCCTCTCTTACGCGTTTCGTGCTATTACACATAATCATAGGGGTGTGCCTGCAACGTCCGACGTCTTACAGCTCATTTATATAGTAAAAACGGCACATGCGCATTTCGTGCATGATACAAGTCAGGAGGAGCCATATCACGCCAAGACGTCACGCCGCCAGAGCAATGTGGAGCTCCAGCGGCCATCTTTAATACCAGAAAGGTCAGTCCCTTACATTGGGAATACCTGTTTAATCTCCATTTGATGTATCATTTTAATTTTATCTTAAATTGCCTCATTAAAACTATTAAACTTTACTACACTATGGGTGTACCTTTGTTCTAACCCCCTGGGGGAGTCTTCAATCCTCAGATACACTGCCTCAGGATGGACCCCTGTATCTAGAGAGGGAATCTCCCACCCAGGGAGCAATACCGGTTTAACCCCTTAAGGGGAACTCTGGTGGACGTGGATCATTCTTAAAGCCCTAAGGATCCTGTCGGATGACCTACCATCCCTTATTGGGAAGACCACCTAGTCCCTGACTCCACTTGATGACATCTGGAATATTGATTTAAAGGTGCATTTTATATGCATGTCTAGTGAGTGTGCATTACTTACAATATCACTGCACGGACACTGGTTCCAGTAATAACAAGACCACAAGAGTCACTTTATGAACTGTTTTTTAATGATTTATTCATGAACTATTTATTGGAGATATATTCATTTTACTGAGTTTTTTAGTGCTGCACCCCCATTTTACAGTATATTTACTGCGGGCGGTCGCCTAGTGGTTAAGAAAAAAATAATATAGCCTATACAACTGCAACACAAGTCATAATGTAATTTAATGTAATTAAAAATTACTTTCCTTTTCAACCTGCAGCTCTGTAATTTTCTCTAAAATGCAATATGATATGGCAACCATCTGTGTACACAACAAATGTAATTTCCATGCTTATGTGATTGGCTTAATGATTTTCCTAGAAATCTGCACTAAGGCACAAGTCAGATTTTGAGCATCCCCTGCAACAAAAATATCAATTTTGGTGAGATACTCTGTCAAAGATCCCCACACACGCCACGCCCACAGCGACTAGCTAACCAAGACGCACACATGCGGCCATAACTTGGGGTAAAAAGGGAATAAAGGGGACTTACTTTGAATATATAAACCCATATATAAGATCAGCCGTGATGTACTTCCACAGAATGCACTACCTCTGGCCACCACCAGATGGAGACTTCACTCCAATCCAGCTGATCGACCACACACTGGCAGATACAAATCTTATATACAATCTGGTGCACAGATTAGAGTTGAGGACCAGCTTAGTAATTACACACCCTTCTAGAGTCCCTCCAGCTATCCTAGCTTGAACCCCAGTGCTAATCACTCTTCCACTGTCCTACACCCCCACACCAGACACACCACAAAAGGTAGCCTGCCACCACCCAACAGTTTATCCGCAGAATGGTCTGTTGAGACACCCCACACACACAAATCTCTGTCTGGCAGATCTGTTACCTTTGCAATCTGCATACAATCTGCCCACACACAGTGCAGTTGCATACAGATTGGCAATGAGCTTGACCGAGCGTTTAAAGGCACTAAAATGCAATCCAATCTAATCCAATCTAATCTCTCCAATCTAATCTCTCCAAAGATATGAGCACGTGCTTAAATACACAGAAGTCACTAATTAGTTTTAAGATTTAATTTCCCGAAGTAGGCAGTGCATAAAATATGTACAAAATATAAAAAGTTACAGAAATACAAAAAATACAAGACACACAAATGACTAATTACTATAAAATAAAAGGGAATAAAAGACAGAAGTAAAACTTTACCCTACGACTGGAGCAAGTCAGAAAAGTCAGCAATCCGTTAGGCAATTGACCAGCTCCATACAAATCACGAAATGTCCAAATGTCCGTGTACTCAATTTATGGGGATATGGACATAGGCGGGACATTAGTCCTCGGCCAATTGACCCTGGGGGGGTGGTTCTGTGTGATGACCTGCCCAAGTTCAATCTGGCCAAGACTGGCTTGAACTCCAAATCGGGGATTGGATTTCCGACACCAGCACATCAGTCCGATCGCGACAGTACCAAACACCTTTTGACTGTCGCGATCCAGTGCCACCTAACCATTCCATGCATTTTCCTGGCATTCTCCCCAAGCCTCAAATATGATTTTTATATGCAGATGTAGCGCACAGAATGCCCTACAAGAAGGGAGCATGTTCATCTCTCTGCAACTAATATTTTAGCTGTTATAAGAGATTAAACATACCCCTTTTGATGTATGGATACTTTTAGCTCCCTGCTGTCAGGAAGCCGGAATTATTATTATTATTATTATTACATCGAGTTTATATAGCGCCAAAGGGTTTGCTCAGCGCTGTACAATAGGGGGGACAATACATGGCACAGTACAACAAAAACAGACAGCGTACGAGGGGTAAGAGGGCCCTACTCTTTCAAGCTTACAATCTAGGAGGGAGGGGGTAGTGGAACAATAGGAAGTGGCTGAGGGGGATGAAGTGGTGGGAGGAATGAGGGAGGATGGCCGTTAGGTGAGGGTGGGGTAGGCTTCCCTGAAGAGATGGGTTTTGAGGGAGCGCCTGAATGTGGGGAGGGAAGGCGACAGTCGGATGGATTGGGGCAGTGAGTTCCAGAGGATAGGGGAGGACCTGGAGAAGTCCTGCAGTCGTGCATGGGAGGAGGAGACCAGGGAGCAGGATAGAAGGAGGTCCTGTGAGGAGCGAAGGGTACGGGTAGGGTGGTACTTGGGGATCAGGTTGGTGAGGTAGTCAGGGGCAGTGTTGTGAACGGCTTTGTAGGTCAGGATTAGAAGTTTAAATTTGATGCGTTGGGCAATCGGGAGCCAGTGGAGGGAGAGGCAGAGGGGGGTGGCAGAGGTGGAGCGGGTGGTGAGGTGGATGAGTCTGGCCGCTGAGTTCAGGATGGTCTGGAGCGGGGAGAGCCTGCACTTGGGTAGGCCAATGAGAAGAGAGTTGCAATAGTCAAGGCGTGAGATGATGAGGGAGTGTACAAGAAGTTTGGTGGTGTCTGGGGTGAGGAAGGCACGTATCTTGGCAATATTGCGGAGATGGAGCCTGCATGTGTTTGCAAGTGATTTGACATGAGGGAGGAAGGAGAGGTTCGGGTCAAGAATGACGCCAAGGACTTTGGCTTGCGAGGCGGGAATGATAGTGGTGTTGGTGGTGGTGATGGATAGGCTGGGGGGGGGGTGTGGGCAGGGGGAAAGACGAGGAGTTCGGTTTTGGAGAGGTTAAGCTTGAGGAAATGGAGCGACATCCAGTCTGAGATGTCGTTTAGGAGGTGAGTGATGCGGGCGGAGATAGTGGGGGTGAGGAGAGGGGTGGAGAGGTAGATTTGGGTGTCGTCAGCATAGAGGTGATAATTGAAGCCATGGGAGTGTATGAGTGTGCCCAGGGAGGAGGTGTAGATGGAGAAGAGAAGGGGTCCAAGGACAGAGCCTTGGGGGACCCCAACAGAGAGGGGGAGGGAGGGGGAGCTGGTACCATTGTAGGTGACGCTGAAGGAGCGTCGGGATAGGTAGGATGAGAACCAGGAGAGAGCGGTATCTCTGATGCCAAGGGAGAGTAGTTTATTAAGGAGGAGGGGGTGGTCGACTGTGTCGAAGGCCGCAGAGAGGTCCAGGAGAAGGACAGAGTAGTCGCCCTTGGCTTTGGCGTTTAGTAGGTCGTTCGTGATTTTGAGGAGGGCAGTTTCAGTGGAGTGTAGGGGACGGAAGCCGGACTGTAATGGGTCAAGGAGGTTATTGTCAATAAGGTGGGCGCTTAGGCGATCGTAGACTATGCGCTCAAGGAGCTTGGAGGTGAGTGGCAGCAGGGAGATGGGTCTGAGGTTGTTGGGGTCCGCGGGATCCAGGGAGGGCTTTTTGAGGATGGGGGTGATATGTGCGTGCTTTAGGGGGGAGGGGAATGCGCCAGTAGAGAGGGAGAGATTGAAGATGTGGGTGAGGGAGCAGATGAGGGAAGAGGGGGGTGACCGGAGGAGTTGAGAGGGGATAGGGTCCAGGGGGCAGGTAGCGAGGCGGGCTTTTGAGAGGACCTTGACGATTTCCTCAGTAGTGACAGGGCTGAGGGAGTGCAGTGCAGGGGGGGTTACGGTGGGCAGGGCCTTGGGAGCGGTGGAGGGCAGTGCGGTTGTGAGGGCAGAGGAGGGGGGAGAAGAAGGGGTGACGGGGGTGGGGAGGCTAGGTGGGGAGGTAGATTGCGAGTTGACAATGTCCTTACGGATAGTGTCAATCTTGTTACGGAAATGGGTGGCAATCTCGTGGGCGGTGAGTGAGGTACTGAGTGGAGGAGGGGGGGGGGAGAGAGCAGGGAGTTGAGGGTGGAGAAGAGTCGGCGAGGGCAGGAGGAGAGGGTGTTGATTAGGTTAACAAAGTAGGCCTGCTTGACGGCGTGGAGGGAGGAGGTGTAAGTGAGGAAGGCAGATTTGTAGAGGGAGAATGCGTGAGGGGACCTGGTTTTGCGCCACAGTCTCTCCAGTGCGCGACTGCGACGTTTGAGGCGTTTAGTGCTGTCATTCTGCCATGGTTGAAGCGGCCTGGGTTTGATGATGCGTGTGGTTAGGGGTGCCAGAGAGTCTAGGGCAGCTGACAGTGAGTCGTTGTACAAGGTGGTGGCTATGTCAGGACATGACAGTGGGAGGATGCTGTCGTGTAGGCGGTCGGCGGCTGAGTGGAGGGGGGCCGGGTTCAGGTTGCGGAGATTGCGGCTGGTGATGGTTTGGTGTTTTTGGGGGGGGGGGAGTTGGGGGAAGGGGAGATGGAGAACGTGATGAGGTGGTGGTCAGAGAGAGGGAAGGGGGTGTTAAAGAACTGGTTGAGGGTACAGAGGTGGGAGAAGACGAGGTCCAGGGTGTTCCCTCCGATGTGGGTGGAGGATTGCGTGTGCTGTGTGAGCGCAAAGGAGGAGGTTAGGTGGAGGAATTGGGAAGTGGCCGGGTTGTTGTCGTTGATGGGGATGTTTAAGTCCCCGAGGATGATGGTCGGTAGCTCAGAGGAGAAGAAGAAGGGGAGCCAGGCGGCGAAGTTGTCCAGGAAGTGGGGTATGGACCCAGGAGGTCTGTAGATCACTGAGAATCCTTAGGGGGGTGGGTGAGAAGAGTCGGATGCAGTGCGCCTCAAAGGAGGGGAAGGATAGAGAGGGTGGGTTAGGGAGGACCTGGAAGGTGCTCAGCGGTGAAAGGAGCAGGCCGACACCACCACCTCTGCGATCGCTCAGTCTTGGCGAATGGGTCCAGATGAGACCTCCATGGGTGAGTGCCGCAGGGGAAGTGGAGTCGGTGGCCTGTACCCAGGAATGTCTGGGGGCCACTTCCCTTTAAACCAGTTTCACCAGAAGGTGACAACCTTATTAACACAAAGGTGTCACATCCCAGAAGCCAGGCTTTTCAGCCTAATTGATGACCACTGTGTGAGTATCTCTGACTGAAAATATATCTGTAATGAAAAGGACTGAATCTGCATCTAATCTAATCAAATCTGTACATTTATGTCACATGTGAATGCACTATGGTTACGATTACATATTCCTACTGATCACATCTTATCTACTCAAATCATACACGTACGTTACATATTCCCAAAGGAAAATCATGTCTAAAGGGATGCAGACTCTGCCACTTTCCTCATTAGAGCTCTGTAAGTGCAGCAGCTGATTGATAATTAATAATTGATAATTTAATGCAGACTTTCTCAGAACATGGACACAAACAGCTATATCTTCAGAATACCAAAATGTAGGAATCTGCAACAAAGTTTGTTAAAATTCCACAATGTACATATGTAGTGCCTTTGGTTAGCTAGGATTTGTTATTTTGTTAGAGGCTGGGTAGCAGAGTGGGATGAGTCAGCCTGGAAGTGAGGTAGTGAGTTCACCTCAGGACGGGCTGGGAGGCTATACGAGTCAGGGCTTCTGGATCCCTCCCACCCTTCCAGAAACTGCTGGAACTGTGTGGAAGAGGGGCGGAGGAGGGAAGGATGTCCAGATTTGCATGTTTAGGAGAACTTGACTAGTCCCCAGGCAGGAGGCCGGGAAGTGTGGCCAAGGGCAACCCTTAAATGTAGCAGAGTCTGTGCAGCAGAGGAATTGTTGTTGGAGTCGGGTTGAAGATGGATTGAGAGGAGGCTGAAGTGTGGAGCCTGGGAGTGGGCCCCATGGAGGGGAGCATACCTACAGGCAGGACGCTGGAAAGAAGGATTCAAAGTCTCCTAGGAAGTAAATCCTGTGCGGCCAGAAAGGAGCCAGCCCAGCATAAGAACTGACTACTTAATTGCAGCTCTTGGAAATCCCTTGCCCGGGAATACCCTCAGTGCTGCCCTATATCACTTTTGAAATAATGCCTTGCTGATAAACATGACCTTTTCTGCCTGAAGAAATGTATGACCTGCAACATATGTAGTGCCATTGCTGTAAACTGCCTTACTTCTGTTATCATTCGATTTTTATGATATAGGAAAAGGTTTAAATATGGGCGGCACAGTGGCTAAATGGTTAGCACTTCTGCCTGGCAGTAGCAGGGTCGCTGGTTCGAATCCCAGCCACAGCTCCACCTGCCTGGAGTTTGCATGTTCTCCTTGTGCCTGCGTAGGTTTCCTCCAGGTACTCCGGTTTCCTTCCACACTCCAAAGACATGCTGGTAGGTTCATTGGATCCTATCTAAATTGTCCCTAGTATGTGTATGTATGGATGTGAGTTAGGGACCTTAGATTGTACACCCCTTGAGGGTTAGGGACTGATGTGAATGTACAATATATATGTAAAGCGCAGAGTAAATTTACGGTGCTATATAAGTACCTGAAATAAATAAATAGCATGTGTGTTGACTCTTCCCAGTTATTGGAAACACTGGTTAAGCTCCTCCCTACTTCTTTTTATAGAATGCATTCATTTTTTTTATTAAAAAGTGGATCATTTAGTACTTCTTTAACCAGTAGCCGCCCGGCCTTTGGCCGAATGGCGATCTGCAAAATCCCTTAGCATTCTGGGTGGACGCCATATGGCGTTCTCCCGGGCATGAGCAGTTTGCGCACCTGCAGAGCCGCGCAGCGGCACGATCTGTCACCGGCCGTCTACCTCGGACACGGCCGATGACAGATCTGAGTACCGGCCCTGTTGCCGATACCATGTGACCTGCTGTGACCAATCACAGCAGGTCACATGACAGTTGTATACAATGGATGGCTTCATTCATGCCATCCATTGTATACTAGTGTGTGTAGCTGTGATTGGTCACAGCGATCACATGCACAAGCTGGGCTAATCACAGCCCAGCTGTGTCATGTGATTAGCTGTGGCCAAATCACAGCTAAGCACAAAAAAAAAAAAACCTGAATGAATCGATGTCATTCAGGTAAGGGCTTGCTTATAGCAAAGTAATTCTTTGCTATAAGCAAATTGTGTAAAAAAAAAAATACTGATCACTTCCCCAAAGTAGTACAATGTTACTATGGTACTACTTTGGTCATCGTGAAATATGAAAAAAAAATTGTGAAAAAAATGTAATAAAAAATTAAAAATAATAAAAAAAATTTTAAAAAAAATTATATATATTTTTTTTCATACTGTCACCAGTCAGTGCCCCTGATCACCACCATGCCAGTTATATGATGACGCTGTACTGCACTGGTGACAGTATGTAAAAAAATAAATAGTGAAAATACTTTTTCATTTTTTTCATTTTCCGAAAAATTATGACAAAAAAAATACAACTTCAAAAAACTCGCCATGCCTCTTATGAAGTACGTCGGACTGTCTACTTTGCAAAAAGGGGTCATTTGGGGGATATCTGTACTGTTCTGACATTCTTGGACCTCAAGAAATTAGATTGGCCGTCAGAACTTCAGGATTGATCAATATTCAGATCTATACCATAGTTTGTGAACTCTATAACTTTCCTACAAACTAAATAATACATCCTAATTTGGGTTATTTTCACCAAAGACATGTAGCAGAATACATCTCAGGCCTAAATTTATGAAGAACAATTATTTATTTGCAAACGTTTATAACAGAAACAAAGAAAAACGTGGTTTTTTTTCAACATTTTCAGCATTTTTTTGTTAATTTAGCAAAAAATAAAAACCCCAGCGGTGATTAAATACCACCAAAAGAAAGCTCTAGGTGTGTGAAGAAAATGATAAAATTTTAGTTTGGGTACAGTGTTGTATGACCGCGCAATTGTCATTCAAAGTGTGAGAGCGCTGAAACCTGAAAAATGGCCTGGGCAGGAAGGGGGCAAAAGTGCCCGGTATGACCCAGAAGCGGTTAAAGCAACAAGTGCATTTTTCACCACTACTTTTCCTTTTTATTGACTTTTCAAATTAAAAAAAAAAAACCAAACAAAATAATGTAGAGGTTGGATAAATGCTTTCATGCAAATTAACACTTTTCAATGTTTAAATAATACTTTTTGTATAGCGATATATTCAGTACGTAGATAAGACAAATGGACAGCTAAGAAAACAGGGACAGAGGAACTTAGTTCTGAAACAGAGACAGTCCCTCCAAATGAAGAACAATTGGGAGTTATACATGTGTTTGTATTCAGTTTTTATAAAACATCCCTCAAAACAAGGTGATTGAACATTACAATTCCATTAATAAATTATTCAACAGTCTACAAAAGAACAAATGCAACTGACTAGCATTGACGGTTAGCGAGCCATTTTATCTATTCCTAGGGAGGAGGAGGGAGGTGGTGACGTGTTGCCTGCTTTCAGTTTGTTCACCAAAAGGCAGGCAGATCTGAGCTGTGGCTGATATAAAAGGTAACATGGATATTTACTTTGTATTTCAGTGTATTGGCGTCCTCTCTGTGTAATTCTGTGTGCTGGGGAAAAGGAATGTCTTCCTGGGTCTGACTGAACTCTCTTTTGTTCTCTTTCCTGCTCTGCTCTCTCCTTTCCAGTCCACCATTACCCTCTCTTCTGTTCACCACTATTCTCTCCCTGTCCACCATTACCCTCTCTCCAAACTCCACCCTGCCATTTTCTATCTCCTGAAAGTTCAGCGTCCCCCCCCCCTCCATTATTTTTTGTCTCTCCAAATTCCAGTCTCTTTCTCCCAGTTTTCCTGTGTCTCCGTAGTCCAGCCCCCACCTCCATGTTTCTGTCTTTCCAAAGTCCAACCTTCTTTTTCTATTTCCCCATAGCCCAGCCTGTTATTTTTATGTCTCCCCAAATTGAAGTCCCCCTCAACCCCATTTTTCTATCTCTCCAATTTTGAGCCCATGAGTACTGAATGAACATTGGATAGTTAGTACAGCAGCTCCTCCTGAGATGTCAGGCTTTTTTCCTTCAGTCTGCTGGGTTGAAGGAATAAAAACAACTCGTAGTGTCTGCCAGGCTTAACTTGCATCTCTCCCTGTTACAGCTGCCACCAGGGGCGGACTGACCATTTGGGAACTCGGGCACTGCCCGAGGGCTCGGGGTCAGTAGGGGGTACCATGAGATGCCCCTGGTACCTTTTTCATAGGCTTTTTTGGGTGTGGGTGTGGGTGAGGATACAGGGGCCCCATCATCCCCTATTGCCCGGCAGCCCCATGAGTTGTCAGTCTGCCCCTGGATGCCACTCGTCCTTGCCTTTCATAGGCACTAAGTGCTCGGTCATACCAGTGTGATTTCAGGTGCGATTTGCAAATTGAAATCGCACCTAAAATCACATCAGTATTAGTGTCAGTATCTTAACGTTTGATTTGCTGCAGCGCAATTTCTATAGTAGTTCTTGCTTTACTTTTTCTGCAGTTTTATTGTGATGTCACATAGGATACAATGGAAAACGCACTGCAAATTGCAAGAAATCATTGAAAAACTTCACAAGTTGCAGTAAAGTCTTCAGAAATCGCATCTGATTTCTCGCTGAAATTGCACACAAATCGCACGGTTTTAAATCGCAGAGTTGTGACCGGTGACTAATGCAGGACATAAATGGGTCAAATTCCGAACTAATTTTCTTTAGAAAATCAAAAATTTAGTGCGTTTTGTAATCTGATGGCGCCACTATTGATTTCGAAATTCGACCAACCAAGCCTTCAATTTCACATGTTGCTACAGAAAATAATTTTTCGAGGCCACGAATTTTCTTTTCTTTCCAGGTCACAGCTCACGCTTGTTTCTTTTTTGATTACATTTCTCGCACGATTCTCCCATCATTGATTAGAAATTTGTTTGTTTTTCAAAAAATTTCCAACATACCCGATCACTCAAATTCGATGGTCGTACGAAAATCGTCCATTTCTGTGGCCCACTAATGGTGTCAATTTCGAAAATTCTTTGAAAAGATTTTCGAAAGAAAATTCTTTCGGAATTCAACCTGTGTAACCCACAATAAGGCTCCATGCACACTGGGCATTTTAATAATGCTGGTAGTGGCATGCAATGCTGAAAAATGTGCGTTTTTAATGTGACTTTACACAGCTAATGTTACCAGTGTTATTAAAACGCCCCCGTGTGCGTGGAGCCTAAAACCTGGAAGCAATGAAAAGTTGCGGCTTCTAAAGCGAGCAAGCGAGAGAGATATAATTTCCCCCATTACAATTCATCAGTAATACCTCATCTGGAATATGCAGTTCAGTTTTGGGCAGCAATTCACAAAAAGAACATTGGGGAACTGGAGAAAGTACAGAGAAGGGCAACTAAACTGATAAGAGGCATGGAGGAGATCAGCTATGAGGAAAGATTAGAGGAACTGAATTTATTCTCTCTTGAGAAGAGGAGATTAAGGGGGGATATGATCTCCATGTATAATACATAAGGGGGGATATGATCTCCATGTATAATACATAAGGGGGGATATGATCACCATGTATAATACATAAGGGGGGATATGATCTCCATGTATAATACATAAGGGGGGATATGATCTCCATGTATAATACATAAGGGGGGATATGATCTCCATGTATAATACATAAGGGGGGATATGATCTCCATGTATAATACATAAGGGGGGATAAGATCTCCATGTATAATACATAAGGGGGATATGATCAGCATGTATAATACATAAGGGGGGATATGATCACCACGTATAATACATAAGGGGGGATATGATCACCACGTATAATACATAAGGGGGGATATGATCTCCACGTATAATACATAAGGGGGATATGATCTCCACGTATAATACATAAGGGGGGATATGATCTCCACGTATAATACATAAGGGGGGATATGATCACCACGTATAATACATAAGGGGGGATATGATCTCCATGTATAATACATAAGGGGGGATATGATCTCCATGTATAATACATAAGGGGGGGATATGATCTCCATGTATAATACATAAGGGGGGATATGATCACCATGTATAATACATAAGGGGGATATGATCACCATGTATAATACATAAGGGGGGATATGATCTCCATGTATAATACATAAGGGGGGATATGATCACCATGTATGATACATAAGGGGGATATGATCAGCATGTATAATACATAAGGGGGATATGATCAGCATGTATAATACATAAGGGGGGATATGATCAGCATGTATAATACATAAGGGGGATATGATCAGCATGTATAATACATAAGGGGGATATGATCAGCATGTATAATACATAAGGGGGGATATGATCAGCATGTATAATACATAAGGGGAACATGATCAGCATGTATAATACATAAGGGGGATATGATCTCCATGTATAATACATAAGGGGGGGATATGATCTCCATGTATAATACATAAGGGGGGATATGATCACCATGTATAATACATAAGGGGGGATATGATCTCCATGTATAATACATAAGGAGGGATATGATCACCATGTATAATACATAAGGGGGGATATGATCACCATGTATAATACATAAGGGGGGATATGATCTCCATGTATAATACATAAGGGGGGATATGATCTCCATGTATAATACATAAGGGGGGATATGATCTCCATGTATAATACATAAGGGGGGATATGATCTCCATGTATAATACATAAGGGGGGATATGATCTCCATGTATAATACATAAGGGGGATGTGATCTCCATGTATAATACATAAGGGGGGGATATGATCTCCATGTATAATACATAAGGGGGGATATGATCTCCATGTATAAATACATAAGGGGGGATATGATCTCCATGTATAATACATAAGGGGGGGTATGATCTCCATGTATAATACATAAGGAGGGGGATATGATCTCCATGTATAATACATAAGGGGGGGTATGATCTCCATGTATAATACATAAGGAGGGGGATATGATCTCCATGTATAATACATAAGGGGGGATATGATCTCCATGTATAATACATAAGGGGGGATATGATCTCCATGTATAATACATAAGGGGGGATATGATCTCCATGTATAATACATCAGTGGTTCATATAGTGAACTCGGTGTAGAGTTATTCACCCTGAGGTCATCACAGAGGACAAGGGGGCACTCTTTACATCTGGAGGAAAATAAACTTAATCTTCAAACACGGAAAGGTCTCTTCACAGTGAGAGCTGTGAGAATGTGGAATAGACTCCCTCAAGAGTTGGCTCTGGCCAGCTCAGTGGATTGCTGTAGGAAAGTCCTGGATTGTTTCTTGGATACACAGAATATAACTGGATATAACATTTATAGGTAAAGTTGATCCAGGGAATATCCGATTGCCTCTCGGGGGATCAGGAAGGAATTTTTCCCCCTGTAGGAGCAAATTGGATCATGCTTTGCTGGGTTTTTTGCCTCCCTCTGGATCAACTGTGGGTGTAGGAATATAACTATTTTTTTTTTATGGTTGAACTGAGTGGACTTTTGTCTTTTTTCAGCCAGACTAACTATGTAATTAGCTGTTTTTGGAAGATGGTATTCAACCCAAGCTCCAGCTTTATTATTATTATTATTATTCACGATTTATATAGCGCCAACAGTTTGCACAGCGCTTTACAATATAATGGAAGACAATACAGCAAAGATACAGGTTAATACAAGAGGGACAGGAGGACCCAGCTCCTTGGAGCTTACAATCTAAGCTTTCTAGCTATATGCAAAAAAAAATCATCTTTGAAATAAAAAACACTAGCATGTGAAAAAAACATGACCCCAGCCACCTGGTTTCCTGTTTTTAATAGCAGACATACTAAGATTCTGTAACAGAAATGCTCTAGTGGTTGGAAAGCTGTGTGCCCTCTATGCTGTGCTCACTTTGGGGTCTATTTTTTAAAAAAAATGCTGTAATTGTCCCAGTATTTGCATAGCTGTCACAAATAATCCCTGTAATGTGTCCTGTTTCCTATAATCATCAGCTCCATCTAGTGGCTATATTGTGGAATTTTCCTGAAAAATTAAATTAGGTAAATACCGCATTATGGCCACTAGATGGAGCCAACGATCATAGGAAATAAACATATTTGACACATTACAGGGATTAGGGTTGCACAGACACACACAAGATCACACAGGAGTGGTACAGGGATCCTCATTCAATTTCTGATAGGAATTGCACTACATTCCTGCTCAAATTGCATGCAATTCTTTGCAGTGTGATTTGAACCTATTCATTCTGTATGAGCTCAAATCATACGGCAAAGGTATTAATTTCAGGTATCGGGAGCATTTCCACTAGTACTCGTGCAAACACTCGGTATCGGCACCGACATCGATACTGGTATTGATGCAACCCATCAGGGATTATTCATGATGACTGTGTATACGTTCTATACTGTGAATGCTGTGTTTGACTAGTGCAATGCCTATGAAATGTGTTGATCTTGGACCCTTTGTTTATTGGGTTATTTTTACAATAAAGCATTGTTGTCCAAATGCCAAGGGCATGAGAGGTGACTGATGTGTCATTTCTCTAGGTCAAAGGAACAAAGTCACAAGATGTTCTGCTGAGAGCAAGATAAAAACTTGTTTATGGAATGAAACGTGTTTATGACATCTAGTAATGTCACATTAGGAGATAAAAACCTGTTTAACCCCTCGCCTACCAGGCACTTATACCACTTTCCTGCCCAGGCCAATTTTCAGCTTTCAGCGCTGTCACACTTTGAATGACAATTGCGCGGTCATGCAACACTGTACCCATATGAATTTTTTAGCATTTTGAGACAAATAGAGCTTTCTTTTGGTGGTATTTAATCACCTCTGGGTTTATTATTTTTTCTTAGTTTCTGTTATAAAATTTTGTAAATAAGTGATTTTTCTCCTTCACTGATGTGCGCTAATGAGGCTACAGTGATGGGCACTGATAGACGGCACTGATGGGCACTGATAGGTAGCACTGATGGGCACTGATAGGCGGCACTGATGGGCACTGATGAGTATTGACAGGCATCACTGATGGGCACTGTAAGGCAGCACTCATATATGGCACTGATAGGTGGCACTGACTGGCACTGATAGGTGGCACTGAAAGGCAGCTCAGATAGGCACTGATATGTGGCATTGATGTGCACTGGTAGGCACTGATATGTGGCATTGATGAGGCACTGATGGGCACTGACAGCTGGCATTGATGGCCACTGACAGGTGGCACTGCTGGGGCTACACTGATCATCAGGGCACACTGAGTAATGTCCCCTCTGAGTAATGCCGATTACTGGCTCTCCTCTCCTCATGAGATGTCAGCGTAACAGCTCATGAGGAGAGAAATGCCGAAAACCGGCATTTCCTAATTTACATGCGATCAGCTGTGATTGGTCACAGCTGATCACATGACAGAGCTGACGTCTTCTGCTCTTTCCGTTGATCGGTGATCCGCTGTATCCCAGGGACACAGCGCACCGCCGATCACCGTGCTGCGCGCACCCGGGGGCGCACACATGCGGTTAGAGTGGGAGGACGTCATATCCCAGAACAAGAGAACCGCCTTGCGTCCGGCATTTCCTTATATAGCGGGCCGGAGGCGGTTAACGACATCTAAGTTAGAAAGAAAGTCTGGGGGAGATGAAAAGAGGTTTTGGGGTAGATAAGAAGCAAAATTGTGACTTTTCAGATAACAAATATGGTGGTTGAACGTGACTCTGTTATCATTGCGGAACCCTTCTGCTAGCCCCTCCCGTGGTGGGTGTGGCGCCGCCCACTATTAGACAGCTTAGAAAATGGGTTTATAAGGCTGAGGTCCGGGCGAGACCAATAGAAGCCCCCCCTTAGTGGCCAGAGGATGCTCTGGTGCTGGGATTTTTACCAAGGCTATATGGGCTCATCGACTGGTCGCACCTACGGCTTCTCCGTGACCACCTTTGCAGTTGGATTCTGTTATTTCTTGGAGTGCCGGGTGAATGCTATGATGTGCCAGGGCAGGTGTTCATTGGGTAGACGGTCTTTCACATGCATAGAATATGTAATGGTTTAAATGCTGATTAAAAGGTACCTGCATGACTACATGTTGATTGCGTGTATAGGACTTGTTTTTAGTTATTGCACCCAGCATTTTTATTACAACTAGGGTATTGGATTATAACTTTTTTTTTTTTCTTCTATGGTTGAACTGGATGGACTTTTGTCTTTTTTCAGCCAGACTAACTATGTAACTATGTATGCTGGAAGCTACTGTATGTACATTCTGTAGTACGTGTACTCTGTGCTGGGTATGTGTGTACTCTGTGCTGGGTATGCTGTGTATTGTGAATGCTGTGTATGTTCTGTGTGCTGTATGCTGCATACATCTGTACTGTGTGCTGTGTATATTCTGTGTTATATATGATATAAATAGGTATGCCGCTTGCTGTATTTGCTCTATACTGTGTTCATTGTGCATGCATTGTGTTTTGTACAGTGTGTGCTCATTTCTCCCAACTTTAGAGCCTGAAAAAGAGGGACACCTCAGTGTGCAGTTATGCATGTGATGTGGCAAACAGTGGTCATGGCTTAATTTCATAAAATATAGTTAAAGTGGACCCTCACCCTAAACCTACTCATCTTGCCCTGCCTCCTCCTCCTTCCCCACATTCATTGGATTCTGCATGTGTGCAGATGTGACACAGGGCCTGTGCATGCGTGGGTTTCCCTGTACATCTGTGCATGTGCAGCTTTCCCCGAGTATTAAGTGTTGTTCTGGGAAGATGTCCTCAGGGTAGTGCAGCAGTTCAATCTGCAATCTATGTGTCCCTCAGGCACAGCAAACCACAGATCAGAAAAAAGGGCCAATGTCATTGACCAATCACAGTAACAGTGTTAAAAATAGGCTGTCATACATTATCCCTTGTTTACTACTGTGATCTCGGTAATTGGTCACAGCAATAACATGGTACAGGGCCAATTAAATTGACCCTGCACCGTGTGATTCCTGTGACCAATCACAGTGATCACAGTAGTAAACAAAGTCTGCATGAATGCAGATGAATGGTGCATTGCACAGTTCTTGCATACACAGTGGTCATGACTGTGTAAGCAATCATAATGTAAAAAACCTGATCACCCTCCAGGGCAATACAGTTTCACTATGATGACAGTGCACTGCTCTGGTGACAGCATTTTAAAAAAAATTATTAAAAAATTGTAAAAAAAAATGGAAAATTGAATGACAGATACAGTAATTTTCCTTTGCTGACCAGCTCCATGCCAGCACAGCTGGGTAAGGGCCCCGCGCCCCCATGCTTCCAGGACCTAACTCATAAATTGGAGCACACCTGCAGCCTTGGCATTCTGTCACTAGTCCTACCAAGCTGGGAGGGGATTGTGCTGACACGGAGCTCGTCAGGAAAAGAAAATTACTGTAAGTATCTGTCATTCCATTTTCCATTTTCCTGATAGCTCCATGTCGGCACAGCTGGGAACTAACTAGACACACAGGGGAGGGATAATGCCACACACTCCTCAATTCTGGCTAAAAGCAGAAGCCAGAATGCCTCTGCCAAACTCAACTGTTATTAGGATGGCTTCTATACAGTAATGAGCCATGAATGTATAGATTGACCCAACATTTTAAAGCTTGATCCACAGCTGATGGGCTAACTTCTTGAGTACTCCAACAGGGGTGTAGGAAGGACAACTTTTCATGTGATATGGACTCTGAAGGCCACTTAGGCACGATCTTGAGCATCTGCATGAGTACCACCCTATTCGGAATGAATGTAAGAAAGAGTTCTTTAACTCCAGGACCACTAATATGAACACTCTTCTGGTTGATGTAATTGCCACCACGAAAGCATATTTCAGCATGAGGTACCACAGGGGGCCACTTTGATTGAAGGCATCTGATGCAAACAAGTCCAACACCAGTAGGAGATCCCACTTCAAAAACAACAATCCCTTAGGTAGGTTTCAACCAAGTTGCAGCTTGAAGGACAGTATAATTGAGTGTTGGTTGCCCACTGTATGCCGGTGAACGCAGAGATATCTGAAATTTGGGCCCATAGCGTTACTTATGCATAAACATAAATCAAGCCCCTGCCTACAGAAACGTCAGAAAGTGACAGACTTGTGAAGAGCCCAGTGTAAAACCTTGATCAGCAGCAATCCTGAGAATTTCTGTCATATTCTACTTAAGATACTGTTAGTACTGTTCTTCTTTGCTTTCATAAGAGTATTCACAACCTTTACAGAGCACCCGAGATCTATTAGCCTCTGCCTCTCAAGACCCAAGCCATGAGCTTGAGCCTGTCAGGTGTTGGATGAATGGGACCCTGGAATAGAATTTAAGCAACTTGGTGTTGACTGGGGATGTGAACAGGAATTACCAAGCCCGTTGGTTCTCGAAAGACTTACAGCAGTCTGGACCATTCATTGTCATCGAGGATTGTCCTGGACAAGTTGTTTTCCTAAATATTCTTCTGACCGGGCACATACAGTCAGATCCATAAATATTGGGACATCGACACAATTCTAACATTTTTGGCTCTATACACCACCACAATGGATTTGAAATGAAACAAACAAGATGTGCTTTAACTGCAGACTGTCAGCTTTAATTTGAGGGTATTTTCATCCATATCAGGTGAACGGTGTAGGAATTACAACAGTTTGCATATGTGCCTCCCACTTGTTAAGGGACCAAAAGTAATGGGACAATTGGCTTCTCAGCTGTTCCATGGCCAGGTGTGTGTTATTCCCTCATTATCCCAATTACAATGAGCAGATAAAAGGTCCAGAGTTAATTTCAAGTGTGCTATTTGCATTTGGAATCTGTTGCTGTCAACTCTCAACATGAGATCCAAAGAGCTGTCACTATCAGTGAAGCAATCCATCATTAGGCTGAAAAAACAAAACAAACCCATCAGAGAGATATCAAAAACATTAGGCGTGGCCAAAACAACTGTTTGGAACATCCTTAAGGAACGCACCGGTGAGCTCAGCAACAGCAAAAGACCCGGAAGACCACGGAAAACAACTGTGGTGCATGACCGAAGAATTCTTTCCCTGGTGAAGAAAACACCCTTCACAACAGTTGGCCAGATCAAGAACACTCTCCAGGAGGTAGGTGTATGTGTGTCAAAGTCACCAATCAAGAGAAGACTTCACCAGAGTGAATACAGAGGGTTCACCACAAGATGTAAACCATTGGTGAGCCTCAAAAACAGGAAGGCCAGATTAGAGTTTGCCAAACGACATCTAAAAAAGCCTTCACAGTTCTGGAACAACATCCTATGGACAGATGAGACCAAGATCAACTTGTACCAGAGTGATGGGAAGAGAAGAGTATGGAGAAGGAAAGGAACTGCTCATGATCCTAAGCATACCACCTCATCAGTGAAGCATGGTGGTGGTAGTGTCATGGCGTGGGCATGTATGGCTGCCAATGGAACTGGTTCTCTTGTATTTATTTATGATGTGACTGCTGACAAAAGCAGCTGGATGAATTCTGAAGTGTTTCGGGCAATATTATCTGCTCATATTCAGCCAAATGCTTCACAACTCATTGGACGCTTCACAGTGCAGATGGACAATGACCCAAAGCAGACTGCAAAAGCAACCAAAGAGTTTTTTAAGGGAAAGAAGTGGAATGTTATGCAATGGCCAAGTCAATCACCTGACCTGAATCCGATTGAGCATGCATTTCACTTGCTGAAGACAAAACTGAAGGGGAAATGCCCCAAGAACAAGCAGGAACTGAAGACAGTTGCAGTAGAGGCCTGGCAGAGCATCACCAGGGATGAAACCCAGCGTCTGGTGATGTTCTATGCGTTCCAGACTTCAGGCTGTAATTGACTGCAAAGGATTTGCAACCAAGTATTAAAAAGTGAAAGTTTGATTTATGATTATTATTCTGTCCCATTACTTTTGGTTCCTTAACAAGTGGGAGGCATATATGCAAACTGTTGTAATTCCTACACCGTTCACCTGATTTGGATGTAAATACCCTCAAATTAAAGCTGACAGTCTGCAGTTAAAGCACATCTTGTTCGTTTCATTTCAAATCCATTGTGGTGTATAGAGCCAAAAATGTTAGAATTGTGTCAATGTCCCAATATTTATGGACCTGACTGTAGGAGGCCAATGCCTCGCATCTGTGGCTAATGGTGTATTTAGATTTTGTGCTGGGCAGCACCAAAATTTTGCGCCACCCCCTTCCCCAAGTGAGAGAGTGTGTTCAATAAGTGTGTGTATGTATATATGATTCTCTCTCCCCCCCCTCTCTCTCTCCCTCTTTCTATTCTCTCTCTCTTTCTCTCCCCCCTCTCTCTCTTCCATGTTTCCCTCTCTCTCTCCTCTCCTCTCCCTCCCCCCACCCCCCTCTCTCTCCCTCTCCTCCCTCTCTCTCTTCCCTGTTTCCATCTTCTCTCTCTCTCCTCTCCCTCCCTCTCTTCCCTCTCTCCCCTCCCTCTTCCCTCTCTCTCCCCCTCTCCCTCTTCCCCGTGTCCATCTTCTCTCTCTCTCCTCTCTCTCTCTCTTTCTCCCCCCTCTCTTCCATGTTTCCCTCTCTCTCTCCCCTTCCCCCTCTCTCTCTTCTCCCTCTCTCCCCCTCCCCCTTCCCCCCCTCTCTCTCCCTCTCCCCCTCTCTCTCTTCCCTGTTTCCATCTTCTCTCTCTCTCCTCTCCCTCTCACTCTTCCCTCTCTCCCCTCCCTCTTCCCCCTCTCTCCCCCTCTCCCTCTCTTCCCTGTGTCCATCTTCTCTCTCTCTCTCTCTCCTCTCTCTCTCTCTTTCTTTCCCCTCTCTTCCATGTTTCCCTCTCTCTCTCCTCTTCTCCCTCTCCCCCTCCCCCCCCCTCTCTCCCTCTCCTCCCTCTCTCTCTTCCCTGTTTCTATCTTCTCTCCCTCTCTCCTCTCCCTTGCTCTCTCTTTCTTCCCTCTCTCTTTCTTCTCTCCCCTCCTCTCTTCCCCCCCCCTCTCTCATTCTTCCCCCTCTCTCTCCCTGCTCTCTTTCTCTTCCACCTCTCTCTTCCCTCTCCCTCCCTCTCTCTCCTCTCCACCTCCCCCCTCTCCCTCTTTCTTCCCTCTCTCTTCTTTCTCACCCCCCCTCTCTTCCATCTCTCTCTCTCTCTCTCTCTCTATTCCACCTCTCTCTCTTTCTCCCCCCTCTCTCCCCTCTCCCTCCCCCCTCTCTCTCCCCTCTCTTTCCCCCCTCTCTCCCCCCTCTCTCTTTTCTCCCTCTCTCTCCCTTCCTTCTCTCTCTCTTTTCTATCTCTCCCCTCTCTCTCCTCTCTCCCTTTTCCCTCCCCCTCTCTCTCTTACCTCTCTTCCCTCGCTTCTTTCACCTCTCACTCACCCCTCTCTCTCTCTTCCCTCTCTCTCTCTTCCTACTCCCCTCTCTCTCCCCTCTTCCCTCTCTTTTCTCTCTCTCAGATCGTGTGGAACTGCGCGCACACACACATACACATACACATACACACACATACACATACACATACACATACACACACATACACATACACATACACATACACACACACACACACACTATGATTACTTCCCCCCACCTCCTCCAAGGGTTGCTGTTCTCCAGGCAGCAGGAAATGTGGGCAGGGGGTGGTAATCATACTGTGTGTGTATAGTCCCATACGATCTATCCTTGATGCATGGAGGGAGAGCCCGGAGATCACAACACATTATTATTATACAGGATTTATATAGCGCCAACGGTTCACACCTCCTCAGCCACTTCTCTCCCTGCTCCAGGCTGTCTCCTGGTCCCAGCTCTGAGTGCGGGCGGGGGAAGGAGCTCAGCGGAGAGCGGCTACTCAGGAACACCAGGGCACCCCCTCCATCCGCCCAGGCCTGTCTCTCCCTTCAGCAGCAGAAAGCCGGAGGGAGGGAGAGGGGGAGAAACCTCAAACCGACTTTCAGCTGCTGGAGGGAGAGATACACAGTGCATCCTTCTGCAACTGCTCTCGCGCACCACACCGATCCTCCTGCTGTCCGGGCCACCTACAGGAGTACCAGTGGCATTACCTCTGATGGCGGCCCTTCAGGGCTCTGTCCGCTGCTGCTCACCAGGTTCCTTCTCCTGGTGGGGTAGTGCCGCACCCCTGAAAATTGTTGCCCTAGGCAAATGCCTTGTTTGCCTTGCGGTAGACACGCCCCTGCCTGTGGCCCATCAGGTGCAGCAAATGGGAGTAGTTATGTCCCAGAGCTGGCAAGAAGCCATATTGCTATCCCCTGGGCGAGCAGCACGCAGGCACCACCCCGCCCACTGGTGTGGCGTGATGTCGTCACTTGTCAGAAACCCTCCTACAAGTGTGGGTCCAATGGGGGGAGGAGAAACATGACAGACGCAGCTGAAGCAGTCAAAGGGATGCTCGGTACGTCCTCAGAGCCCCTCATCAATCAGACCAAAAGGGATAGGCAGACACCCACAGAAACTTCGGCATCAGCTTGCGCGTGGTGGGTGCCACCAGTAGAGACCCGGGGCAAGGGGGCCCCTAGTGGTGAATAAGAATATGATCACACTGGTAACAACAAGCACAGATCATAAGGAGACGAGCCAAAAACAACATGTATGCCAACCATGAGTATACATAACAATACTGCTGTTGAAGTTGCATGCAAAAATAATGGCAGCTGGAAAAACATGATAGGAAATAGGACAAAAAGCAGGAAAAAGGGGGTGGAAATACACAATATAGATGTTAGTGTGTCAGACAATGGACATGATATAATGGTATAACAATACAACCCCTCACAGGAATTGTACAAGCAAAGGCAAAATAACACAACACCCCAAACACATAAGACAAACATTGCATGAACTATTAAAAACCAAAATTTTGGTTACAAGTGGTTACAAAAAGTGAAAGGAAGATCACAAGTATACACCAAATGTCTGATGAAAGTTCTCCTCATTATTTACACTTTACATACACATTCACACACATTATAGTCTAAGGCCTTGTTCGTACTGGCAGCTGGGGGGAGCGGTAAAAACAGCTGGTTGAGCTTTGGTTTTAAAGCTCCTCATCCACCAACCAAGTCTAAACAACAGCTGGAGGAGGCATCCACCATGCCTTGAGTGTGGTGGCTGCTGCAAATTTTAACAGACGGCATCGCCTGTGCTGTGCAGATGATCAGTTTTATTGACCAACACCCCGGTCATACTGGATGCAAATTGGCCTTCGATTGCAAATCGCAAGGCAAGTTGCACCCTATTGTCCGCAATTAGAGCGGTCATATCGGTGCGGTTCCGACTTGGTTGGAACCGCACTGATTTCTAAAGTGGTACATGCACTACTTTTGGTCCGATTTACTTAGACATCTGTTGATGTGGAATAGACTCCCTCAAGAGTTGGTTCTGGACAGCTCAGTGGATTGCTTTAAAAAAGTCCTGGATTCTTTTTTGGATACACAGAATATAACTGGATACTAATATTTATGGGTAAAGTTGATCCAGGGAATATCTGATTGCCTCTCGGGGAATCAGGAAGGAATTTTTTCCCCTGCAGGAGCAAATTGGATCATGCTTTGCTGGCTTTTTTTGCCTTCCTCTGGATCAACTGTGGTTGACTTGGATGGACTTTTGTCTTTTTTCAGCCAGACTAACTATATAATCTGTGTCAGATGTCTTGCAAATCGCACCTGAAATTGGCATGTCACCTGACTTTGAAATTGTGCGACTTCGCTGTAAATTTCATGATTTGAAAGTTGGGTTTGATGTGACTGAGATGTAAGGCCCTGGTGTCCAACCTGCGGCCCAAGAGCCGAACATGGCCCTTTGGTACATGAAGTGTGGCCCTTGGACCTCAGCATTTTGTAGTGGTAAAATTGATTATGGTAATAACATTGATCTCTACTAACCTCATGTAACGTTCCCAGGTTCACATTGTCTTCTGCAGCCATCTCCAACTTAACCACTTCCCATCTGGCCCATGTATATAAACGGCCGGACAGGAGCAGTGCAGGGGCGGGTTGCTGTTCATAAATGGCCCCTGCATTTTCAAGTGTGCGCGCTCCCTGGGAGTGCACGGCACCGCGATCCGGTGCCCGCTGTGGCCTCTGGACACAGCGGAACACCGATTGCTGTATGGGACCTCTGTGTGAGGTTCCAATCATGTGATCACTGATTGGCCAATCAGTGATCACATGAATAGTAGGAAGCAAGATGTCACTTCTGACATCATTGCTTACTACTAGTGAAATCTGTGAATGATCACAGAGATCACATGGTACATGGCTATTCACAACAGCCTTGAACCATGTGACAAGCTGTGACCAATCACAGTTCACACAGTATTTCTCAAAGGCTGCAAGAATGCAGCTAGAGAGAAGGAGAAATTATTGTTTTTACAGCCTTTATGGGTGTAAAAGCAATCAGTGTAAAAAAAAAAAGAAGTCATCATCCCCCACAAGTAGTACAGTGTCACTATGGTGACACTGTACTGCTAGGGTGACAGTATGTAAAAAAAACCCCATAAATATTAATATAAAAAAAGTTAAAACATTTTTGAAAAATTATAATTTTTGGTTATAAACTTATTTGGGTTATTTATTATTGTACTAAAAAGATAACCGAATACATTTTGGCCAAGATTTATGAAGAAATATTATTTATTTGCAAAATGTTTTAAGAAAAACACATTTTTTCAAAATTTTTGGACTTTTTCATTTATATAGTAAAAAAATAAAAATCCCAGTGGTGAATAAATACCACCAAAAGTTTTATCTGTCTCAATAAAATGCTAAAACATTCATATAGGTACAGTGTTGCATGACCGCGCAATTGTCATTCAAAGTGTGATAGCACTGAAAATTGGCCTGGAGAGGAAGGGGGTGAAAGTGTCTGGACTTGAAGTGTTTAAAATGTACCTTGCCCGCTCCCTGGCCCTCACTTCCTCTATTAGGTCTGCAGTCTGACAGTCCTCTCAAGCATTACATATATTGAACATTATGTGCTGACCTTCTGGTGATGTCAGGGGCCACATTTGAGGTCCCATTTCAATAAAAGTTGACAAGCACTGGACTAAGGTGTCCTTATCTAAGCTGCATTAACCTGCTTCAAGCTTTTTTTGTATTCCTATTGACTTGTATGGGGAAAGAAGCAGTCTTGACCCTAATGCAGGCCATAGATGGGTCGAAATTCGGCCGATTTTTCTTTTAAAAAAACGAAAAATCGGTCGTTCAAGTGGCCGACGTTACCACCAATGGTAAAAAAAATCGGCCGATTTTCATCCCGTCTACAGCCTGCAAAAAGTGTCCCTGCAGAGAGCTCTGCTATTTCTTTGACAGTTCCTTGACATTTACAGAGGTTGCAACAATGTATCTATTTGTATCCATTTAGGATACAGATGTTTTTATTCGGAAACAAATAGATACAATGTTGCAACCGCTGTAAATGTCAAAGAACTGTCAAAGAAATAGCGGAGCTCTCTGCAGAGACACTTTTTGCCGGACTGGAATTCCTCTTATTTTCATCCTTCTTCTTCTCCTTCTTCATCATCATCCTCTTCTTCTTCTTCTTCATCATCATCCTCTTCTTCTTCTTCTTCTACTTCATCATCATCATCCTCTTCTTCTTCTTCTACTTCTTCATCATCATCCTCTTCTTCTACTTCTTCATCATCATCCTCTTCTTCTACTTCTTCATCATCATCCTCCTCTTCTTCTTTTTCATCATCATCATCCTCCTCTTCTTCTTCTTCTTCGTCATCATCATCCTCTTCTTCTTCGTCATCATCATCCTCTTCATCATCATCATCCTCTTCTTCTTTTTCTTCATCATCATCACCCTCTTCTTCTTCTTCATCATCACCCTCTTCTTCTTTTTCTTCATCATCATCATCATCATCCTCTTCTTCATCATCATCCTCCTCTTCTTCTTTTTCATCATCATCATCATCATCATCATCATCATCATCATCATCCTCTTCTTCTTCGTCATCATCATCCTCTTCTTCTTCTTCTTCTTCTTCTTCGTCATCATCATCCTCTTCTTCTTCTACTTCTTCATCATCATCATCCTCTTCTTCTTCTTCATCATCATCATCCTCTTCTTCTTCTTCTTCATCCTCTTCTTCTTCCTCTTCTTCTTTTCTTCTTTTTGTCTTCCTCTTGCAGGTCACTGCTCATGCGCAGATTTTTTATCGGTAAAAAATCGGCCGATTAGCCCATTATTGCCGCGAAAATCGGCCGATCGGTAAAAAATCGGCCGATTTTTTTCCAACTTTCCCGATCAAAAAAAACAGCCAAAATACCGAAAAACGGCCAAACAAATAGCCCACTAATGATCCGAAAATCGGCCGATTTTATTTTCGGCCAAAAAATCGGCCGATTTTCGACCCATCTATGGCCTGCATAAGAGCTAGCTGCTGTGTGAAACACAAAGATGCAAGTTTATATCTCAGACACAAATGGTTTGATTTACTCCAGAGCTTAGTAAATGAGGGAGAGCTCTGCTGACTTCCGTCATCCGATCATGTGCAAGTAAAATGCTGTTTTGTTCGTTTTTTTTTTCATTTTCAAGTGAAGCTTTACCTCATTTACTAAGCTCTGGAGCAAATGCACTTGCAAAGTGCACAGTCTATTTTCCATTAGGAAATCAACCACAATACCTTTTGGAACATTTATTTGTTTCCCCCAAATCTGCACCCAATAGCAAAAAGCAGACACAAAGAAATCATTGCTGTTGTGTTTTCTATTCAAATGCATGCAGCTGGTTTGGATAGAAAACACATCAATTGGCAATATTATATATTATATTATACAGTATTTATATAGCGTGAAAAGGTTTGCTCAGTGCTGTACATTATAGTGGGGGACAGAACATGAGACAATACAGTAACAATACAATACATGAGGGGTTCGAGGGCCCTGCTCTTTTGAGCTTACAATCTAGGAGGGAGGGGATGGTGGTACAGGAGGAAGTGGCTGTGGGGGATGGAGTGGTAGGAGGAGTGGAGGAGAACGGCTGTTAGGTGAGGTGGGGTAGGGTTCCCTGAAGAGATGGGTTTTCAAGGTGCGCCTAAAGGTGAGGAGAGTAGGTGACAGTCTGATGGATTGGGGTAGTGATTTCCAGAATATGGGGGAAGTCCTGGTGAAGTCCTGCAGTCGGGCGTGGGAGGTGGAGACCAGAGAGCTAGAAAGTAGGAGGTCTTGTGAGGATCGCATTTGAATGGCCTCCATTTGACTTGCTTTGCCTCCAGTTCAAATACAGCTCAACAGGATGTGTGGCATCTGAAGAAACAAGGCAATACATAGCAGGTATGTGTGATTGTACTGCTCACTTGGAGTCAGTAGGATTTTGCTGACCTGGGTTCGCCATATATTCCAAGTGCACCTAAAATCCAGGAAAACATTGTCTGTCGGGATGAGCCTTAAACTTTTTTTTGCTGACTTTCATATTAATAAATAGAAAATACTGTTACTGAAGTGTTTAATGTTGCTTTACAGCTGTTCTAGGAGGGGACCTTCACATAGCGACAGGACAAGTACTGCAGAAAATCTGTGTCACAGCATAAAGCATGGCAACTATGTTTGATGGTAAGTCGTGAATATTGGCAAAGACATTTTTTGGAGCCCAGGAACTGATCTAGGGGTCCCTCTTTGTTTATTTCAGGTACTTATATAGCGCCATCAATTTACGCAGCACTTTACATATATATTGTACATTCACATCAGTCCCTAACCCTCAAGGGGTGTACAATCTAAGGTCCCTAACTCACATTCATACATACACATACTAGGGACAATTTAGACAGGAGCCAATTCACCTACCAGCATGTCTTTGGAGTTTGGGATGAAACCGGAGGAAACCCATGCAAACTCCATGCAGGAGGCGCCATGGTTGGGAATCGAACCCATGACCATGACAATTACTGCAAGGCAAAAGTGCTAACCACTAAGCCACTGTGCCACCCCATCTTTTTGCATTTGTGAATACTTGCAGAACAAAGCTTTAAGACTTGTTCAAATTATTTCCAGTGAAGTGCATTTTTCTGCAATAGATAAATGCAGGTCACCACTAGGACAAATAGAAAACAATTTTTTTCTATCTGCCCCGATCACTCCACAATGCTGGTGTAATGTAAAAAAAAAAAAAGCAAAAAAAAAAAAAAGCAAGCATTGTGATGACAATGAAACATACATCACACATCCCTGCTGGAGCCAGTACTGCTAGCTTGCACAGTAAAATGCTGCAGCGGCAGGTATTCTGTTCCCCTCCCTTTCTTCAAAGTAGCTGTATCAAATATCAGAGCCCTGTAGTTGTCAAAAATTATTTTAACCACTTGAGCTCCTGAGGATTTACCCCCCTTAATGACCGGGCCTCTTTTTGCTACTCGGCGCTGCACTAATTCAACTGATAATTGCGCGGTCATGCAATGCTGCACCCAAACGAAATTTACGTCCTTTTTTTCACACAAATAGAGCTTTCTTTCGTTGGTATTTGATCACCTGTGCGCTTTTTATTTTTCACGCTATAAACAAAAAAAGGCCTAGAATTTTGAAGAAAAACAATATTTTTTACTTTCAGCTATAACAAATATATAGTAAACTCAAAGTTGGTCATAAATTTAGGCCAAAATGTATTCTGCTCCATGTTTTTGGTAAAAAAAATCCCAATGAGTGTATATTGATTGCTTTGTGTGGAAGTTATAGCGTCTACAAACTATGGTATAAATACTGCAATTTACGCCATTTTTCTGCTATACAGCGCTGCGCTAGTTTAACGGACAATTGCGTGGTCATGCAATACGGTATATAAATGAAATTTACGTCCTTTTTTCCCCACAAATTGAGCTTTCTTTCGGTGGTATTTGATCGCCTGTGCGGTTTTTATTTTTTGCGCTATAAAAAAAAAGGCTGACAATTTTTTGAGGAAAAAAAAACAATATTTTGGACTTTTTGCTATAAAACATGTCCAGTAAAAAAAAAATGCAAAAATCAAATTTAGTCATAAATTTCTGCCAAAATGCATTCTGCAACATGTCTTTGCTAAAAAAAAATCCCAATACGTGTAAATTAATTGGTTTACGTGAAAGTTATAGCGTTTAAAAATGGCGGGAAAGATACTGGAATTTTAAATTTTTATTTATACTAATAATGGCGCCGATCAACGACATATGGCGGCAATCAGCGACATATGGCGGTGACCAGCGACTTATGGCAGGACTGCAGCGGACATTTTGACACTGGGGGGGAACTGACTTGGGGTCACTGACATCCCCGGTGACACCAATACAGTGATCAGTGAAAAAAAACCACTGAAACTGTACTAATGTCACTGGGGAGGAAGGGGTTAACATTTTTAGAATTTGCTGTGTAAGGGGAGTGCTTTACTAGGGGGCGGGGGTGTGTACTGGAGGGGGGGGGAGGGAGGGGGGAGCTGATGAGGGAGAGAAACTCTGCAGCTTCTCACAAGCTGTCAGAGAACTGACACAGAGCAGGGCTGTGTGTAAACAATGCAGCCCTGCTCTGTGCAGCGATCACCGTCAATCGCGGGAAAACAGCCGGTAAAAACCGGCCGTGACCCGGCGGCTGACAACCGCTGCTGGCGCGCCCCCTACCTGTTTTGAAGGCAGCCATTTTAAAACGTGCTTTTGCCTACGAGTGCCGCCCTGCCGCCGTTTATATGCGGTGGCTGGGCGGCAAGTGGTTAAAGTGTAACTTCACCCAACAACAAAAATGTAATATACTTCATCTCAGCAGTCTTTAGATGTGGCGGTTGTGCTATGCAGGCCATACATGGGTCGAAATCCAAAAGAATTTTTGTTTGAAAATCACAACTAATAATTTTATTTCAAAATTCACACCATTAGTGGCCCGCAGCATTGGACGATTTTCGTGCAGCCATCAAATTTGATTGATCAAGCATGTTGGAAATTTTTTTGAAAAATGAACAAATTTCTAATCATTGATAGGAGAATCATGAGAGAAATATAATTTAAAAAAAAGAGCATGAGCTAGGACCTGGAAAGAATAAAGATTCCCAGCCATGAAAATTCTTTTCTGTAGCAACATGAGGTGAAAGTGAAGGCTTGGTTGGTAGAATTTTGAAGTCAATGGTGGCGCCATCGGATTACAAAAAGCACTAAATTTCTGATTTTCTAAAGAAAATGTATGGCCTGCATTAGTTTTTATTTTTCTAATTTTTTTTTTTACAACTTTGAGGGAGATCTCCTAAAACTGGTGCATTCAGAATCTGGTGCAGCAATGCATAGTAACTAATCAGCATCTTACTTAAGAACGTTCAAGTAATGCACGCCATACATAGGTTGATTCCACACAAATTTTCTTTGGAAAATCGTAACAAAGATTTTTCTTTTGAATTTTGCACCAGAGTGGGCCAGTTTTCGTGCGGCCATCAGAATTGAGTGATCGGTCATGCAAAAAATATAATTGAAAAAAAATTAGCTAGAAAGAAAAGAATATTCCTGGCCATGAAAATTATTTCCTATAACAACATGAGGTGAAATTGAAGGCTTGGTTGGTCGAATGTCGAAATCAACAGTGGCACCATCGGATTACAAAACACACAAAATGTTTGATTTTCTAAAGAGAATTTGTTCAGAATTCGACCCATGTGTGGCCTGCATAAGCGTTGACAATAAAACCTAGAAGGTGATTGGTTACTATGCAGAGCTGAACCAGATTCTGTGTACACCAGTTTTAGTAAATACCCCTTCTTTATGTCCTAGGGTAACAACACAGACTCACCATACTGTATCTATAGAGTGGCTGCTGCAAAGTTCCCTTTAGCTCAATATGTTCAGATACAGGTGTGGATCCATTTAAATCTTTTTACTACAAGCTTTGGGACTCCTAGACCCAGGGAACATAAGTTTCTCTGCTTCTCTCCCTCAGCAGCTCAGGGGGACGGCACCTGATGGGGCAGAGTTGGCTGAGTTTGTGATCTGCAGCCAGGTGTACAGTCCTCCACTGTTAGTCCCGACGTGCGGGCAGCTGGACAAGAGCCTAATAGCATGCAGATTCTACAGGACACCAAACCACAATGGGAAGCACTTCACCAATTGCTACCAGAGAATTGTGCTTCAAGTAGGGACAAGGGGACAAGTGCACCTCCAGCAGCCCACCCGGTGGTGTATTTAGGTGTTCCGCTGCCCTAGGCAACACAAAAATTGGACGCCCCCCACAATGTATGAGCATTATGTGTCAGCAAACCCCCCCTCGAAAAAAAAACAAATTGAGCACTAATCTGCATGTTTACCCCCTAATTGTAAATCCCCCCGCCTCCCAGTACAAATCTGCCCCCCTAATGAAATCCCGCCTCCCAGCACAAATCTTTGCCCCCCCCTCATCCCACCAGCTAAAATCCTAACTCTCCCCATATGCCCCAGCACAAATACCCCCCCCCCCCCCCAAAAAAAAAATTCCCCTCCTTGCACAAATCCTCTACCCCTCAAATCTCCCCTCCAAGCACAAACTCCAAATCCCCTGGCCAGTGGTATAGTTGGGTTTTGCTCTGCCCTAGCAACACGAAAATTGGACTCCCCGCGCGCACGGCGACAGCCTGATATTGACCAACAACCCCGTCCAAGGGAGTCTTTCACTAACACACATTCCCCCCCCTCCTGGTGAGAGAGAGAAAGGCACACACCTTCACAGCTCCAGACATCCCAAAGAACGAGAGTCGGGCTCTGCATACACCATCAAGCAGCCCGCAGTCTCTCTCGGTTCCCACCTGATCCCTTCTTCCAGGGGGCAGTGCTGCCCCCGTGAGAAATGCCGCCCTAGGCAAATGCCTTGTTTGCCTTGTGGTAAATACGTCCCTGCACCCACCTGTGGTACCAGCTCTATGACTCCTCCAGCTGCTCATCTGTTCTGCCAGTTCAGAGATCCCTCCAGCTGTTCTCCTGTACACCCAGACCTAATAGCTGTTTATGTACTGTTTAGTCAAGTAGTGGTCGTTCTCTTTTATCTATGGCTTCAGAGGCCACTGTACTGCCACTTGGTGTGTCCCTAATGAGTCACAAAGACATTGCTCTTAGGAGCTTGTGTTTGTACATCTTCACGTTTTTTTAAATGTGATTTTTGACCCTGTTTGTATTGTTTAAACTTAGTGGGTGCCTGTTCAGTAAATTTAATGTCTGTACACTCTGTGTAAACATTTGTTCAGTTTTTCTTACCTGGTAAACTGCTTCCTCCTGATCTTCAATGTCAGAACACATTCCCCTCTTCTCATCTCCATAGCACAAGGGGGTGTTTTGTAGTCCAAAGGGAATTACATTTAAAAGAAAAGTAGGGCTCTTTTTCCCCATTTATACTTACCTAGGTTGATGCAGCATGTGAGAACTCAGCGATCACATGACCGCGATCACATGACTGCTGATCGCTAAATTCTCGCAACTGTTCTGAGCAGAATGTCAGTCACCGCTGTCTGCTCTGCCCCCCAAGTGCTCAGTGGAGCACTGGGTTATGTAGGCTGTTAGTGGCTCGGTAAGAGGCTGAACCAGGTGCTGCTCCAGAGTCCAGGGTGGATCCCGACTTTAAAGTCGGGATCTTTCCCCAACCTGGATCGGCTGAGTGACATCAGCTGACAGTGGACTTCAGTCCGCTGTCAGCTGAAAACAGGTAACAGGAGTACAGAACGAACTGCACTCCTGTCACCAGGCCCAGACTGAGACAAAAAATAGGCCCGGGCATTTTGGAATGAGCAGCCCCAAGCTAGGGGACCCTTTCCTCGGAGCCCTGTGATGGAATGCCAGGTCCCGGTCACAAGAGCGACCTTTGCGACCCTGGTAGTTCTGCCACTAGTGTCAGTAGGTTTTCATTTTTATTACATTTTTTACAATGTTATATTTTATTTTTTTGTAGAAGACAAAGAAAGAAAGGAGGAAAGAAGGAAAGAAAGTGAGAGAGAGAAAAGAGAGAAAGAGAGAGCGAAAGAGAGGGAGAAAGAAAGAAATGCATGGTCCAGTTCCTCTATGTTTCTGCCTGGCCATCCCCCCCTATCCAGGCATCCATGGCACACCAGGCAAATGCCCGTTGTGCCCTATGGCCTGCCTGTGATTCAAAGAGAAGTACAGTCAAAATAGCTTTGGCTGTACTTCTCCTTTAAGGGTCCACAGTGGGGAACTTTCAATGAGAACAAAAAATTGAGAGGATTTTCCGGCTTGCTTAGATGCATTCTTACCTGGACATAAATAGGTCGTGAATAAGGTCACTTCTTACCTAGAGTTGCTTCTTAAGATATTTATCTTCTTTTTACTACAGATGGCATTAAGCTATCAATCCCGGAGACAGCTGGCAGGTCAATACGATTGTATTATACACCAGGTGAGTAAAATTTTGTGTATAATCACTATGCAAATCCACAGATAACATACAGTGTTTACGTAGCGGACCCCCAAGAGGGCTACTGGTTGGTAATGATCCAAAACACAGTCGCTGCACACTTTCTAATAGCAGACACAGGTGATGATGAATAGGGTTCTCTCACTGTCCCGATGCAGAGTTTGCCAGCACACATAGAGCCCACTTAGGGCAAACTGACACAAAGAGCAGTCTAGGCAGGGCCAGTGCTAGACTATTGTGCCCCCTGGGCAAGACCAGCTACTTGCGCCCCCCCCCCCCCTCCCAAAACCTCTACCGTAGGGTGATCTCTCAATCTGTAACAGTGTTTTTGTTTTTTTTTATGACACTTTTTATTATTTCTCTATGTGCTATTATAAAAATAATGATGCCATTCTGTTAAAAAATCAAACTCCAACTACTGATAAATGTATTTAGCCTGTGCAGGGATGTTTACTCACCTCCTTGCCAACGTTAGCTCTGTGTGGAGACTGGGAAGCTGGGAAAAACTGATGTTGCTTGCAGCACAGCTTGCTCAGCACATCATTGGCTGGATACTTCTTTTTCATGGATTGGCCGAAGTTTGCAGCAGACGGCTTCGTCTCCAGTTAACATCATCCAATCCTGTAGCGGTATGCCAAACGATGGCGCAGTGTGTGGGGAACATCGGCAGACAGTGTGGGGAAGCCAGCGGAGTGTTAGGAAGTGAAGGGTAGGGAAACCAGCTGCCATGGCTGTGCCCCACGCAGCAGTGCACCCTAGGTGGCTGCCTAGTTCGCCTAGCGCTAGCTCTGGCCCTGAGTCTAGGGGATATCTTTTTGTGGTTTTATTTTTGGGTAATGTGGAAATGGTATAAGGTAGTTTGGGATACTCCAAGGTCACTAGTGGAAAGAGGAGGACATGTATCTTTAAACTGCAACTTCAGGAACCAATTTTCTGCCAACACCGAACAAAGCTTCTAGCTTGAAAGGACAGTTCTCCCAGGAAATACGAGAGGGGCTAGCAGTGCGAATCTCTCAGGAAAAGGCTACTTATCTCAAAGTGGAAAAAAGTCTTTCTGCAAAACTAAAGGGGACTGGTTGGTGTGTACCTTCAGGAGAAGAACTGCTTAGGCCCAGCCATCCCAATAGTGTACAATCACCCAGATCTTGCAGCAGAGCAGTACTTATGAGACTAGGGGAGAAGCTGTGCCTGTTCAGCTTCCTCTAGGTGCCGGTTGGTGAAAAAATTAGGCTGGATCTTTAGGTGAAATCTATGGGGTGTTATCAAACTCCCAAGTGTAGGCCCCCTGGCTCTGCCACAGCTGGGACCTCAATTATCAGCTGTTTGAGTCAGTGAAATGGCTTGAATATAATAACCTGATACCTTTGCTTTTTTCATGGTTCTTTGTAGTAGTACTGTAAATTTTGCTTTGTTGATGTTCAGTCTGTCTGCAGTTTACATGGATCACCAATACAATGCACAAGCAGAAACATTTCTGTTGATTTACTAAAGGAGAAGAGCGTGTTCACTTTTGTTACACTCCCTTTTTAACTGACTGGTCTTTTTTATTATTATATATGTAGTACTACCCCTTTAGGAGCTGCTGAAGATTTGGGTCCCCCTATAATTCTGTAAGTCAGGCAACTTGCATTTTCCTTCGACTTGCACTCCAGAGACAGTAAACAGTCCTTGACTTAGTTTTCTTTTAGATTTTATTAGGGGTAATAAATTTGGAGGGGGTTGAGGGATGTATGGGATGCCCAAGGAACATTAAACCGATAACTTCCTGGCAACAATGTACAGGTCCAAGATAGGAATTTATATGTTTACCACTGCTCAAGGTAGAGAGACTCCAAATCTCCAAGCACAACTCCTCCTGTAGGTGCCATCCCAGCTCGTGTGCTGCATAGATGAGAACAAAGGACGTCCGATCGGCTTCACTCCAAAGAATCCACTTCAACTACAGTGGGGGACTGGCAGGTAAACAAGTTTCACGCTAAAGACAGTACTGTATAATGAATAAGCACTGTCTTTAGTGTGAAACGCATTTACCTGCCACTCCCCCACTGTATTTCATCTGTTTGTATTGGTTTTATCTTGGTTCAATAAAGTGGATTATTTGGAGTGCAGCCGATTTGACGTCCTTTGTTCTTGTCCAAGATAGGAAACTCTCTTCTTGGAGAGCTCTTCAGCCTCTCCTGGTGAACCACCCCAGACCCCAGATAAATCCTCTTCTTCACCCAGCTGTCCATAGGAATCCCTCGGCAAGGGGATCCAGTGACTGCTAATAAAAGAGTTAACAGTCCCGAGTGTGAAGCTAGTCAGGTTTCTCACCCAAATGCACTCTCCCCTTTCTGGCCCAGGGGGTGCAGGATTACTCACTCAGTCCTCTCCTGTGAGCTGGTGGGTTGGCAGCTGCGTTCAGCCCTTCTGTTGGGCTTGCTACTTCTCTGGCTCCTTAGGTGGTCCTTGCTCTGGGGGCTGGTGAGGCTGAGTGATCCCCCTTTCAAGAGCCCAGCCTGTAGGTAGGTGCCTTCCCACAGGGACCCCTCCCAGGCTCCTACATCTCAGCCTGCTCACATCTTTCACCTGAACTCTCCTGCTGCTGGGCAGGCTCAGCCACACTTAAAGGCTTCCCTGGCCCTATGCCAGGCCTCCTGCTTGGGGATTGGCCAAAGTCCCTTAAGTGTGCAGGCCAGCTCCTCCTCACCCCCACCCACTGCTTCCAGAATTTTCTCCAAGAATCTAGAGCAGGGGGAGGTGTCAGAGAACCGACCTGCAGAGCCTCTCAGCCCTGACCCAAATTTGACTTGTTCACTTATTCTCAGGCTGCTACTCATTCTATCTAACTAACAATTAGTAACTAGCTCCCCCTGGCTATCTAAAGGGGTGCTACATATATTAAAAATAATAGCTGATTAAATTTAAAATTGTAGGATACAAAGGGCCAGCCTGATCATTTCTGTTAACTTCCAACTGCAATAGTAACATGAGAAAATTATTTTGTTATTTGCTTTTTCTAGAACCTAATGAGGAGACTCCTGAAGGTAAGAACTAATCATGGCTTTTCTCAATCTGATTTCTGATTTCAAACATTAATTACTATGACTAGGCTCTTTTGACCATTTAGGAGACAATAGTGAGCAATTCTGAATATCAAGGACTGAGAGTATGTAGGCAGGTGCAGTTAGCTAGTCTGATACTAGGTGGCTTTGTCCAAACATGGTACGATAAAGGAGTTGTATAACTGGGTGTTAGGTCCCCTTTTTCAGATAACCTTCCTCTAGTGATGTAGTGGGTAGAGCTAGTGCTAATATAAATTCCAGGATGGGAGGAGTCTTAGACATGGGGCATGGGAGCTGAACACCCCAGAGTCATGTAGGTGTAGTCAGCTACTTTAAGGGCTCTTCACGGGGCTGAAACATTGAGGTAGTTTAACACCCAGAAGAATCAGCTGTAGTCACCCTTACCCCTGTTACAGTCTGCTGTGGACTATAAGCAGCCTGCAAAAGGCCTTTTTGGCCATGCTAAGTGTTGGTACTAGTGAACCGGGCGTAAGATTAAAATTTTGGAAGCGTGCCCGGCTGAGCAGAGTTAAAGAATGGGACATGGAAAGAGAAGCAGGAATACTAAAGAAAAGCACATTGGACACCTGTGACAGAGGCTGAATTCTGAATCTAGTATACATGGAGAAGTGGTACCAACTGTCAGGAATGGACTTGCCAATAATGGTGGGACTCACCTGCCTTGTGGGCTGCAGTACCAGGGCTGGCCAGCGGGTGCTCTCAGCAATCAGAGACTCAACCCTGCAGTCAGCCAAACACCTGAAGCTGATTACGGAGGTGTATTTAAGGGATGGCCAGACCTGCAGTCTGTGCCTTGGTGTGTGTTTTTCTAATGGCCCCTGTATCTTGTTACCTGCATTCCTGTTCCTGTTCCTGCCTGACTGACTCGTTGCCGACCCTGCTTGATCCTGACCTCTGCTGACTTCTCCTGTTTGATCCCTGGCTTGTGACCCCGACCATTCTCTGCCTGACCCCCTGTACCTACCTGCCCGTTAGTTGCTGTACCCGGCTCGTGACCTGACTACTCTCTGCCTGCTCCTCCTGTTCCTACCTGCCCGATTGTTATTGACCCGACCTGCCTGACTACGCTTGCATTGTATGTATTGTTATCTGTGGGTGGTTTGGTTTGGTTCGTTTACACTGTGTTTATGTTTTAGTATTGCACTGCGTTTTGTATTGTTAGTATTAATAAATTATATTGTTTATAACATATCTGAAGCCTGCGTTTCCCTGCGTCAGTTCACATACCTCTGGTCATACCCGGAGCCCTGACACCAACCCTGTGCCGCTCCCAATGAGTAGGTACAAGGGAGGATGGCTTCTTTATTATATGCTGGCGTTCCACTCCCATATGAGTGCTACGGAATGTCTGTTCCTGTCTGTGGCTCTCTGTACTTAAGAATATTATCAATATGTCAATGTGATGTTAGATATCAGTAAAATGTGCAAAACATATTTCTTGTGTGGACATTTCTTTATTCTTAAATATTAAGGCCCACGGCCAGGGATGTGTCGTGAGCGGGCCTATGGCCAGGAGTTTGGCACAATGTAGCGAAGGCATCCAGCTACCGGCAGGTGGGTTTTTTTATCCAAGAAGAAGCTGGCTGAACAGTGGCACACTTTGGCTCCAACACACAGCCAATCAGAAGTCCTGTTACATGCAGGCTAGAGCCTTTATTTTTTATTCAGAAGAGTGAGGAATGGAAGTCTCATGTTGTATTGTCACAATCAGGTGAATATTTCATTGGATCTTGATGTATCATCACACCGTTTAGGCCAAAACTTCTCTTACCTATCTGATGCAAACCTAAAATTACTTGAAGCCCCGCGCTTGCATCTCTAAAAAGTTCCAATAAAGTCTAGCACATTTTGATCTCTTTATGGTGCTTTACACCCACATGATTTGTGGCTGATTTTTGCTTGGAATTGTTTTAAAATACATTTTCCCTCAGTGAAAATACTGCTTCATACCCTCTCACTCCAGAGCTCTGTGCTGGCAGAGTTGAGTAGCAGTCATACCTCTCATCACAATGATCATTCTATTCTTGTATTGCAGAGAAGGGGAAAGGGTGTACTATGTGATTACTGAGTGAATCAGGTCTTTTCTGGTTTCTGTTATACTGTACAGCTCTATTAAGTCACCCTACACAACTGCTGTAACAGTAGAAATGGTGGTAAGAATATAAAAATAAAGGTTGTTAGCCTAATATCTATCTGACTGTATCTCTGTGACTTTAGTTGGACTTTGAGGTCTCGTTCACATGGGGCATATCAATGCGTACCCCATGTGCGGGCCATGTTTAACTGCACAGGGATGCACAGGAGTTCTCTGCATCCCCAAGCAGGCAGTCACATTTATTCCAATTGGGATACAGTGACTACATGAACACAGTCGATCCTCCCAATATGACATCCATGTGGGTGCGGGTGCACGGCTCTGAATGTAGACAGTGTGAATTTGGGGACCTGCACCATGGTTGTCATATTAAAAGCAGCAACTGTGACTGTGCAACCACTACAACATCCCAACTGACATGAATGGGACTGACGGCACAGGTTAACACTGCCCTCTCACAGAGTTTTACTTATAAAAGTCTATTCAAATAATTTCATTCTATTCTAGTCTATGCATTTTGCCCCTTTAAATCCTTGTATCTTCAGCATAAATTTTTTTTAAAAAAACTTACATTGATTGCATCAACCTTAAATTGCTATATATTTTGTTTACATGTATCTTCTGTAAAATGTCAAAGAGTAAAAAGAAAATTAAAAAAAAAATACTGTCATAAGATAAAATAACATTTTATGAGAAAATCATGCTTTCAAATGTTTGTAGGACCCCCCTGACACCCTGAGGCTTGGTGGCACCTCCGGAGGTATAGTGGCACCTTCAGAGGTAGGGGGTGGATCATTATTTCACCCCAGGGATGAGTTCATGGGTAATATGGGGAACTGAAAAAGAACATTGGGCTCCACTTACTTTTGTTTTTTTTTTAAGCTTTATTGCGAAACAGTCAAGGGGGTGAGAGTTAGGGGACCCAGATTTGATAGCAAATCACTTTCAGACTCTTCATATCCAGATCCATGTCTAGCTTCACAGTGCAAGAACCTTTAAGCTGACCCAGCAACACTTTAAAAAGCACCCTAGCTGGTTCACTTCTCTCTGTTTTCTAGGCTCAGTGTGTCATCTATATGAATGACCAGGGCCTGGGAGAAACCAACCTTCATCCTGGCTTTCTCCAGCAAGGGTTCTCCTCTGGCTCCCCTCCTTGGCACAGCTTCCTTCATCTACAGGCAGGAAAGCTCCAGGACCACTTCAGGCCTAAGGCCAGACTCAGTACCTGTTAGGCCCCACACAGGCTAATAGCAGAACTCACTCCAGTAGCACCTCCCCATTCCTCAGCCTGGGGGAAGAGAGTGATTACAAGACTTGTCCCAAATATTTAAATCCCCCCCATCATGCACCAGTGGCCTGGGTTGGCTGAAGGAAATATGCATATTCATAACTCTGTCTGTTTGTGAAAGCTCATACTATTGCCACTGGTACCAGTGACACCTATTGGCAGCTGAGAAATCACAACTCAACTTGAGCTTAGGGGAAGACCAAGTGAAAAAACTATACAATCAGACTGGGCTAGTAAATGAACAGTGCAGCGCTCTAAAAAACTAAAACTCAATAATAATAATAACAACAAAGATAACAATAGTGATATGAATAAAAAATTAGTGCCAACCCATATAAAAAATAAAAATAAAAAATTAAGTGCAAAACCGTGACCATAAAAATAATGTGCCCGTGATTAAGTATGATATTTGACACTCCAAGCGTCATCCAAAAAAAACTTTAGCAGTGCTCACAAAGTGCCACAACAATAAATCCACATAATATATGTATCAAATGCAATATCCTTTTAGTGGAATATAAAACAAATCATGCAATGTGCAGCAGTGATATAAAATATACATAGATCAACATATATATCACCAAAATGAATCAACATAGGTATATACAATATTAAGAACAATGTCCTTATGTTGAAAAATAAAGCAAATCATGCGATGTGCAACAGTGAATGAAAAACGTGACTGTGCAAAACTCCTCTTTTGTTAATGGCTAGATTGCCTCCTCACCTCCTCCCACTGACCCCAAAGGGCCAACAGGCTTGCAGGATCACCCTGGATCCTTAGTATGTAATGGCCAGCAGCTTCCTTCCTTCCCTGGATCTCCTTTACAGGGTTCCCAGTACCCTTATTCAGTCAGGGCGGTCCTGAAGAGTAATAGCTCACCAATCCAGTGAGCCAAAAAAAACTCTCTAAGTGCAGTATTGAGTCAACTTCATTTATTTCATATAGAGTAAAAAAGGTTTAACACTCACATTGCAGACAATCTTCCCTCCTCACTGATGTATGGGTGTACTGCATGCGAGTGGGACCTCTCGGGTATAGCAAGATGGCGTCTCACGCCGGAAGTGCGTCACCACGCACCGGAACTACGGACTCGCGTACCTACGCGTTACGTCACCGTCTACTCGTGACTTCATCTGGGTAACACCCTACGAGCGCAGTTCCTCCCTTTATACTGGACCTAATATTAAAATTCAACTAGAGGTCCACCTCCCATACAATCCTCCGTACCCGCGCCATTTTCCCGACTACATCTCCCATTGAGAACGGCGGCCATTTTCCCGACTCCCTCCTGTCATTTGGCCTGCCGCATAATACAATATGCAATGAATGTGAGAATCTCCTGTCAGAGAATCCTAAAAAAATGTAATCAGCCTATATTGGGAAACTTATTAATACATGTCAATAAATCCTAAACTCAATATACTACTAAATTCAATGTGGATTTAATGTGGAAATAAAAAACATAAATTAGTTGATACTCTGTCCACATCTCTGGGGAATAAACTAAGGGGATACCCATATACTTAATACCAATAAATGCGAATAGATATATAAGAATGAGCTAATGTGGTAAAAAAATATAAAAAATATATAAAAATCACTGATCCCTGCATCATACAATCTACCCACACATTTACATAATACAATAATAACATTAATAAATAAATATATATTACTACAATAATTAATAGATGGACATGTTAGGAAGAAGACTAAAAAGCTTCATCTCCCATCACCTATAAATATTAAAACTTTAAAAATATATAATATAAAATCAAATGATACCTCAAATTTCAACTACTAGTATTATGTGGATAACAGAATCCATTAGATACAAACAATGATCCTACGGGATTTTAACTCTAATAGGTCTAAATATGCAAAAAATATGTATACTAAAAAAGGAGTGCATAGAATATCTCAATAATCACTGATGAAGCTATTTAAGTCGAACTCGACATTTAACCCTTTGGGGACTTGCGTATTCATAGAATAAATCCACCTAGACTCAGCCTGGCTGAGGGATTTAATTTTATTAGTCCCCCTCCAGTGTTTCTTAAACTTTTCAATCCCCCAAAATTTCATCTTGCTGGGATCCTTGTTATGGTATAATGCAAAATGTCTCGAAACACTGTGTTTTGGAAATCCTTTATTAATATTCTGAACATGCTCCCTTAATCTTTTCCACAGGGGTCTCTTAGTCCTGCCTATGTATTGGAGCCCACATTCACACTCCAAGCAATATACGACTCCCTCGGTTTTACAAGATATGAAGTCATTAATCTTATACTCCTGGCCCGTAGTAGTAGCAATAAAACTTTTTCGTCTTTTATTCAGCCGTTTAGTAGCCAAACATGTAAAACAATTTCTACATGGAAAAAAACCTTTTTCATTCAGGAAAGTAATATGATTCGTTGTAGGGGGATCCAGTACATTTTTGACCACCTTTGTCCTGATCGTAGGGGCTCTTCGGTAGATAAATCTAGGGGAGTCAGGTAATAATTTCCCTATAACCGGATCCAACTTGAGGATATCCCAATGTTTTTTGTAAATAGTTTCAATTTTCTTAAAATGTACATTAAAATCTAAAATGACCGCAATTTGGGCATCAAACCCCTCATCTTTAATCCTGTCTTCAAGAAAAATGTTTCTATCCATATTACCCACTTCCTTAATTTTTCGTTCTATTTCCTCTACCGGATACCCTTTTTCAACAAATCTTGAACCTAATAGATCCGCTTGTTCGAAATAATCTCGTTCTGAGGTGCAGTTCCTTCTCATTCTAACGAACTGCCCTTTCGGGATATTGAATATCCACGGCGGGTAATGGCAACTCCCTCTAGGGATATATCCATTGCGGTCAACTTTTTTAAAATACGTTTTGGTGACTATATCACCATTAGTAATCTTAATATTCAGATCCAGGAAATTAATTTCTTCTTTACTGTACTCCCATGTAAATTTTATATTTTTATCGTTAGCATTGAGTTTATTTAGAAACGCTAACAAGGTGGTCAATTCTCCCTTCCAAATGATGATCACATTATCAATGTACCTTTTGTACACTTTCAACTCCTCCGGGTAATCCTGATATAAATCTCTACTTTCCCAATATCCCATAAAAATATTTGCCACACTCGGCGCAAATCTTGCGCCCATCGCTACTCCTTTTATCTGTTTATAATAGTTATTACTATGCCAGAAGTAGTTGTGGCTCAGACAGAACTCCAAACATTCCAACAAAAATTTCCTCTGAGCCCAGGGTAAATCACTACATGTTCTAAGTCCCCAGCCTACTGCTTCCATTGCATCATCATGGCTTATTATAGTGTATAGTGAGGACACGTCCGCACTTGCCAGAATAAATCCCTGCCCTCCCTTGGCCTCATCCAATATCTGTAAAAGTTGCTTGGTATCTCTCAGATATGATCTCATTTGCTTCACTATTGGTTGTAGGAACTCATCAATGTACTGTCCCATTCTCGCCAGGACTGATTCTATGCCATTTACAATAGGCCTCCCTGGTGGATTTTTCTCATCCTTATGCATTTTGGGGACAGTATATATAACCGGTACTCTGCATGTGTCTGGTACCAAGTACCTAGCTTCTTTCTTGTTCAGAATGTTATTCCCTAATCCTTTTTTGACCAGTATTTCCAATTCTTTCTTGTATTGCGCCGTAGGATCTTTCTTCAGAATCTGATAAGTATGGATATCCTTAAGTTGGATGGCTAGTTCACCCAAATATTGTTCTTTCGACAAGATAACAATCCCCCCTCCCTTGTCAGCTGGTCTAATGACTAGATCATCCCTTTTTTGTAATCTTTTGATGCCCATTTCTATACCAATATTCTTTTTGGTCTTAGGAATAACCAATTTATCTAGATCGTTCGTAACCATTTTCTTAAAAGCATCTATTTGACTATTACTCGAAATTTGAGGATTAAAAAGTGACTTATTCTTAAAATTTGTGTGGGTAAATCTACTACGGGGGGGAATCACTTAAAACATTCTTGGACCCTGGTAGTCCCTGATACTCCCACCTCCCATCCTGGTATTGTCTGTCATAACCCTGTCCATTCGGCATCCTAGGATAATAGGGTCTAGGTGGGGGATATTGATTGGGTGCTGGGTAGTAATTTGGCTTATAATTCTGATAATATGGTCTTTGATTAAAAGGAGGCCCCTTCCCTTGAGGTTTCTTATATCCCATATTCCCATTATTAGGCTTCCACCCATTTTTAGGTGTACGGTACGGCTGTGAATAATAGTAATTCCCCATCTGGTTAGGTCCTTTACTATTTTCCTTAGGAACCCAGCACCCAATCAATATCCCCCACCTAGACCCTATTATCCTAGGATGCCGAATGGACAGGGTTATGACAGACAATACCAGGATGGGAGGTGGGAGTATCAGAGATATGAAGAGAGAAGTCCCATTCCCATGTATAATAGGTTTGAGCCATTGAGGCCTGAATATCCTCAAGGAGATTTTTTAGGAAGGGGTATGGGGGAGAGGAGCCCCCCAAGGGAAGGAAGGAGGAGCCCAGGAAGAGGAGGGGATGCAGGGCAGGCTACCAAAAACAAAAGAAAAAGAGAATAGTGGGGGAAGGAGTGTTCAATGTGAGTGGTCTCACTCTGACTAAAGAAGAGTTATTGGTTCTTGATAAGGGCCTTAAATATGCCCCTCCTGCTCCTGCAAACAAATTCAACATCTATATTGATACCCAGAAATTTATCAGAAAACTTAATATCAAAAAATACTTTCTAGGACTACCAGGGTCCAAGAATGTTTTAAGTGATGCCCCCAGTAGTAGATTTACCCACACAAATTTTAAGAATAAGTCACTTTTTAATCCTCAAATTTCGAGTAATAGTCAAATAGATGCTTTTAAGAAAATGGTTACGAACGATCTAGATAAATTGGTTATTCCTAAGACCAAAAAGAATATTGGTATAGAAATGGGCATCAAAAGATTACAAAAAAGGGATGATCTAGTCATTAGACCAGCTGACAAGGGAGGGGGGATTGTTATCTTGTCGAAAGAACAATATTTGGGTGAACTAGCCATCCAACTTAAGGATATCCATACTTATCAGATTCTGAAGAAAGATCCTACGGCGCAATACAAGAAAGAATTGGAAATACTGGTCAAAAAAGGATTAGGGAATAACATTCTGAACAAGAAAGAAGCTAGGTACTTGGTACCAGACACATGCAGAGTACCGGTTATATATACTGTCCCCAAAATGCATAAGGATGAGAAAAATCCACCAGGGAGGCCTATTGTAAATGGCATAGAATCAGTCCTGGCGAGAATGGGACAGTACATTGATGAGTTCCTACAACCAATAGTGAAGCAAATGAGATCATATCTGAGAGATACCAAGCAACTTTTACAGATATTGGATGAGGCCAAGGGAGGGCAGGGATTTATTCTGGCAAGTGCGGACGTGTCCTCACTATACACTATAATAAGCCATGATGATACAATGGAAGCAGTAGGCTGGGGACTTAGAACATGTAGTGATTTACCCTGGGCTCAGAGGAAATTTTTGTTGGAATGTTTGGAGTTCTGTCTGAGCCACAACTACTTCTGGCATAGTAATAACTATTATAAACAGATAAAAGGAGTAGCGATGGGCGCAAGATTTGCGCCGAGTGTAGCAAATATTTTTATGGGATATTGGGAAAGTAGAGATTTATATCAGGATTATGCGGAGGAGTTGAAAGTGTACAAAAGGTACATTGATGATGTGATCATCATTTGGAAGGGAGAATTGACCACCTTGTTAGCGTTTCTAAATAAACTCAATGCTAACGATAAAAATATAAAATTTACATGGGAGTACAGTAAAGAAGAAATTAATTTCCTGGATCTGAATATTAAGATTACTAATGGTGATATAGTCACCAAAACGTATTTTAAAAAAGTTGACCGCAATGGATATATCCCTAGAGGGAGTTGCCATTACCCGCCGTGGATATTCAATATCCCGAAAGGGCAGTTCGTTAGAATGAGAAGGAACTGCACCTCAGAACGAGATTATTTCGAACAAGCGGATCTATTAGGTTCAAGATTTGTTGAAAAAGGGTATCCGGTAGAGGAAATAGAACGAAAAATTAAGGAAGTGGGTAATATGGATAGAAACATTTTTCTTGAAGACAGGATTAAAGATGAGGGGTTTGATGCCCAAATTGCTGTCATTTTAGATTTTAATGTACATTTTAAGAAAATTGAAACTATTTACAAAAAACATTGGGATATCCTCAAGTTGGATCCGGTTATAGGGAAATTATTACCTGACTCCCCTAGATTTATCTACCGAAGAGCCCCTACGATCAGGACAAAGGTGGTCAAAAATGTACTGGATCCCCCTACAACGAATCATATTACTTTCCTGAATGAAAAAGGTTTTTTTCCATGTAGAAATTGTTTTACATGTTTGGCTACTAAACGGCTGAATAAAAGACGAAAAAGTTTTATTGCTACTACTACGGGCCAGGAGTATAAGATTAATGACTTCATATCTTGTAAAACCGAGGGAGTCGTATATTGCTTGGAGTGTGAATGTGGGCTCCAATACATAGGCAGGACTAAGAGACCCCTGTGGAAAAGATTAAGGGAGCATGTTCAGAATATTAATAAAGGATTTCCAAAACACAGTGTTTCGAGACATTTTGCATTATACCATAACAAGGATCCCAGCAAGATGAAATTTTGGGGGATTGAAAAGTTTAAGAAACACTGGAGGGGGACTAATAAAATTAAATCCCTCAGCCAGGCTGAGTCTAGGTGGATTTATTCTATGAATACGCAAGTCCCCAAAGGGTTAAATGTCGAGTTCGACTTAAATAGCTTCATCAGTGATTATTGAGATATTCTATGCACTCCTTTTTTAGTATACATATTTTTTGCATATTTAGACCTATTAGAGTTAAAATCCCGTAGGATCATTGTTTGTATCTAATGGATTCTGTTATCCACATAATACTAGTAGTTGAAATTTGAGGTATCATTTGATTTTATATTATATATTTTTAAAGTTTTAATATTTATAGGTGATGGGAGATGAAGCTTTTTAGTCTTCTTCCTAACATGTCCATCTATTAATTATTGTAGTAATATATATTTATTTATTAATGTTATTATTGTATTATGTAAATGTGTGGGTAGATTGTATGATGCAGGGATCAGTGATTTTTATATATTTTTTATATTTTTTTACCACATTAGCTCATTCTTATATATCTATTCGCATTTATTGGTATTAAGTATATGGGTATCCCCTTAGTTTATTCCCCAGAGATGTGGACAGAGTATCAACTAATTTATGTTTTTTATTTCCACATTAAATCCACATTGAATTTAGTAGAATATTGAGTTTAGGATTTATTGACATGTATTAATAAGTTTCCCAATATAGGCTGATTACATTTTTTTAGGATTCTCTGACAGGAGATTCTCACATTCATTGCATATTGTATTATGCGGCAGGCCAAATGACAGGAGGGAGTCGGGAAAATGGCCGCCGTTCTCAATGGGAGATGTAGTCGGGAAAATGGCGCGGGTACGGAGGATTGTATGGGAGGTGGACCTCTAGTTGAATTTTAATATTAGGTCCAGTATAAAGGGAGGAACTGCGCTCGTAGGGTGTTACCCAGATGAAGTCACGAGTAGACGGTGACGTAACGCGTAGGTACGCGAGTCCGTAGTTCCGGTGCGTGGTGACGCACTTCCGGCGTGAGACGCCATCTTGCTATACCCGAGAGGTCCCACTCGCATGCAGTACACCCATACATCAGTGAGGAGGGAAGATTGTCTGCAATGTGAGTGTTAAACCTTTTTTACTCTATATGAAATAAATGAAGTTGACTCAATACTGCACTTAGAGAGTTTTTTTTGGCTCACTGGATTGGTGAGCTATTACTCTTCAGGACCGCCCTGACTGAATAAGGGTACTGGGAACCCTGTAAAGGAGATCCAGGGAAGGAAGGAAGCTGCTGGCCATTACATACTAAGGATCCAGGGTGATCCTGCAAGCCTGTTGGCCCTTTGGGGTCAGTGGGAGGAGGTGAGGAGGCAATCTAGCCATTAACAAAAGAGGAGTTTTGCACAGTCACGTTTTTCATTCACTGTTGCACATCGCATGATTTGCTTTATTTTTCAACATAAGGACATTGTTCTTAATATTGTATATACCTATGTTGATTCATTTTGGTGATATATATGTTGATCTATGTATATTTTATATCACTGCTGCACATTGCATGATTTGTTTTATATTCCACTAAAAGGATATTGCATTTGATACATATATTATGTGGATTTATTGTTGTGGCACTTTGTGAGCACTGCTAAAGTTTTTTTGGATGACGCTTGGAGTGTCAAATATCATACTTAATCGCGGGCACATTATTTTTATGGTCACGGTTTTGCACTTAATTTTTTATTTTTATTTTTTATATGGGTTGGCACTAATTTTTTATTCATATCACTATTGTTATCTTTGTTGTTATTATTATTATTGAGTTTTAGTTTTTTAGAGCGCTGCACTGTTCATTTACTATTCATTGACACTGTTATTTGGTATCAGTTTTTGAGTGCTGGCAGCTTAAAGTAAAAGGTTTAGTAGTTCCATTTTTAAAGCGCAGGAGGATTTTCGATCTTAATCAGACTGGGCTAACTACCACCCAGCCAAAAACTAAGTTTAACTAGCAGCCTATGTTTAGGACAGGCTGGCTACACCTAAATGTTAATGTCACTGGAAAAATAACAATTGAAACCAATGCAACAATTTGGGTTTGGACAAAAGGCACTGGGGTTGATTTACTAAAACTGGAGAGTGCAAAATCTGGTGCAGCTCTGCATAGAAACCAATCAGCTTCTAACTTCAGCTTGTTCATTAAGCTTTGACAAAAAAATAACTGGAAGCGGATTGGTTTCTATGCAGAGCTGCACCAGATTTTGCACTCTCCGGCTTTAGTAAATCATCCCCATTACAATTTTGTCATTCCAGAAATTGCAATAAATCCTTGAAGGGTGCTGGAAACCCTGTTGCGGACTTACTAGGTGTTAAGGATACAGTGACTTGAAAAAGTATTCATACCCCTTAACATTTTTCACATTTTGTTATGTTACAACCAAAAACATAAATGTATTTTATTGGGATTTTATGTGATAGACCAACACAAAGTGGCACATAAGTGTGAAGTGGAAGGAAAATGAGAAATGGTTTTCAAAATTTCTTACAAATAAATATCTGAAAAGTGTGGCTTGCATTTATATTCAGCCCCTTTACTATGTTACCCCTAACAAAAATCTAGTGGAACCAATTGCCTAACTAGTAAATAGAGTCCATATGTGTGTAATTTGATCTCAGCATAAATACAGCTGTTCTTTGAAGCCCTCTGAAGTTTGTTAGAGAACATTAGTAAACAAACAGCATCATGCAGGCCAAGGAACACACCAGACAAGTCAGGGATAAAGTTGTGGAGAAGTTTAAAGCAGGGTAAGGTTATAAAAAAATATCCCAAGCTTTGAACATCTCACGGAGCTCTGTTCAATCCATCATCCGAAAATGGAAAGAGTATGGCACAACTGCAAACTTACCGAGACATGGCCATCCAGCTAAACTGACAGGCCGGGCAAGGAAAGCATTAATCAGAGAAGCAGCCAAGAGGCCCATGATAACTCTGGAGGAGCTGCAGAGATCCACAGCTCAGGTGGGAGAATCTGTCCACAGGACAACTATTAGCCGTGTACTCCACAAATCTGGCCTTTATGGAAGAGTAGCAAGAAGAAAGCCATTGTTGAAAGAAAGCCATAAGAAGTCCTGTTTGCAGTTTGCGAGAAGTCATTTGGGGGACACAGCAAACATGTGGAAGAAGGTGCTCTGATCAGATGAGTCCAAAATTGAACTTTTTGGCCAAAAGCAAAACGTTATGTGTGGTGGAAAACGTACACTGTACATCACCGTGAATACATCCTCACCGTGAAACATGGCGGTGGCAGCATCATGTTGCGGGGATGCTTTTCAGGTTTTCAGGAGACAGGGAAGCTGGTCAGAGTTGATGGGAAGATGGATGGAGCCAAATATAGGGCAATCTTAGAAGAAAACCTGTTAGAGTCTGCAAAAAGACTTGAGCCTGGGGCGGAGGTTTACCTTCCAGTAGGACAACGACCCGAAACATACAGCCAGAGCTACAATGGAATGGTTTAGATGAAAGCATATTCATGTGTTAAAATGGCCCAGTCAAAGTCCAGACCTAAATCCAATTGAAAATCTGTGGCAAGACTTGAAAATTGCTGTTCACAAATGCTGTCCATCCAATCCGACAGAGCTTGAGCAAGTTTGCAAAGAAGAATGGGCAAAGATTTCACTCTCTGGATGTGCAAAGCTGGTAGAGACATCCCCAAAAAAGACTTGCAGCTGGAATTGCAGCAAAAGGTGGATCTACAAAGTATTGACTCGGGGGGGGGGGGGGCTGAATACAAATGCACGCCACACTTTTCAGATATTTATTTGTAAAACATTTTGAAAACCATTTATCATTTTCCTTCCACTTCACAATTATGTGCCACCTTGTGTTGGTCTATCACATAAAATCCCAATAAAATACATTTACATTTTTGGTTGTAACATGACAGAATGTGGAAAATTTCAAGGAGTATGAATACTCTTTCAAGGCACTGTAATTGAGTACTGATTCAGTTGCATTAACTCACTTGGCTGCTGTAATACTGTTACTATTACAGAATGAAGCTTAATTAGCAGGAAAAAAATCAGACACAGATGAATTACATTTCATCCTTTTCATCTTATACACACACAACTGACCAAACCAAGTGGAGATGCACTTATCTGGATTTTCTGTCTGCAAAAGTCAACAAGTGCTGATGCCAACTCCAGAGCACAAGGAGCCCAAATGTTCATGTTTATGTCTAAAATGTGTCCTAAAGAATTCTTCAGATGGACAGATTGGGGTTTATTTACTAAAGCTGGAGAGTCCAAAATCAGACTCCCTTCTGCATAGAAACCAATCAGCTTCTAACCTCAGCTTGTTCAATGAAGCTTTGGCAATGAAACCTGGAAGCTGATTGGTTTCTATGCAGAAGGGAGTCTGATTTTGGACTCTCCAGCTTTAGTAAATAAACCCCATGGTGTTTGCATGTTTGTTGTGTTCAGCTTCACCATTATATTTCCTCTTCACTATTCTTCCCTACACCATATAAAAAAGGTCCATAGATGAAGTCTCTGGTCTTGAGTTGTCTACATCCAGACTTCCATATTCGGTGCAGACTCTTTCACACTGTATACAAAATCTAGACTTCAAGTAGAACGGTATAGGTAGGTGTTTTAATCCTTCTCCATGCAATTCAAAACTAAAAGAAAATTTTTGCCTGTAGTTATACTTTCATTCTCTTTCTGAAATCTGTCTCACCAATTTTATTTTTTCCCATGTTTTTCAAGATGTATTTATACTTTGTCCAGAAGAACCTCCAGAGTTGGCCAAATCATACGATGATGGTTTACAAACATTTAAACCTGAACCAAACGAATTGTGTTCAGCTGGTAAGATACTAAAGACATACACACAGCTAAATGACTTAAACAAGGGACACACACTCTAATTTACTTGTCCCGAAGAGATGGTACCATCTACATTAGAAGTCTGCAGGGGCTGTAAACAAAGGTGAACTTAGTTTTGGGCTGTTTTATTAGACAACCCATCATGTACTTCAAATACTGGAGTATATAAACACTCTGTATTCATTATAAAAAGAGATTCTACAGTGAGCGCTCCTAAAAATCAGCAGCTGAACATTCAAGGAAAATGCATATAAAATCCTGATATGAATACAGATATATATAATGCAGCGCTGTATGGTATTTGCAAATATTAATATTACTGATAATGTGAAAAGTCACAAATGAAATGCAGTTCTGTATTGGTGCTCGCTGTTTTTCCAGTGCAAATGATAGACATGCGCACTAACCAGAAGCGTATTGATAATACGCAGATATATAATTATCCTGAAGAATCCCCTCTCTTTCTGATCAAAATGCAGATTGGAACTGGAAAATGTAAGGATGAAGCGCCCTCGTGTGGTGAAGATGAGATCCGACAGGCCAGAAGTATCCTTGCAGAGATGTATGGAATGCAACGTTCCCCCTCTCTGGAACTGATATTAGGATCACACTCGGGCTGTAAAAGTTGGAAAACTCCTCACAGGAGACCAAGGGAGAAACTCATAGTGTAGTATGTCGATAATCACATTATTAGTCAAAAAGACGTAGATAAAAGAATAACAATGGTGCCAGATACATGTGAATGACTGACCCTCCAAACTCAAAGATGGCCGCCGGGCCTCCACGTGGCACCGGCGGCGTGATGTCACGACGTCCTGGGCTCCAGCTGACGCGTTTTGTGAAGAAGTGCGTGCACACGAAACGCATCAGTGGGAGCCCAGGACGTCGCCGTTGCGGGTACCATGTGACCTGCTGTGACCAATCACAGCAGGTCACATGACAGTTGTATACAATGGATGGCTTCATTCATGGCATCCATTGTATACTAGTGTCTAGCTGTGAATGGTCACAGCAATCACATGCGCATGTCATGTGATTAGCTGTGGCCAAATCACAGCTAAGCTCAAAAAAAAAAAAAAACCTGAATGAATCGATGTCATTCAGGTAAATGCTTGCTTATAGCAAAGTAACTCTTTGCTATAAGCAAATTGTGTAAAAAAAGAAAAAAAAATACTGATCACTTCCCCAAAGTAGTATAATGTTACTATGGTAACATTGTACTACTTTGGTCATAGTGAAATATGAAAAAAAATCTTAAAAAAAAGAAAAAAAATGTAATTAAAATTACTAAAAAAAAAAATATTTTTTTTTTTCATACTGTCATCAGTCAGTGTCCCTGATCACTGCCATGCTGACGTATGTCAGGGCGCAGTGCATTGTGGGCTGCAGTGGGCGAAGAGCCTACCAAACACCTTTACTGTTCATGTGTTCACCGAACACACGAACGGCTGTTGTTCGAGTTGAACATCTCTAGTCCATCTCTAGTTAAACGTATCCTACATCTGAGGCTTTTTACATTGCAAATAGTGTCAGTGTATAAATAGTCAATGAGTTTGTTAGCTCTCACATGGATGCACTGAGCAGGCTAGATACTGTGCCATGGGGAGCAAAAGAGAACTGTCAAAAGACCTGCATAACAATAGAATTTTATAACTATGTGATAATAAATGGCTTCATATGAGCACTATCCTTAAAGTGTTACTAAACCCACAACAGTACAATCAGTCTGTATATGTAGGAAAGCATGCTTGTTATACTCACTGTGGAACTTAAGGGGTTAATCCTCTGCATTCTGTAAAAAGAATGTTTGATCCTGTTTTCTCTGATCCTCCTCTTCTTCCACAGTCACCACTTCATCTGCTGATAGAGTCTTAGGAGCAAGCTGCACATGCTCAGTTTGGTGTGCATTGCTAGAAAGTTTTTTTTTTCTTGGGAGAGTGCATGTGGGCCAATCAGCAATGTGCAGAAAGAGGGTCAGGGGTCCTGCAGCCTCATTGGACAGTGAGAGGAGAATGAAAATTCGACCTACAAGCTATAACCAGTGCTTGGCCGGACACTGATAGAAGTCACAAGACTGCTCTAACTGCTGATGAGAAAAGGTATTTGGCAGTTTATATTTACTAAAATAATTGCATTTCCAAGTTCTGTGTACTGTGGAAGACCAGATATAGCACATGCATGGTCCTGGGTTTAGTAACACTTTATTAAAAGACAGTTATTTGGCATGATCACTCATTTTCAATATCAATATACATATTGGCAAAAGTATTGAGACACTCCCTCCAAATCTTTGGATTCAGGTGTTCCAATCACCTCCATGGCCACAGGTGTATAAAATCATCACCTAGGCATGCAGACTGCTTCTACAAACATCTGTGAAAGAATGGGTCGCTCTCAGGAGCTCAGTGACTCCAAGTGTGGTCCCATGATAGGTTGCCACCTGTGCAATAAGTCCATCCGTGACATTTCCTGGCTACTAAATATTCCACAGTCAACTGTTAGTGGGATTATAACAAAGTGGAAGCAACTGGGAACAACAGCAACTCAGCCACCAAGTGGTAGGCCACGTAAAATGACAGAGCGGGGTCAGCACATGCTGAAGCGCACAGTGCGCAGAAGTCATCAACTGTATGCAGAGTCAATAGCTAAAGACCTCCAAACGTCATGTGGCCTTCAGATTAGCACAACAACAGTGCGTAGAGAGCTTCATGGAATGGGTTTCCATGGCCGAGCAGCTGCATCCAAGCCTTACATCACCAAGTGCAATGCAAAGTGTTGAATGCAGAAGTGTAAAGCACGCCGACACTGGACTCTAAAGCAGTGGAGACGTGTTCTCTGTATTGATGAATCACGCTTCTCTGTCTGGCAATTCTATGGATGTGTCTGGGTTTGGCGGTTGCCAGCAGAACAGTGCTTAAAGGAGAAATTCTGGCGCACAGAGGTGAGATTATTCCAACGTGATACAATATGGATTATGAATAGTGTCAAATGCCTGCAAGGCAAATTACATGTTTATATGCAACTTTTATTCGTATAACTCCGAGCTGGAGACAGGCAAGTGTAGAATGTAAATTAACACTGTTAAAAGAATAAATCATATAATGTCCATAGACATAACCAAGTCTTTAAAAAGTCTCTGGGACACTTGGTGTCAAATAGCGGCAGCCATCCTATAGAGCAGTGGTCTCCAAACTGCGGCCCGTGAGCCGAATGTGGCCCTTTGCTTGCCTCTATCCAGCCCTCGGAGTACTATTCCTCCCACTGACACCAACAAGGAGGCACCATTTCTTCCACTGGCACCAACTATGGGGCATTTTTCCCTCCACTAACACCAATGATGGGGCACAATTCCTCCCAATGATATTAACAATTAGGTACTATTCCTCCAACTAACACCAAGGATGGGGCACTATTCCTTCCTCTGATACCAATGATGGGGCGCTATTCATCCCACTGGCACCAATGTTAGGGTACTATTCCTCCTACTGACACCAATGATGGGGCACTATTCCTCCTAGTAATACCAATGATGGGGCACTATTCCTCCTAGTTATACCAATGATGGGGCACTAATCCTCCTAGTAATACCAATGATGGGACACTGTTGCTCCAACTAATACAAATGATGGGGCACAATTCCTCCTAGTGATACTAATGATGGGGTGCTATTACTCCCACTGACACCAATGATGGGGCACTATTCCTCCCACTGACACCAACAAGGAGGTACCATTTCTTCCACTGGCACCAACTATGGGGAATTTTTCCTTCCACTGACACCAATGATGGGGCACAATTCCTCCCACTGATATTAACAATTAGGTACTATTCCTCCAACTAACACCAAGGATGGGGCACTATTCCTTCCTCTGATACCAATAATGGGGTACTATTCATCCCACTGGCTCCAATGATGGGGCACTATTCCTCCCACTAGTACCAATGTTAGGGTACTATTCCTCCTACTGACACCAATGATGGGGCACTATTCCTCCTAGTAATACCAATGATGGGACACTGTTCCTCCAACTAATACCAATGATGGGGCACGATTCCTAGTGATACTAATGATGGGGCACTATCCCTCCCACTACCAATGATGGGGCACTATTACTCCCACTGACACCAATGATGGGACACTTTTCCTCCTACTAATACCAATGATGGGACACTATTTCTCCCACTAATACCAATGATGGGACACTGTTCCTCCAACTAATACCAATGATGGGGCACGATTCCTAGTGATACTAATGATGGGGCACTATCCCTCCCACTACCAATGATGGGGCACTATTACTCCCACTGACACCAATGATGGGACACTTTTCCTCCTACTAATACCAATGATGGGGCACTGTTCCTCCAACTAATACCAGTGATGGGACACTATACCTTCTTCTACTGACTACAAGCTCTATATCATTTTTTTTTACTCCTACTGACACTGGGACATTTTCTACTTCCACTGGGCACTCTGGCCCTCGTAAAGTCTGAAGGACAGTAAACCAGTCCTTTGTTTCGAAAGTTTGGAGACCCCTGCTATAGAGCAAAGCCAACTCTACATACAAAGACAAAAAAAGAGAAGAACAGGAGGCGCCAGTTAAGTGCAGTAATTGGATGCTGTATTTATTAATATAGGGTTAAAAACACTTACAAGAAGCACAGAAATGAAAAGATCACCTGTGTAGGGGAATGTGGCCACTCCTCTCTGTCCTGCAGGTACCACCGGGCATAAACCTAGGGTGTCATGTATTCAAGCTGGGACAGTATGGAGCCGTATGTGCTGGATGGGAGACCACCTGGATGTCATGGGGGTGCAACAGAACTCATTCAACGCCGTCTGGACCAGGAAGAATTCACACTGACCAGCATGGGATGCATTGGTGGAAGTGATGTCACCAGAAGAGTTGGAGGGCTGGATGTGGAACACAGAGGACACAAAGAACACAGGCAAAGAACACAGGCTAGATGCTCGGAGCCTCTAGCTCCTTCTACAGGCCTCACGGTACTTGCCTGCCTGCACTGTGCCAAGTGTAAAGTTTGGAGGAGAGGGGATTATGGTGTGGAATTGTTTTTCAGGGGTTGAACTTGGCCCCTTAGTTCCAGTGAAGAGAATTCTTAAGGCGTCAGCATACCAAGACATTTTGGACAATTTCATACTCCCAACTTTGTGGGAACAAATTGGAGATGGCCCCTTCCTGTTCCAACATGACTGCGCACCAGTGCACCAAGCAAGGTCCATAAAGACATAGATGAGTGAGTTTGAGGTGGAGGAACTTGTCTGGCCTGCACAGAGTCCTGACCGAAACTCAATAGAACATCTTTGTGATGAATTAGAGAGGAGACTGCAAGCCAGGCCTTCTCGTCTGATATCAGTGCCTGACCTAACAAATGCGCTTCTGGAAGAATGGTCAAACCTTCCCATAGACACCCTCCTAAACCTTGTGGATGGCCTTCCCAGAAGAGTTGAAGTTGTTATAGCTGCAAAGGGTGGGCCAACTCAAGATTGAACCCTACGGACTAAGACTGGGGGGCCATTAAATTTCATGTGCGTGTAAAGGCAGGCCAACCGACCAATACTTTTGACAATATAGTGTATATAGTCATGGCCATATTGGTACCCCTGCATTTCTGTCAGATAATGCACCACATCGCCTGGAACATTGTTGCAATTACAAATGTTTAGGCATTCTTATGTTTATTTTGTTTGGTGTTGGTATGACATAAAAAAATGGAGACAAAAAGCCTCAATTTAATGTTTGGCAGCACACCTCTTGGAAAAAGTAACTGAAATCAATTTGCTACCTGTAACCATCAATTGTTTTTTTCCACCTCTGTACTGGAATTTTGGACCGCTCTTCTTTTGCCAACTGCTCCAGTTCTCTCAGATTGGAAGGGTTCCTTTTCCCAATTGCCATTTTGAGATCTCTCCACAGGTGCTCTATAGGATTAAGATCTGGACTCATTGTTGGCCAGTTCAGTACTTTCCAGTGTTTTGTCTGAAACCATTTCTGGGTGTTTTTTGACATGTGCTTTGGATCATTGTCCTAAGACAATATTCATTTTACCTACAGGTCAGCTTTTTTATAAGCTGACCTGTAGGTAAAAATATACAAAGTGGGTTTACCATCACTTTAATAAAGGACTTGTCAAAAACTCGTTTTGTGTTTTGTTAAAATAAGGAATGTTTCAAAAGCCTGGTCTCTTTATTTTTTACAAAATTTAACCCTTTAGTGAATGGGTAGGGGTACCCCTTTACTCATTCACAAGGGGAGGCAGCATCATGGTGCCCCCTTATTTAAAGGGGTACCAAAATGCTAATGAGCTCCCCTGCCCACAGACCCCCACAAACACCAGGCCAGGGTTGTGAGGAAGAGGCCCTTGTCCCCATCGTTATGGGGACACTATAAGCTGCAGGGATGGTGGAGAGGCTCTTTTTCATCTCCCCCTCTTTCCTGCCCTGCCAGGCCTATACTCAGATCAAGGGTCTGGTAGGACTTTATGGGGGACCACATGCTCCCCCCATTTTGTGGGGGTGGGGTTCCGTTTTTTAAGTGTGGGGGTCCCTCTCAACTTTTCTACCAGACCTAAAGGGATTGGGGGGGGGGGGAAACCCACGCTGTGTTTTTTTTTTTATTAAAAATGCCAGTTCTGCTGCAGCAAGTACTATACATTGTACAGACATGCAACTTTGCAGGTAGTTTATAGCCAATAACTGGCATATAACCCTTCAAAATGGGCACTTTTGAATTTCCAAGTTTGAGTCCTATACAGTAGACTTGCATTAACCCCTTCACGCCTAAGGGTAAAACAAATCTAAATGCCTAAGCACAATTCTGCACCGTTGACATGTGATAGCAAAACTGTACATATCATCACAACTACTTTGCACATCCAGGTGGATTATACCTTGATTTTTTCAGGACAAATTGGGCTTTCATTTGGTGGTAAATGGTAATGGATATCTCCTGATTTTTTTTTATTATCAAAGGAAAACTGGCCAAAAATAGTAAAAAAAATCCTTTTTTTTTATTTAGCTATGTGTTTCTTGTTATGACCATAACCTACCACCAAACAGCAACCCAAAATAAATTCTCCAGCTCTTGACGATCGCAGCGATACCATATATGTGTATGTTATTTGTTGTTTGTACCCGTAGTACAGCCCGGAAACCATAGTGCGCATTTTGTTTTTGTCTTTTTTTTTTTTTTTTTTACCTAAAACACACTAACACTAACTGACACTGACATTAACACTAACTGACACTGATACCAATTTTTTTTAAATCCTGACCTTGACCTTTGACCCTGACCTTTGACCTTGTCCCTGACCTAAACACTAACCCTGGCACTGAACTAGATCAAACCTTGATCTAGGTATTTTTTTTTATTTTTTATTTTATTTTTTTAATATTTATTTATTTATCTTTTTTTTTTTTTTTTACAAACTTTTTTTTTTCTTCTCTCTGACAGGAGTTCGAGAGATACAATGTATCTCTCTTCTCCATTCATAGAGAGAGAGAGAAAAAAAAAACAAGGGGGCCGGGCTGCACAGTGACTGATCACTGTGATAGCCAATCAGAGGCTATCACAGCGATCATGTGACCCGGGACCGGGAGTCCCGGGTCCCGATCGTTAGAACGGGACCCGGTGCTCTCAGTGACACCGCGGTCTCGGTGCTGGGAGCGCGCTGAGGGGCACGCTCCCAACACAAAGACAGGTACGCAAATATGCGGCCCCACGGAAAAAAGCCCAGGTCCGTGAGGCCGCATATTTGTGTTACGTCGGCGTCAAGGGGTTAAGTTCAAAGTTCGTGGTCAAACATTCATTAGGTTTAATTGTTCAGCTGCAAACAGAACATGGGAGTGTTCAGCACATCACTAGTCATTTACCTGGGACAAGTATGAACCTAAGAACTTTTGATTTTTCTTTGACTTTCTTAATCTTACTTGCACTAGGCCAGTGACTTCAGAAAATACAGATCCAATGGGTCAGTATGCACCCTGTTCCAAATTATTATGAAAATGATATTTTTCTCATTTACCTAAATAATTGATGTAAATAACAGTCAGCATAATTCTCATGTTTTCAACTATTAAGAGTACAATTCACATTTTATTGAACAAACCTCCTAATGATAACAGGATTTTTTTAAAACATAAAACACTTCCAATGCACTGTTTTAAATTATTTCGCACAGTAAATTTCAAAACACTTTATAGGTTGTAAAGAACTAAAAATTGTCATTTGTTGTGTTTGCAGCATATTTACTGAAATCAAAAGCTATTTCAATCAAACTTTTAATAACATTTTAACTTTTTAAACATTTTAACATTGTAACATAGGACCCCTTATTTGATAGCAGCTTCACAAGTCTTGCAACCATTGAACTTGTGAGTTTTTGGACAGTTTCTGTTGAATTTGTTTGCAAGATGTCAGAATAGCCTCCCAGAGCTGCTGTTAAGATGTAAACTGCCTCCCACCCTCATAGATCTTTTGCTTGAGGATGCTCCAAAGGTTCTCAATAGGATTTAGGTCAGGGGAGGATGGAGGCCACACCATGACTTTCTCTCCTTTTATCCCCATAGCAGCCATTGATGCAGAGGTATTCTTTGCAGCATGAGATGGTGCATTGTCAGCCATGAAGATGATTTTATTACGGAAAGCATAGTTCTTCCTTCTGTACCAGGGAAGAAAGTGGTCAGTCATAAACTCCACATACTTTGCAGAGGTCATCTTTACACCTTCGGGGACCCTAAAGGGGCTGACTAGCTCTGTTCCCATGATTCCCAAAACATGACTCCACCACCGCCTTGCTGACGTCGCAGCCTTGTTGGAACAGGGTGGCCGTCCACCAACCATCCACTACTCCATCCATCTGGACCATCCAGGGTTGCACGGCACTCATCAGTGAACAGGACTTAGTCTTCATGTATTTTTCTGCCCAATGCAGCCGTTTCTGCTTGTGAGCATTGGTTAGTGGTGGCCGAATAGAAGGTTTATGCACAGTTGCAAGACTCTGGAGGACTCTACACCTTGATGTCCGTGGGACTCCAGAGGCACCAGCAGCTTCAAATATCTGTTTGCTGCTATGTAAAGGTATTTTAGCAGCTGCTGTCTTGATCCGATGCATGGATCTGGCAGAAATCTTCCTCAATGTGCCTTTATCTGCACAAACCCGTCTGTGCTCTGAATCAGCCGCAAATCTCTTAATAGTGCGATGATCACACTTAAGTTTTCGTGAAATATCTAATGTTTTCATACCTCGTCCAAGGCATTGAACTATTTCACTCTTTTCGGCAGCAGAGAAATCCTTTTTCTTCCCCATATTGCTTGAAAATGGTGCTCTGCTTAATAATGTGGAACACCCTCCTTTAGTAGTTTTTTCTTAAATTGGGCTCACCGGCCAATCTAATTATCACAGGTGTACGAGATTGTTTTCAGTGATCAAAAGAGCCCCGACACACAATGCCATCCATGAGTTAAACTGAAAAACAAAATATTTAATCTTTGTGACACTTAAATAGAATTTGCATAATAATTTGGAACGCAGTGTATTAGCCATGAAACTTATAGAAAGAGGTCAGAAATTGCATGTTTTGTATTTCTATCATGATGGGATTACTTCAATATCCATGTCTAACTTCATCACAAGAGCTGCTATTGGACAATGATTTGTCTGCATCCAGACCTCTATAAGGCTAGGTTCACCCCTATACTGTTTGCGTTTGTTCCGCTTCTGCAGTGATTTTTTGCGGTGCGTTTTTCATTGTTGCACATGCATTTTTTACGCATTTTGCTGGGTTTTTCCAACTTGTTGAAAAAAAAAAAGGATTAAAACGCATCAAAAACACTATATGCATTTCTGCAGCGTCTCCATTGAAATCTATTGAACCAAAAACGCTACGTTTTGCGTTGAAAAAATTCCATGACCCGTTTCAAAAACTGCACCGGGTGAAAATGCGGAGATGTGAACCTGTCCCATCATGTTAAATGGACTGCTGTTCATCATGTTAAATCATGTTAAATGGACTGCTGTACGTTTCTACAAAACGCAACAGAAAACACATAGGTGTAAACCTAGACTAAGCAATAGTAACCTACATACATGTACATGAACAACACATGTTCTACTTCTGCTACAGTCTTACTTATTTTTTTGTTTCTATTTGTCCCTAAGATACATTTGTACAGTGCCTAGAGGAAACTTCTGAGTCTGTCAGATCATATGATGGTGGTTTACGAATATTAAAACAAAAATCTAAAGTAATCAGATCACTTCTAACCGGTAAGATATAAGATGTATGTAAGAAGCAACAACCTTTTAGTTCTATTTCAGCACAGCAAGAATGTTGGTGACCTCCAAATTATTTATAATAGCAAAATGTATTGCCATCTACTCTACACTCTGCGCACCTAGGTTTTAGAGGAGGAAAACAAGAAAAAAAATATTCTGAACCAATGGACTGCAGACATAGTACAGATGACCATAGACTGCAGACACAGTACAGGAGATGACCAGAGACTGCGGACATAGTACAGGGGATGACCAGAGACTGCGAAAATAGTACAGGGGATGACCAGAGACTGCGGACACAGTACAGGAGATGACCAGAGACTGCGGACATAGTACAGGAGATAACCAGAGACTGCGGACATATTACTGGAGATGACCAGAGACTGCGGACATAGTACAGGAGATGACCAGAGACTGCGGACATAGTACAGGAGATGACCAGAGACTGCGGACATAGTACAGGGGATGACCAGAGACTGCGGACATAGTACAGGGGATGACCAGAGACTGCGGACACAGTACAGGAGATGACCAGAGACTGCGGACATAGTACAGGGGATGACCAGAGACTGCGGACATAGTACAGGGGATGACCAGAGACTGCGGACGTTTTACTGGAGATGACCAGAGACTGTGGACATAGTACAGGAGATAACCAGAGACTGCGGACATACTACTGGAGATGACCAGAGACTGCGGACATAGTACAGGAGATGACCAGAGACTGTGGACATAGTACAGGGGATGACCAGAGACTGCGGACATAGTACAGGGGATGACCAGAGACTGCGGACATAGTACAGGGGATGACCAGAGACTGCAGACACAGTACAGGAGATGACCAGAGACTGCAGACACAGTACAGGAGATGACCAGAGACTGCGGACATAGTACAGGGGATGACCAGAGACTGCGGACATAGTACAGGGGATGACCAGAGACTGCGGACGTTTTACTGGAGATGACCAGAGACTGCGGACATATTACTGGAGATGACCAGAGACTGCGGACATAGTACAGGAGATGACCAGAGACTGCGGACACAGTACAGGAGATGACCAGAGACTGCAAACATAGTACAGGAGATGACCAGAGACTGCGGACATAGTACAGGAGATGACCAGAGACTGCGGACATAGTACAGGGGATGACCAGAGACTGCGGACATAGTACAGGGGATGACCAGAGACTGCGGACACAGTACAGGAGATGACCAGAGACTGCGGACATAGTACAGGGGATGACCAGAGACTGCGGACATAGTACAGGGGATGACCAGAGACTGCGGACGTTTTACTGGAGATGACCAGAGACTGTGGACATAGTACAGGAGATAACCAGAGACTGCGGACATACTACTGGAGATGACCAGAGACTGCGGACATAGTACAGGAGATGACCAGAGACTGCGGACATAGTACAGGAGATGACCAGAGACTACGGACATAGTACAGGAGATGACCAGAGACTGTGGACATAGTACAGGGGATGACCAGAGACTGCGGACATAGTACAGGGGATGACCAGAGACTGCAGACACAGTACAGGAGATGACCAGAGACTGCAGACACAGTACAGGAGATGACCAGAGACTGCGGACATAGTACAGGGGATGACCAGAGACTGCGGACATAGTACAGGGGATGACCAGAGACTGCGGACGTTTTACTGGAGATGACCAGAGACTGCGGACATATTACTGGAGATGACCAGAGACTGCGGACATAGTACAGGAGATGACCAGAGACTGCGGACACAGTACAGGAGATGACCAGAGACTGCAAACATAGTACAGGAGATGACCAGAGACTGCGGACATAGTACAGGAGATGACCAGTGACTGCAGACCTTTGGGAAGTGGGTACCTGAATTTGACCTGTACGCTCTCCCACTTCCGCTGCAATCGCCAAGGCGATCGGAAGCAGAAGTTGTCCTCCCCCCTCCCTCCCATAGTCTTCTGGGACAGATGACAGGTCCCAGAAGACTACGGGACCATTCACAAAGCGCAGTGTTTATCGCACATGCACAGTGGGACTGCGGACACAGCACAGGAGATGACCAGAGACTGCAGACATAGTACAGGAGATGACCAGAGACTGCGGACACAGTACAGCGGATGACCAGTGTCTGCGGACACAGTACAGGAGATGACCAGAGACTGCAAACATAGTACAGGAGATGACCAGAGACTGCGGACACAGTACAGGAGATGACCAGAGACTGCGGACACAGTACAGGAGATGACCAGAGACTGCAGATGTTTTACTGGAGATGACCAGAGACTGAGGACATAGTACAGGGGATGACCAGAGACTGTGGACATAGTACAGGAGATGACCAGAGACTGCGGACATAGTACAGGAGATGACCAGAGACTGCGGACATAGTACAGGGGATGACCAGAGACTGCGGACACAGTACAGGAGATGACCAGAGACTGCGGACATAGTACAGCGGATGACCAGAGACTGTGGACATAGTACAGGAGATGACCAGAGACTGCGGACATAGTACAGGAGATGACCAGAGACTGCGGACATAGTACAGGGGATGACCAGAGAATGCGGACATAGTACAGGGGATGACCAGAGACTGCGGACATAGTGCAGGAGATGACCAGAGACTGCGGACATAGTACAGGAGATGACCAGAGACTGCGGACACAGTACAGGAGATGACCAGAGACTGCAAACATAGTACAGGAGATGACCAGAGACTGCGGACACAGTACAGGGGATGACCAGAGACTGTGGACACAGTACAGGAGATGAGCAGAGACTGTGGACACAGTACAGGAGATGACCAGAGACTGCGGACATAGTACAGGAGATGACCAGAGACTGCGGACACAGTACAGGGGATGATCAGAGACTGCAGACATAGTACAGGAGATGACCAGAGACTGCGGACATAGTACAGGAGATGACCAGAGACTGCGGACATAGTACAGGGGATGACCAGAGACTGCGGACATAGTACAGGAGATGACCAATGACTGCAGACCTTTGGGGAGTGGGTACCTGAATTTGACCTGTACGCTCTCCCACTTCCGCTGCAATCGCCTAGGCGATCGGAAGCAGAAGTTGTCCTCCCCCCTCCCTCCCGTAGTCTTCTGGGACACGTGACAGGTCCCAGAAGACTACGGGACCATTAACAAAGCGCAGTGTTTATCGCACATGCACAGTGGGCACCCGGCTGTGAAGCCGCAAGCTGTCACAGATGGGTGCCCACACTAAAGATGCCGGCGCCGGGGAGAGAAGACGTGCGGTGAAACCAGTGGTGATGAGGAAACCGCTGTACCGAGGAAAAGGTAGGACCAAGGAGCAGGTTCTGTTGCACAGAAGAGCCTAGTGGCCGGGCCGGTATTCTAACACAGCGGCGACAATGGGGAGAATACCAGGCCGGCCGCTCCATAAGATGCACATACATTTTCCCCTATTTTTTAGGGGGAAAAAGTGCGTCTTATGGAGTGAAAAATACGGTAGTTACAATAGTTGATTTTCAGGCCCCTTTCACGTGGGCATCATTCATTCAATCACATTTTTGCTAAGAAAAAACAGATTGAGTTTACATCAGTTAGCATCCATCTGCCGTTTAGTTCTGCTCCGCTTACATCTATTTTTTATCCGTTTACATCTGTTTTTCATCTGCTTCTGTTTTTTAAATGAAACAAAAAAGCAGACTTCTTCAATTTAAAAAAAACAGACCTTAGCAGAAACAGACGAAAAACTGATGATGTCCATTTACATATGTTTACCCAAAGGGATGCAGTACTGACCATTTTTCATCCGTGAACAGACAACGGAACTCACGTGGCAGCAAAATACTAGGTCAACCAAAAGTTAATATGTTGGAAAATATTTCGTTTAAATAAAACATTATAAACAAGTTTGGCTGAACTTGCACTTTAAAGCTGAACACGAGGCAGCTGGAAAGCATAGGCATGCACACGGGGTGTGCTGGGTGTGCTGGATGTGCCTGGCACACCCCAATCACCCCATGAGGTGCAGAATTCCCCTGCTGCCTGGGCACCCCTTGTATCAGCCCCCCTGCAGTGCTGACAGCTCCCCTCCTTTCCTCTCCTGCTGGCTGCTGCTGCAGGCACACGGGGGGGATGTTTCAGGATAGAGAATGGGGGAAGGGGCTGGTATAAATGTCATCACAGGTGGGACTGTGCAGGGGGCTCCCAGTGAAGGAAAACTGTGATGTATAGGGGGACTGCAATGTGAAGGTGAACTGAGGATACTGTGGGACTGCTTTAAAGGGGGACTATAAAGTGAAGGGGGATCTGTTATGTAAAGGGTGGTTTGGACACTAATGTAAAGGGAGGGACTGTGATGTTCAGGGATGGTTGCTATGTGAAGTGTACATACATACATGTGACCTGGTATGAGCCACTTGCAGTACAAATAGCTAGTCAGTTCATGTGTTGACCAGAAGCATGCTGATAGATGGGGAAAGCAGAGTGGAAGGGAGAGAGGAGCTCATGGCTGTGCTGCTTCTCTTTTTATTATCCAGTCACAGGCTGGATGCAGGTCCAGGATGAAAGATAATAGCAGATCCAGGATGATCTGGGCTCAGGGGAGGTTAGCTGAACGATGCTGGTCATCAGACTGAGGACATCTAGTGGCAGAAATAAGTACTGTGGAGGAAGTCTCTGGAATAAAGCAAATTATTTCAGCAAAAGCTGGTTTTGTTATTTTACCATTTATTGAGTTACTCTTTTCTTTTCTCATTTTTGACAGTTGAGTTCTATGTTAAACTGTTGTTTTTGGGAAAATTCTGAATATTACTATCATAATTGTTTTTACTGTATATTGATCATGGTTGTCTGTTGTCTCTGAATGCACAGCAGTAAACTTAAGTCTTTCCCTAAGTGTCCATTCTTTTGATGTAGCATAAACATTTGATGTATTTCATCAATAACTGACTAGTAGTCATATCTCATTTATTTATTTATTTTTTTATTTAGTGCATCTTGGTTTCATGAGAAAATTTTATTTGAGAGTCAAACAGTCTAAATCGCAATTCAAGTTTGATTTCGGTCATCGTTCTCAGTATAACAAACATCCTCAAGAGAAGCCAGCCAACAAACTCTTTTCCGTATTGCCATGTAAGTTGAATTTCGGTTCACTCAAATTAAATGGGACTGTAACTAAATACAATAAATACATTATATTCTAAAAAAACTCTCTATGAATGCCTGAATACATTTACAAATATACTTTTTAAAATGCCTTCCCTAATCAAAAGGAGTGATATCTGACCTTTCAAACGTTTTTTCTTTTTGCTATGCATACTCATTCACTTATGACCACATGCCTCCTACAGTAATAGGAATTGCTAAATTTGAATCTTTAGAATTTGCTTCGTTGTCAATGTATCCATCTCATCATCAGAAAGAACACCCAAAATAAACAGAACCAGGGGCGGACTGACCATTTGGAAACTCTGGTAGTGCCCGAGGGCATGGGGTCAGTAGTGGGCCCCATGAGATGCCCCTGGTACCTTTTTCATAGGCTTTTTTGAGTTTGGGCAAGGACACAGGGGCCCCATGATCCCCTATTGCCCGGGGGCCCCATGAGTTGTCAGTCCGCCCCTGAACAGAACTGTGGTGGATCGCTTTTGAATGAGTGGTGCAGGTGTAGCTCTCAGGCTTTAGGAGGCCATGGGAGTAGATAGAGGGGGGTCAGGGGGGTCTGAACCCCCCCATAGCAATTTACCAACTGTCTATTACTAAGCCTTGAGCCCGCACCAGCAGACTTGGGCAGGCTCAGATGGGGGCGGTCACAAGGTGACATTATGTATAGAAAGGAGGCTGAGCTAAGAGCCAGGATGGATCCAACCAGGAGCATTGGATGGCTGTCTGGCCAGCTGGCCGGCCGGGAAATCCCAGTAGACGACTTTGCCATGCTGTAACTGTGTTGGAGGAACTTTCTGTCTGGGGAAATGTTGCTGGGGGAAGCTCTTAGCTGCTGACAGCTGAGTTTAAGTAAGTCACTGGCGAGGCAATTTGATTTTCCTGGATTTCGGGCTGTGTGTGGGTAACCTTATGGGGCAGTTACGGGTTCCGGTGTAGTGTATGGAGCACAATGTGCTGCTCGTCAGTTGGCAGAGGAGGAAGAAGGGAATCTGGGACCAGCAGCAGGCCCACACGACAGGTACCACAGAGCCCAACCTGGGCTCACTGACCTAATATGGAGGCTGTTACTGCAGGCCTCTTCTAATGAAAATGTCAGCTGCCTGGTTGCCAAGCTAATTCGACCTGAGACCATGCATGCTGATCCAGAGTCCTGACTTTAATGGCTGCATGCTTGTTCTGGAATTTCCTGCAGCCAGGCAAGCAAACCCTAAAGCAATTGAGAACCCTGATGTAAAGGGGAATGCTGTGGGCTGAAACCAATCATTGAGCATTAAGAATGTATAGTAACCTCTAGCAACCAATCAGCAAGCAGAAATGATGTGTTGTAACCTCTAGCATCTGGTCAGTGAGCCACGATGTGTGCTGTAACTTCTAGCAACCAATCAGTGACCGGCAAGAATGTTCAGTAACCTCTAGCAACCAATCAGTGACCGGCAAAAATGTTCAGTAACCTCTAGCAACCAATCAGTGACCGGCAAAAATGTTTAGTAACCTCTAGCAAACAATTTGTGAGCTATAAGGATGTGCAGTAACCTCTAGCAACCAATTGCAATTGCTGCCTGATTTCTTGCAGTAAACTGATTTTGAACCTAGCTGCTATTTATTGTATGAGCAGGTGGAGCGTTAAATTGTATACGGGGGAAGAATCTGGGGGCAAAGAAAATGTTTGCCTAGGGTCCAATCAATTTTAAAGATGGCCCTGACTGAGGGGAAAGACTGTAAAAAACAGGGCACCTTGCTCCTGTCCATAATTGTCAATGGACGGGAACAAGCTCCAGTGAGGGCAGTTTCCAATCCAGCCAGTCACGCTGTGCTTACGCAGTGCAGTTCTGATGTCAGCTGATCTGTTATTGGCTGAGCTCAGAGCTCTTCCCCTCTGTGTCATGTTGCTGTTGTTTCACCTCCCCCTCCATTCAGCAAACATCTCTCCTTCACGTGCAATGAATCCTGCCTTCTTCTGTGTGGGGCTTTGTCTTGATGGAAAGGGGAACACGTAGGGTTGCCACCTCATCCCTTTAAAACCGAACACATATTAATTACACAGGTTCTGTGGCTGATTAAGGTGGTAATTAAACTCACTTTGAGGTTCACACCTATGCAGGTTGCATTTGAGCAGTTTCTGCATTGCGTTTGCCTTTTCACACTTGCGTTTTTTATGTGTTATGCGTTTTTTTTTCTTGTTGCTAGGCAGATTTAAAATTCAAAACGCATCAAAAACGCAACAAAAATGCATAAAAAACACAGCAAAAACGGAATACATGCTTTTCTGCAGCATTTCCATTGAAGTCTATAGAGCCAAACACGCAATTGTTTGCATTAAAAAAAAGTCCCTTTCCAAAAAACGCACCGAGTAAAAATGCAGAGATGTGAACATGTCCCATAGGAAATCATGTTAAATGGACTGTTCAGCGTTCATGCAAAACGCTGCAGAAAATGCTTAGGTGTGAACCTGGGGCAATGCCTTGTCTGCATTAAATTAGCTCCAGAACCTGTGTAATTAATATGTGGTCGGTTTTAAAGGAATGAGGTGGCCACCATAAGATCACGGGTCTCACAACTACAAGATGTGTCTGAAAGGTTAAATATTGTGTTAGGACAGGGAAGAGGTTTCCAAACATTCATATTTGCTGATTCAGGTGCTTATAAATAATGTGAGTGCTGCTGGATCCTCTCTAGCTTCCATGCATCTTCAACAGCTTGCGCTGCGTTCACACGGTCTTACAGGGAGAGATAGCTTGCTTCGTTCAGAGGCAGCTAAGCAGCTCCTCTGGGCTCAGGAACACCCTGTACTATGCCTGTGTACAAACTGGAGATTATGAAAATTATTGCCACCCCCTGCATGCCCTGCATTTCACTGTGCAGATGGTTGCAGCTGTGGGAACATGTGCTGGTCTCCCAGTGGCAACTACCCACACGGATGTGAACCTAGCCTTAGGCAAGCCATAGATGATAAGAAATTGGCTCAATTCCCCCATCAACACTGCCAGTGTTGATGGGGGAATGCCTCCTGATGCGCAATTGTGTTTTGCCAGTGGGGAGCTTTCCCTGTCAGTAGAACACAATGATTACTGCTGGTAGCTATAGCCGTCAGCAGTAATTGAATGAACAAAATCCGACAAGCCGGTTGTAGTGAAGTCGAGATCGATGGATCCGATCCCCCACTCACGACTTTACCGTTAAGATCAACAGCACAACCATTGGTCCTTCCCCTCATGCCAGGGTGCTAGGCGTAATCCTAGACTCTGACCTCTCCTTTGGGCCCCACATCCACTCACTGGCTAAATCCTGCCGCCTCAACCTCCGGAACATTTCCAAAATCCGCCCCTCCCTGACCAATGACACCACAAAACAACTTATCCACGCCTTGGTTATATCCCGCCTCGATTACTGCAACTCCCTCCTCACTGGTCTACCATTACACAGGCTATCCCCCCTTCAGTCTATTATGAATGCTGCTGCTAGAGTCATACACCTTACCAACCGATCAACAACTGCTGCCTCTCTCTGCCAATCCCTTCATTTGCTTCCACTAACCCAACATATGAAATTCAAAATACTAACCACAGCTTACAAATCCATCCACAACACTGTCCCTAGCTATATCGCCAACCTCATCCACAGATACCGCCCAAATCGCCCACTCCGCTCCTCCCATGATATCTTCCTTTCTAGCTTCCTCATCACCTCCTCCCACGTTCGCCTCCAGGACTTCTCCAGAGCCTCTCCCATCCTCTGGAACTCCCTACCACAGCATGTTCGGTCAGCCCCCACCCTGTCTGCCTTTAGGCGATGTTTGAAAACTCACTTCTTCAGGGAAGCCTACCCCACCTCCACCTAAGAACTGTACTTGAATCACCTCCACCAGATCATCCCCCGCAGCTATCACCTTTTGTATCACCTCCCCCTTCCTTTAGATTGTAAGCTCCATGAGCCGGGCCCTCCTATTCCTTCTGTACTGAACTGTATTGTAATTGTACAGTCTCCCTTATATTGTACAGCGCTGCGCAAACTGTTGGTGCTATATAAATCCTGTATAATAATAATAATAATACAACCAGGCTGCCCATAGATAGAATCTTGGCCATTCCATGCTGAACCTGCCTAGATTTGATCCAGATATGGCTGGCTTAAGACATAATTCATTTTTTTCATTCATCCAGCAGGTTGAATGAAAAAACTTAACCAATTCCACCATCCACGTATTCAGGGCTAGTTCACACCATAGAAACGCAGTCCAGATGTGTTACGGATGTGTTTCTTCATATGCATTTTTGTCGCGTTCCAGTACATTTTTAACGCATTCTGGTTAATTTTTTCCTCTCTCATTTTCTTCACTTTAAATAGGGACATGTGCGTTCCAGTGCGTTTTTTGCGCATTTTAGTGCCCTCCGGTTAATTTTTGATGCGTTTTACCGTGTTCCAGTACAGTTCTCTGCAAGAAAAATGCAGCCTGTTCTACTTTTTTTTTCTGCAACCGGAATGCACTGGAACTGCAAGCACTGATGTGAACTATGACATTGACAACCATATCACCTACTTTCTGTGCATTTTGGATACAGGAAAAAAAAGCATCTGAAACGCATGTAGTGTGAACTGTCCCTCAATGTGGATGGGAAAATCGCTCCTTCCCCACCAGAAATACAATGATCAGTATTGGCTAAAGCCAGCTGCGCAAATCATTTGGGAAAAACCCGACAGACTGGGTGTACACAAGTCAATCGGTAGATCGACTTGTGTACAACCTCCCTGAACATACTTGGATCAGAATTCGGCCGATTCCAGCTGAAATGACAGAATTTCAATCCACGTGCTGTATGGCCATCTTTCGAGTACAATATCACAGTGCGGAGGGTTTCTCTATCCAGCTTGCTTTTGTAGATGGAGAAATCTGTTTATTTTTTTGATCAGCGCACTGGCCAGTCGCAAAAAACCATCAATGTATGGTCAGCCTAACACGTGCACTCTGTATAATATATACTATGTGTTCCATATGTCTGATTAAAGTGTTTTTTTTGGCTCCACCGCACCACAACTGCATGGTGAATGGGTCACATTTTATAGGCGCTGCTGCCTGCCAAGTGTAACAGCTGTATAAATTTGCCCCCGTCTGATGCTTATACAGCTTAATGGGGAGCAGTTGTGGGTGGTAAAAATTTTGCTCAGCCGTGAGCTGAACCCCCCCAGAAAAATTAATTTTGACGGCCCTGCAGGATGCAATACTGCTGCCTACTGAATGCCTGTTTTTATCCAAATGGCCTTTCCATTGGACTGTTGTGCCACAACTGCAAGCCCAGCATTTGGCTTGTTTTTGTTGCAGCCCCAATAAAGCAGAACTTCACCCAAAAGTGGAAATTCTGCTTGTTTGTATCCCCCCCCCGCCACATTTGCCACTTTTGGGAGGGTGCAAGTACTTGGTTTTGACAGGTACCCGTTCCCAGTTCAGCCAGAGGCGCTGTGGCGATCTGAGCCACAAATTCGGCCTCCCTCCTTTCTCCAGCTTTCTGGGACATTTCCAGGTCCAAGAAGACTGCAGGACTAGTTACAAAGCGCAGACTGCTTCACGCATGCGCAGTAGGATTTCCGCTGTGAAGTCTTCGCTGCCGGTCTCCCTTACTGAAGATGCCAGCACCTGCACCCAAAACTGATGGAAAAATTGTGTCAGGTGAGGATGTCGTTGGATCCCTGGAAAGGTAAATGTCCTTATATTAAAAGTCAGCATCTACAGTATGTGTAGCTGCTGACTTATAGTTTTTTTGGGGAGAGCCCAGGGCTCCGCTTTAACTTGAATATGTTTTGACAGGAGGATTGTTTTTGCTGCACCGTGAAGCAAAGCATTGTGGCCGCAACATATGTACACCTTCTTCTGCCTGACTTTGCAACTTAAGGAAGGGCCAGTTAGGGGGCCGGTAAAAGCATGGCGCAGCTTTCACTTTTTTTTGCTCCCTCTTAATGACCAATGTAGCCAAGAAACAAATGTGCACTAAACTTGTGCAACCTAACCTACAATCCTAATAAACGGTTTTCTATACTTTAATTAATTTCAATGAGAGAGGCTGCTAGCAGCAAAAAGTGTTCCCACTAAGAAACAAGTTTTACAATATGTGCATTTCTGCGCCTCCCTATGACGTGATCATATACCAAAATATCTAAACTAAACTTCAAACTGATCACACTAATTTAAAAAATTCAATAATAAAGTGCTTAAATATTAAGGTGTAAACATCTAAAATTCATATATCAACAACTCCCCACAAAGTGCCAAAAATAAAATACATCACAAATATTAAATAATAAATACATGAATTAAAGTTCTCATAATAAAGCACAATATATCATTTATGAAAAAACATGTAATATTCTTAAGATTCCTTGTAATATCCATGTGCTCCCTCAATAGCATGCATATGTGCGTTATCCTCCACCATTCAAATCCGTGTTCACCTTCACTCTTCGACCTGCCCTCTTACAGGTCACCTCCACTCTGAGATCACCTCCACTCTGCGACCTGCCCTCTTACAGGTCACCTCCACTCTGAGATCACCTCCACTCTGCGACCTGCCCTCTTACAGGTCACCTCCACTCTGAGATCACCTCCACTCTGCGACCTGCCCTCTTACAGGTCACCTCCACTCTGAGATCTCCTCCACTCTGCGACCTGCCCTCTTACAGGTCACCTCCACTCTGACATCTCCTCCACTCTGCGACCTGCCCTCTTACAGGTCACCTCCACTCTGAGATCTCCTCCACTCTGCGACCTGCCCTCTTACAGATCACCTCCACTCTGAGATCTCCTCCACTCTGCGACCTGCCCTCTTACAGGTCACCTCCACTCTGACATCTCCTCCACTCTGCGACTTGCCTTCTTACAGGGCACTTCCACTCTGACATCTCCTCCACTCTGCGACCTGCCCTCTTACAGGTCACCTCCACTCTGAGATCACCTCCACTCTGCGACCTGCCCTCTTACAGGTCTCCTCCACTCTGTGACCTGCCCTCTTACAGGTCTCCTCCACTCTGTGACCTGCCCTCTTATAGGTCTGTAAAAGGCAGGTCGCAGAGTAGAGGTGAACGAGGATTTGATTGGTGGAGGATAACGCATGCATGCTATTGATATTACAAGGAATGTTAAGAATATTACACGGCCATACGGACATTTTTCATAAATTATATATTGCACTGTATTATGAGCACTTTAATTCATGTATTTATTATTTAATAATTGCTGATATATGAATTTTATATGTTTGCACTTTAAAATGTAAGCACTTTATTATTGAATTTTTTAATTAGTGTGATCAGTTTGAAGTTTAGTTTGGATATTTTGGTATAAGATCACGTCATATGACCAGTTTAAACTAAACTTAACAGAGTGGGGAACCATTGGAAGGGAGATCTCATTGATATCCAAGACATATAAAGGCAAATCACTAGCTCCAAGATGAAGTGACCCATTCATTTCAGGAAACACTCTTTCCAAACCTTGCCAAAACAAACTCATACTACCTCCTTGATGGGTGTTAGAAGGCATTTGAAGCAAAGCATTCATTTTTAGGTGCTGTCGTTTTGGCAATGGTACATACTGATGTGGAAGTATAAGGCTGATATGATGAGCACTGGCACGAAAAATAAAGATTAAAACTAAAGTTTAGTTAATTTTTTTCTAAAGCTGAAATCACATAATTTACCTATAATGAAGTATGACCCACGTCCTGCAGAATGATGGTTCCTGTAGAAATGTGTTGTTCAATGATGCATGGTCCTCTTCACAGTGTTGAGCTTCCAGCGCTGTGGAGGTTAATAGCGTCTAACATTGCAGTACATTCAAGAAGGTGCTGATGGGCACCTGCCCCTTTCTGTCCTCTCCTCCACTGACAAAAGTCCTCAAAAATCATTGTTTTCACAGAATGTAATTCTGTGAATGGAAGAGGGGAAGATGAATGACCGAATCCTTTCTCCCATTCACAAAATGTGCTACATTCTGTGAAATCAATGCACAGACTTTTGCACTGTCTGTCAGGACTTTCTTCAATGTACTGCAATGTTACACCCTATACTACAAATCCCCACAATATCAGGAATTGAGCACTGTGAAGAGGACTGGGCACTCCCAGAGAAAACATTTCTATAGGAACAATCAGTCTGCAGGAAGTGGGACACCCTTCATTACATGTACATCATGCCACTGCAGCTGTAGCAAAAATAAAATGTTTTAGCTAAACTTAGCTTTAGTATTTATGCACATGAATACTTTCACCCACATGTAGCACCCTCAAGTGTGCTACTAGAAAAGTGTAGTATATTGTAGGCAAAAGCATTGTGTGTGGCTCATGGTAACTTTGTGAGTCTGTGATTGAGGTTATGTAAGGGTGTGGGGCGTGGATAAATACTGATGTGCAATGTTAAACTGCAATATGCTCATTAGTCAGTAGATGGCAGCAAAATACAAGTGTCGATTTTGCATTGAGGTTTACTAAGACAAAAACTAATGCTTATTTACTTTATACAGTTTAATGAATGCTAATTTAGGGGCCGAGTAGGACCCTCAGAAGGGTCAAAGTGAACTTTAAATGCAGGTTTGAGGCTGCAGTTAGGAAATTACTTACTGCATCACAAACTCTCTGGGAAGGGGAGGAGTTCCAGTGGAGAGCAGGAAGTGAGAGGGGTTCTGTGTCTGGCTGGTGTATGCTGAAGACGTCTTGAGAATCTGTGTGGAGCCTGGAAGAGGATTTACGGCTCACAGTGGAGTCTGGCGACGGCACCTAGGGAAGATTCACTGCGACAAGACCGGGAAACAAGTGACTGTATGGTCCGGTTCTAGAGTGGACCAGTGGATCAGGAAAAAACACCAACAACCTGCCAAGGAACTGTAAGTGCGGCTTTGCCACAGCACATCGCACCACACGTGTTCAGTGACATTTTGGATATACCAGAAAGCTACAAGAGACATACTCCACTTTCCTTTGGATTACAAATAGTATTACGCAATACTTAGGGTGCACCCCAACGTTATATCTTGCTCAGGAACATTCAGGCACAGCAAGGCTGCTTTCTGGACATTGGGGAAAAGTCTGCAAGTACGGGGTTAGTGTTAGACAGTATTATTCTTACTGTATGGTTATATGCTCTTATCATTATGTTTATGTATGCTCAACTACTCGTTCACTATAACTGTTCAGTAAACGTAATTGTTGTAAAAGAACCACTGTCTGTGTGGCATCGTGTACCCTCTGAATCTGTGGGCCCAGCCCTCAGTTCTCTTTCAGTTACTGCAGGTCAGCTGGGTGACTTCAACAAGTTGAGATTCTACTTCCACCTCCTGCCTCTGGAGGACCAGGAATCTTTCAGAAGTCAGTGAGCAGGAGAAGGTGGAGATGGGTGGGGGGGGGTCTAATCTGCATATTTATGGGAGCCTGGCCAATCCCAGGTTTGGAGGCCCCAGTTGAGTGATAGACTGGCCCATAAATATGGGAGAGATAGACTGATAGAGGCAGTGGAAGATGGAGTGCTGAGGAAACTGTTGGTTGGAGGGGTCCCCTAGGTCTGGAGGGAGTTGGCCTTCAGGGTGGGCTTGGACTGGCTCAGGAGGATACATTCAGCTGTGCAGAATGAACTGGATCAATGACTGGAACAGTGAGGAGCAGAGAGGACAGAGTGAGTACAGCACACCCTGGGATTCACAAGGGGAAAGACTGCCACACATAGCAAACTTTCAAAAAACTACACTGGGCTCAGTCCATTATCCATGTCCGGGAGATCTTTGGAGCAGCCAGGAGGGCTAGTAGTGTCTATGGTCTGTAGAGCTAGGAGCAGTTCTACAAAGGGTGAGAGGAATCCCCGTATACAGTGACTGAAGCCAAGCTGATTTTTGAGGGGCTGCAAGTTCCTCTGTCGCAAAGGTGGAACATCAGAAATAAAAACTACTGACAGCAGTGGTGGAACTACCAGGTTCACAAAGGTCGCACTTACAACCAGGCGCTGGTGGCCCAGGCTTGGAGGGAAGGGCACTGGCCGGGGGTCAGGGGGGCCTTTGTGGTTTTTTGCATCAGGGCCCTGAATGTTCTAGTTACGCCAATGCCTGCTAGAAGACACTTCAGTCCATTGCAAAAGCCTTCTCATGAAATGTGAGCTGCTATGTATTTTCCAGAATCACACCAGAAGTACCTGTAGGCCAGGCCTAATCAGTGTACCCAAAAATTGGGAGAAATCACCAGCGTTAAATGGGTGGCCAAACCTTGCTGGACTTTGGCAGCCAATAAGATATGCTATCCCCCACACAAATTAGTACTCAAATTAGTACTCAGTGGTTTCCTGCCAGCCTGAGGAAATGGCAGCACCTCCAGGTTAGCGGATATACTTCAGCCCAAAAGCTGCCTATATACCAATATAGCTTCTTCATCTATACACCTTGGGTGGAACAGAGGGTTACGATATCAGTAGAATCTAACTTTTCTTTTTACATGTCAATTTTGGACCTACTATCAGAAGGCCATTTATAGGGAGGAGGGCCTCCAGACAGTATATGCAGGCATGCATTAATGATGTATATTTGTTTGGTTTAATTACAGATGGTATACTCAAAAAATCAGATTCATCCTTCAGAGATCTACTTCCTGCAGCCTGTCTTTCATCTTCATTAATGCTTAAATTAATGTTAACATCGTTGTTTCAGAGTGTCGTCTCTGGTGAGTGCCTAGATTCATTCTTAGAGCTGAAACCACACCTATGTTGGATGATATTCCACAAACAGACCTGTATGTATAGATGTGTGCAGCCTTTTGCATTAGGGTTTACCCCCAAAGCTCAAAAACACATATAATATATACAGATTTTTTTGTACATCTCTGCATATGGCCATTAATGGCAAAGAGAAGGTCAGCTTTTTTGACAGCCCTCTGTCCCCCCTTCCCCAAAAGAACTGGCTTTGGGGCTGGTTCACACTAGGAATTGTACAGGCATGCGGTGCATGTTCCTGTGTAATTCAGCTCTCTGCAGTGCGATTTCAGCTCATTAATTTTGAATAGGCTGAAATTGCACCGCACTGCACTACTTTTGGAAACACACTGCAACCGGATTGTATAGTAATTGTGTACAATGTGCTCTGGTGCAGGCAAACCTACTGTGCGTAGGGTGCCAATACCATTACACAGACACTTGCTCCAGATCGCACGGGCAGTGTGCTTTGAATGCGGTATGGGAAGCACGCATGGAACGCAGGTTTCCTGTATTGCATTCTAGTGTGAACAGACCCTTAATCTATTTGCAAACAAATTGTTCACCACAAAAAACACCTCTGCCCCAGCCTCCAACACTTCTGGGAGCTCAGACTCCCATGACAACACACTCACTCTTCTAGCAGGCTGAAGTTCTCATCACCCCTGCGACCTGAGAATGTTGGAGGTTGGGGTAGAGTCAAGCATTTCTTTTTTGGAGCTAATTGTTTCCTATTTTTTTTAACATACATTTTTTTAATTTTGAGACATCTGCTCTGATCATCTTATAAGGCTGGCTGTCCTTTGAAAGCTGAAGAGACACAGGAGGGCAGATGGAGTTCAGCTGAATATCCCACATCCTACTGTAGCAAGCGTGCACACAGAGATGGATACGAACCTCCATTTTGGCAAAGGACCATCCATGTTGTACAATTGTCTCTCTCTCTCCCTCTTTCCTTGTCCCCCTCCCTCTCTGTTGAGTCACATGTGGTCTGTTTGATGCAGAGTTCAAAGAGGCATCGAAACCCAGTGGGAGGGCGTCCTGGCTATAAAACCTCACCAGCTAGGTGCCCCCCTATCTGATAGCTGTGCAATCTGGGATATCGTAAAAGCGTAAACCAAGCCTTTCACTGAGTTCAAAGACATTCCAGAGAAGTAATAAACTAGACACCACGTTCAACATCCATTTTCCCCTATGATTTCATATCTTGGAATATGGGGGACTTACATAAAAACCAGGCATATATTCTGATTGGTCACTTTGATACTAGATTCCTGATAGGTTACACCCCTTAGCTGGCCTATATAGAAAAGCAGAAAATTATATCTCCTGAACCATTCAAGTAGATATGACATGTTTCATCTCTAACCATTCCACAGATGAGTATTAATGAGTATTAATATACTGGTGGCCAGGCTACTAAATTCCCCGAGAAAAAGTTATGGGCCAAAATAGAAGCTATGAGAGTTTCTGGTCATAACTTAAGTCTCCACCTACACTTCCCTCCCCAAAAGGAGATGATTGGTTTACTGCTCCAAGGAGACACCCTGCTGAGATCCTAGAAAAAGGCTGTTATATTTGGTGTGTGTGTGAGAGAGAAGAGTCTCCTCTGCATAATACATATGGGGGATATGATCTCCATGTATAATACATAAGGGGGGATATGATCTCCATGTATAATACATAAGGGGGGATATGATCTCCATGTCTAATACATAAGGGGGGATATGATCTCCATGTCTAATACATAAGGGGGGATATGATCTCTATGTATAATACATAAGGGGGGATATGATCTCCATGTATAATACATAAGGGGGATATGATCTCCATGTATAATACATAAGGGGGGGTATGATCTCCATGTATAATACATAAGGGGGGATATGATCTCCATGTATAATACATAAGGGGATATATGATCACCATGTATAATACATAAAGGAGGATATGATCACCATGTATAATACATAAGGGGGGATATGATCTCCATGTATAATACATAAGGGGGGATATGATCTCCATGTATAATACATAAGGGGGATATGATCTCCATGTATAATACATAAGGGGGGGATATGATCTCCATGTAGAATACATAAGGGGGGATATATGATCTCCATGTATAATACATAAGGGGGGATATGATCTCCATGTATAATACATAAGGGGGGATATGATCTCCATGTATAATACATAAGGGGGATATGATCTCCATGTATAATACATAAGGGGGGATATAATCTCCATGTATAATACATAAGGGGGGGATATGATCTCCATGTAGAATACATAAGGGGGGATATATGATCTCCATGTATAATACATAAGGGGGATATGATCTCCATGTATAATACATAAGGGGGGATATGATCTCCATGTATAATACATAAGGGGGATATGATCTCCATGTATAATACATAAGGGGGGATATGATCACCATGTATAATACATAAGGGGGATATGATCTCCATGTATAATACATAAGGGGGGATATGATCTCCATGTATAAATACATCAGTGGTTCATATAGTGAACTTGGTATAGAGTTATTCACCCTGAGGTCATCACAGAGGACAAGGGGGGCACCCTTTATATCTGGAGGAAAAGAAATGTAATCTCCAAACATGGAAAGGTTTCTTCACAGTGAGAGCTGTGAAAATGTGGAATAGACTCCCTCAATTTACTGAGCTGGTTCTGGCCAGCTCAGTAAATTGTTTTATAAAAGTCCTAGATTCTTTCTTAGATATACAGACTATAACTGGTTACTAACATTTATTATTATTATTATTATTATTATTATTACATCGAGTTTATAAAGCGCCAAAGGGTCTGCTCAGCGCTGTACAATAGGGGGGGACAATACATGGCACAGTACAACAAAGACAGACAGCGTACGAGGGGTAAGAGGGCCCTACTCTTACGAGCTTACAATCTAGGAGATTGTAACATTTATAGGTAAAGTTGATCCAGGGAATATCCGATTGCCTCTTGGGGGATCAGGAAGGATATTTTTCCCCGCAGGAGCAAATTGGATCATGCTTTACTGGAGTTTTTTGCCTTCCTCTCGATCAACTGTAGGTATAGGATTATAATTTTTTTTTTTTGGTTGAACTGGATGGACTTTTGTCTTTTTCAGCCAGACTAACTATGTAACTATATAAATTATCCCTCATGTTCAAAATAAACTATTTGGCACTAGATTGTGGGCTTATCAGGAAAGACCTGGATAAGATTAGGGGCCACCTGGGCACCACGGAAACCTGCATTTCTGAGGTTGAAGATACCAACTCCTCTCATGCCTGCACCCTGTCTGAATTACATCACACTGTAATTAATTTTTTTTAATCAAGTGCTGAATCTGCAATTGGTCTCCCCAGCCTACCAGGTGGAGCGGGCACATAGAGTCCCAATGGGATCCAGGACCCCTGGGACTCTCCCACACTTCTTCCTGGTCAGTTTCCTGAATTTCCGGGACCAGGATCTCATCTTGGTGGAGGTGAGGAAACAGCAATCCCTATGGTTTAAAAACAGTGACTTAACTGCTGTTAGTGCCGGAGAGTGTCTTTGCGCTCTCCCTGATTGGAAGACTCTTCCCCGGGAATGTTTCTCTGGGCAGACCTATTCCACCGCAGGGCTATTGCTCTGTATTTCCTGGTACATTGTTTCATTCATTTCCTGATACTGTTTTGTGTACCGCGGTCACTTGGCATTTGGACTTTTGTGATCCGAATGTTCTCTTTTCTTTTTTCTTTTTTTTTCTGTCTTTTTTCTTTTTGTTGTTTTCTGATTTTTTGGGGGGTCAGCTGGCGACATTTAGGGACTTATAGGGATCTTCTTACTTTTAAGGAACGAGGGGTCTTTATTATGCTTAGTTCCATAATTATTTGTCATGTCTTCCGTACGGTCCACTAGCGGAGAAATTCGCTTCCTTTCTCATAATGTTCAGGGGTTCAATTCCCCATCCAAACGTATACAGGCTTTCAGCTCATACTACTCCCTTGGGGCGGATATAGTTGCCTTACAGGAGACTCATTTTCCACCCTCCTTCTCTCCACGTTATATTCATAAAAATTACCCTCTCTGCTTTTTTGCTAATGCCACAGAGAAAAAGCGGGGGGTGGCCCTTTGCTTTTCTCGCCGAGTGTCCTTTGTTGACTCTAAAATTATCCGGGACAAGGAGGGGAGATATCTTTTGGTGAAAGGCCACTTGGGAGGAAACCTTATCACTTTTATAATTTATTATACCCCCAATACCAATCAGGTTGAATTTTTCCAATCTTTGCTAAGCACTCTGGTAGGAGAATTTGAGGGTGACGTTATTCTAGCTGGTGACTCTAATTTAGCATTGGATCAGACTCTGGATCGTTCCCAAACCGCCACGCTTCAACCTCCTTCTAGACGGAGCCGTAAATTGGCTCAACTTTTATATCGCTATGATCTTATTGATGCATGGAGGGAGGCTAATCCTACTTCCCGAGACTACTCCCACTACTCCAGGGCTCATAATAGTTATTCTCGCATTGACCATATTTTTCTTCATACATATTCACTCCCCAAACTTGTCACTGCTAAAATCTTTTCCACGCCCTGGTCTGACCACGACCCAGTTTCTATCACCTTTTCGTCCGAGACTCTTGGTAAGACGGCTTTTCATTGGCGTCTTAATGACTCTATTTTGGGTAATCCATCTCATTGTCGGGAAATGTCATCGCACCTACAAATGTTTTTTGATTTTAATAAAGCAGAGGACACGAACCCGGCGATTAATTGGGCAGCTCATAAGGCCTCAGTCAGGGGCTATATTATTCAACTCTCTTCTCGTTTAAAAAAAGCCCGAACTGACCTACTTGCTACTAAAACTCAGTTATATATTGACCTAGTTGCTCAACATAAGCAACATCCCAGTTCTGATTTGTTACTTAAACTTGACCAGGCCCGACTGGAACTTAACTTATGTCTTACTACCACTGCGGATAAACAACTTCGTTGGTCTAATCATAAATTCTTTACGTGGAGGGACAGACCTGGCACCTTGTTGGCACGCAAGCTGACTCCTAGACACTCCCAGACGGCCCTCCCCAAGCTCAGACTGGACAATGGTTCGTTATCCCAGGACCCGGGTAAGATCCTCCACAAATTTCAGTCTTTTTACTCTCAGCTTTATAGTTCGCCCACGGGGGGCTGTTCTTCTTCCTCTCTGGAGGCTTTTTTGGAGTCTATCTCGTTTCCCCCCCTCCAGGAGGCACATAGGGAGCTAATGGAACAACCTATCTCCTGTGAAGAAGTTGGGAATGCGGTGAAATCCCTGGCCTCTCACAAGGCCCCGGGACCGGATGGTCTTCCTAATACTTACTATAAAGCTTTCCCGGACATTCTGATACCCCATATGGCCCTGTACTTTAATTATTTGCGGGAGGGGGGTGTGGTTCTCCCAGAGGAAAATAAGGCATTCATTAGTGTCATTCCCAAGCCTTTCAAGGATGCCGCTATGGTCTCCAATTACCGGCCTATTTCTTTAATTAATTGTGATTTAAAGATTCTTACTAAAATCCTGGCCTTACGGCTCCATAACTTCTTGGCCTTATACATTCATGATGACCAATCAGGATTCATAAGTGGTCGACAAACATCGGACCAAATTAGGCGGACTATAGCTTTGCTGTCAGCTGTGCAGTCCAATTGGGATGGATCGTTGCAAAGGGATATTTTTCTACTGTCACTGGATATTCAGAAGGCATTCGACAGTCTGTCCTGGGATTATTTGTTTAAAACGTTGGACAGGTTTGGGTTTGGCCCTTATTTTACGACGTTGTTGCGGGCCCTCTATTCTACCCCGTCAGCTCAAGTATCCATTCGTGGACATAAATCAGTTCCTTTTTCGATAGAGCGAGGAACTAGACAGGGATGTCCTCTTTCTCCGTTGCTCTTTGCATTGGCGATGGAACCTCTTGCGATTGCTATTCGCGCTGATTCCTCTATATCGGGTGTTACCTGTGGTCAAAGGGTTCATAAATGTGCCCTATTTGCCGATGATGTTCTTATGTATATATCTGATCCTCGAACGTCTCTACCTGGTTTCTTCCATCTGTTTCATCGTTTTTCTGAGGTCTCCGGTCTTACGCTCAACTCCTCTAAAACTGTTGCTTTGAATATCTCTTTACCCGATTCAGAGGTTCGCTACTGCCGGGAAAACTTTGCTTTTCAGTGGGCTCCTGGTTCTCTCCCCTATCTGGGGATTCTTCTTACGAAATCTGTATCGACGCTATACCAGGCCAACTATATCCCGCTTTTCAAGCGACTTAAGAATGACTTATTAGCCTGGCAGGATCTTTCTCTTTCCTGGTTCGGTAGAATTAATTCTATTAAAATGACCTTCCTACCTAGATTATTATACTATTTTAGGACGTTACCAATTCTGATTCCCAAACGAGAACTAGTCTTCCTGCAGGCTGCAGTCTCCAGATTTGTTTGGAGGGGAAAGCGCCCTAGGCTGAACAAATCTACCTTGTTTTCTTTGAAGAGGCATGGTGGTTTGGGACTCCCTAATCTTTTCGCATATTTTCAGGCGGCCCAAATAGCACAACTATCTTGTACTACGGCCAGGGGATATGTCCCCCAATGGGTTGGGATTGAGGCTCTTTCGTGCCGTCCATATGCTATTGGTACTCTCATGTGGCTTCCCAATAGATTGCGCCCTCCTATTTTGTGTCCTACTCTATCCTATTCATTGTCAGTGTGGGATAGATGGCGAGCTCGTAAACCTTTTTTCTCTCCGCATACTCCGTTGGCTCCGGTGTTTGGTAATCCTGAGTTTGTTCCGGGTTTATCTTTCGCGGGGTTCCAATGGTGGATTAATAAGGGTTTGCTACGTATTGGTGATTATTTAGATGGGGTTCGCCCTCGGTCTCGTCAGTATTTTGTGAATTTTTGTGGGAAGCCTCGTGGAGAGATATTTCGTTACCATCAACTTCGCTCTTTTATTGATAGCAAACTTAGACTACTCACAGAACCTTGTGCGCTTACTTCCCTCGAGGTCTCCTGTGGGGCGAGTGGGGTAATGCGGGGTCGCTTGTCCATTGTTTATGCTTTGTTGGTTGATCCTCTAACAAAATTGTCTTACATGACTTTATGGGAACGGGATTTAAATAGTTCGTTGGATTTGGATACCTGGCGGACGGCGGCCCATGCCTTATCGAAGATTTCGATTAACACTGATCTTGTTGAATCTAATTACAAGACGCTACTTCGGTGGTATTTGGTCCCTGCTCGCCTAGCCATTATGTATCCTTCCGTTTCTTCTGCCTGTTTCCGACGCTGTGGTCAAGAGGGTACTATGTTCCATGTCTGGTGGAAATGCCCAGTCGTGAGTAGGTTCTGGATCCGCATATTTAATTTTCTTTACTCAGTGACAGGAATTAATATCCGTAGATCGCCGGAAGTAGCCTTGTTTAATATACTACCCTCTGATGTTCCCAAAAGATCGATTAAATTAATTGTATATATCTTATTGGCGGCTCGCATTACTATAGCTAGGAGTTGGAAGCAATCTTTGATCCCGCTGGATAGGGTGAAACAAAAACTGAACTGGATAATGGTTAATGATAAACTGACGAGTATCGTCTCTGATGATGTGTCCAGATTTGAGAGGACTTGGGATCCTTGGATTGCTTATATTACTGTATCGTGAGTGTCTGGCAGCTGACCCCCCCCCCCCCCTCCTTTTTCTATTTTTCCTCTTTTTTTCTCTTTTCCTACTATTTGTTGAAACATTTTTATTTTTCTTTGTTATTTTTGGTCTATTTTGCTATAATTGTTGTTTATTGATCTTTGAAACTTGTATATTTTGATGGCTTTGACTTTTTTCATGTGCATTGTAATGCTATTATCTGCTAAATTTCTTCTTTTTTTTTTTTACCTACCAGTATTATGTTTATGATTCTGAATCTGGTTCCATTTTGTTGGTGGGCCCTTTCTTTTTTTTTTTTCTTTTATTGTTAGCCATCTTGTTTTACTATGTTTATTTCTCAATAAAAATATTGAAATATAAAAACAGTGACTTGCACTTTTCCATGATTTTTCACCTGAGCTGCAAAAAAGTTGCAGATCCTTTGTTGACGTGCGGAATAGGCTCAGGAAAAAGGATCTTCAATACAGTATGTTGTACCCCAGCAAGCTCAAGGTTCAATATAATGGTTCCAATAACTATTTCAATACCCCTGCTTCTGCGGTGGACTGGCTAGATTTCCTTTCCTGACTGGAAGATCTACGAGTGTGCCTAGTGTTTTCTTCTCTCCAAGGATGTGGTCGGTGAGACTTTCTTCTTTTCTAACCCCCCCCCCCCCCCCCCATTTTTTCACATGGCCTTGGCTCAAGGATTACAGTGATTTTTGACTCCCCCTTATTTTTTACAACCCCTGTTATGCCAGTCCCTGCCGTTTGCCGCGTGCTCCTGTGTTTTACCTGTTCTAGGCAATAATGTTTCTTTGCCGAGTTGCTTTGTTGGCTGGAGAAACAGGTATGCTGTTTTTTTACTTTTTGGGGTTTTTAGTTTTGTTTTTTTTGTTCTTTTTTCTTTTTCGAGAGGATCCCTTTTTTGAGTATTATTATTATTTCCTGTGAAATTAGAGGTGCTTCCAGTTTTACCTGCACTACACCTGCCTACACTTTTTCTATCATTTTCCTGTCCTCTGGATTATGGTGACTGATCTCCATTTTGTCTCCTGAAATGTCCAGGGGTTGAACTCAAAATTTAAAAGATTTCTACTCCTACAATACTTGAGGACACACAATCCACACCTGGTCGTCCTCCAAGAAACCCACCTGATGGGCAACAGAATCCTGTCTTTGAAACAGAACTGGATACAAAAGACCTTTCATGCTACATTTTCTACTTATGCCGGGGGGGGGGGGGGGGGTCTCTGTACTATTGCATAAATCTTTAAACTGTGTGGTACACTATGTAATCTCCGGTCCAGAGAGGAATTATGTGGCTGTGGTCTTGGAGATCGCCTCTTTTAAGGTAGCGGTGGCTAAAATTTATGCCCCCCCCCCTTTTGGAATACTGTTTTGTATACTCTTTTAGATAAACTTGCTCCCCTACTGCCTTCTAGCTCCTCATCATGGGCAAATTCAATAATATCCTTGACTACATGCTAGATATGTCCAATCTTTCTAGAGTGCTAGATCTAGATCTTGCCACATGGGTGGATATGGTGGGGCTCACTGAGCTCTGGCTATGGAAACATTCCACTGTTAAACAGGTTTTTTTTGGTCAGCAGTATCTTATTCCTCCTCCAGAATTGATCTGGCCTTTTCCAATGGGGCCCTTTTGCCCTGGGTTACTGAGGTCTTATATCTGGCAGCTGGTATATCTGATCATACCTCTCTCTTAGTTGTTTTACACTTACCTGTCACTAGGGGTTTGCAACCCTAGAGGTTTCACCCTGGTTGGGTTGCGGAGCCCACAGTTGATCCTGTCGTTATGGCACACTTGACAACCTATTGCCCCATCAACATAGACTCCTCCACCCTGCAGCAGGTGTGGGATTCCTTTAAGGCAGTCACACAAAGAGAAAATACAGTATCTCAGCCATCAAGACCACGAGAGTAATTCATAATTGTGCACTTAAAGAATTGCTGGACAAGGAGGTGCTCAACTGCATGCCGCCAACCCATCCCCAGCTACCTTGGCAGCGCTCCAACAGGCTAGGAGAGCCGTATCCATACAGTACCAAACCCTGACGCAATGTGTTGCTCAAAGGAGTGCTGGACATCTCTTTGAGAAAGCCCATGCCACTCACACCATCATGCTTGACTGTAGGCAAGACACACTTGTCTTTGTACTCACCTGGTTGCCGCCACACACGCTTGACACCATCTGAACCAAATCAGTTTATCTTGGTGTCATCAGACCACAGGACATGGTTCCAGTAATCCATGCCCTTAGTCTGCTTGTCTTCAGCAAACTGCAGGCTTTCTTGTGCATCATCTTTAGAAGAGGCTTCCTTCTGGGACGACAGCCATGCAGACCAATTTGATGCAGTGTGCGGCGTATGGTCTGAGCACTGACAGGCTGAGCCCCCACCCCTTCAACCTTTGCAGCAATGCTGGCAGCACTCATATGTCTATTTCCCAAAGACAACCTCTGGATATGACGTGCACTCAACTTCTTTGGTGGACCATGGCGAGGCCTGTTCTGAGTGGAACCTGTCCTGTTAAACCGCTGTATGGTCTTGGCCACTATGCTGAAACTCAGTTTCAGGGTCTTAGTAATCTTCTTATAGCCTAGGCCATCTTTATGTAGAGCAACAATTCTTTTTTTCAGATCCTCAGAGAGTTCTTTGCTATGAGCTGCCATGTTGAACAGTCACCTGTTTGTACTGCCCCCAGCTCATGTGAAAAAGGCCTTAAAAGGGCAAAATGATCTATGTGCAAGCACTGTCCCTTTAAAGACCAGTAGAATACCATGCCTTTAGTACTTTACAATCTCCTGACCCCTGAGCTCTGTATATTACTTATTCCTGACCCCAGCATTTTCTGCATTACGCTCTCATGTGTCCTGCACTCTATAAATTACATATTTCTAATTCCTTTACTAAGTTTTAAGCCCCTTCCACTGTTAGCACAATTATGCCACCACCGCATGCCACCTCATAATTCTCCTCTAGGTGCCCAAGAGGAGGTCCTGCAAGGTAGTCTATACAGGGCCCCAATGATTTCGAATGGTGGCCCTTCTGATAGAACACTGCAGAGCAAGAGGAGAACTCCAATTCACTGCATTGGCAGCTTGATTTGGCCCACCCCACTGGCAAGGAGACAGTGCATGGGGCAGTTTGAGAATGTAGAAGTTATTGATGGGACCCAAGGGTGGGAGAAAATGCCGGCAGGAGCCTGCAGAGAGATCCAGCAAGGACTGTGGAGCAAATAGCCTGCAGTAAAGGAGAAGTACTTGCCACACCCACAATTTGGCACAGCATGGCCGGCATGCTGCCTAATTTCTTGAGAACCCAAGGCTGAGCCCCCCCAGGAAAAAACTTATCTATGTCCCTGCCATATGTAGCAAGCTTCCAAACGACTGTGCTGTGCTTAACCCTTTATCCTTGTCCTGGGAGATGTTCAGAGCTTCCAGGAGGGTTGGTCGTGTCTGCAGGATGTGGAGCTGGGAGCAGTTCTACAGGGGAGAGGAGATACTTCTATACGTAGTTTACAACAATCTGTGCTAACCTTCAAAGGGGGCCTGAGATTTCTTAGTCCATAAAGGGCTTTTTGCTACAGATCCCTAAAGACTGACCGTATTAAGGGAGGAGAACAGTCCAGGATCTTTCTCTGTACATAGGAAGTTGTCCCTGTGCATGCTTCATTCAATTTGGGCATCCCATAATCCCTATTACCATGTCCAAGTTATTTCCCCTAATAAAAGAACAAAAACCAAGCTCAGAGACTGTGTCATTGTGTCTGGACAAAAGTGGAGAAAAATTCTTGTCGCCTGGCTGTATATGGATAGGGGAACCAGTTACTAGCATCCTTCATGGGGGGTGTGCTACAAGTGTCAAAAGAGAGTGAAAACACAACAGTTTTTGACAAGAGAAGAAAAACAAAGCTCCACACCCAACGAAGGCTCCCGCCATCTGACAGCCCTTAAATAAGCTAAGGGACGGGGCCACCCTATGACGTCACTGAGTGACCCTGCCCCCTTGTGATACGCATTGACCTCAGCGACCCTGTGATTGAAGCCTTTCGTGACATTTCAATACATCAATTGGATTGATTAACTAAAGACCAATAGACTGTGCATGTTGCAATGGTTCCAGAAATTAGTAAATGAGGTGAGGTTTCTCTTTGCAAAGAATACCCAATCTCATCTCAAGAAAATTAAAAAAATACATTTTATGCTTGAACATGATTAGATAATGGAAGTCAGCAGAGCTTCCCCTCATTTACCAAGCTCTGAAGCCACTGCGGTTGCTGCATGCAACAGTCTATTTGCCTCTAGTCAACCAACCCCATTCTCTTCATATTATTTTTTTTCAGTAAGACAATTCAAACATCATTGATGACATGTAAAATGCAATAACCTGGAACAACTAATAAGAATTTATTATGACTCTGGAGCAGGGCTGCTGTTAGAAACCACGGGGCCCCATACAACCATCCTGACAGGGCCCCCTCCCCACAAAAAAACACAGGTTACTATGCTTCAGTTATGAATGAACACAGTGAATGATCAGTACCGAATTCATTCAGGAAGGAAAGGGGTTGGTAAATGTGACATATTTACCAGACCCTTCCCACATTCACCATGCTGAAGGATCCTACTGTGTGCCTGCAGCTGACAAAGGGAAGGAGAGGAGGGAAGTCGGCAGCCTTGCGAGGGTGGGGGCACACAAGGGGGCCTGGACAGCAGGGGGAAACATATGGTGTACATGGAGGGTAATGGGTGGGGTGGGGGGCAATTATTGGAACCGACCCCCTGTATGGCTCTCTATGCAGCAGCTGAAAGACAGCCGGAAGGACAGAAGAGAAGAAGCCAGCTTTCAGCTGCTGCAGAGGGAGCCATACAGGGGATCAGTTCCTGTAATTGTCCCCCTACCTTGCCGATCATCTCCCTGCCCACATCTGATTCACCCAGCTGCCTGGACCCCCCTGCCGGCCTGGGCCCCGTACTGGTGGTAACCCCCTTATCCACGGCCCTGCTCTGAAGGAGCTGGAGGATGATTGGTTGATATGAGTTACTGCAGTATACAAGTTGCTCTCTTGCAGTATAACATGTTTCTCTTCTCTTCTCTTGGTCAGAAACACAGAGTCTGATGTATTACCACACTGGAGTATTTCAACAAGACAAATGTCCTTTCAAATTTGAAGCTGTCGGCTTCGTGAATGATCAGCAGATAGACAAATATGACCATGATCTGAAGTGTGATGTCCCTGTGGCTTCCTGGATGAAAAAGCACAAAGATGAAGGTTACTGGGACAGGGAAACAAGTTATCGCCAAGGCTGGGAGAAAATTTTCAAGGACAACCTTAGTATACTGAAACATAGAGTCAATGATTCTTCTGGCAAGTATTATATTAAATATATAAACATTTTAAAAATCATTTTCATATGGTGTAAATACAACAAATAAAAAAAGTATATATTGTGGCATGCGTTTTTCCCTGGTGGGCAACCTCTAATATTCTATATTTTAAAGAACTCAAATACATATGAATTATTATGTATCATAAAAAAATCCCATTTGGGTTCTAAAAGATACTTGATCCCATATAGATACAAACTCATTTAAACTGAATTGATGCATTTCATGGTTGGCTTCTTCACAAAAACTCAGGGGTAATATAAAGTGGCATTAAAGTTTTTTGTTTTTTTCAATAAGAAACACACTTACCTGCTCTGAACAATAGGTTTGCACAGAGCAGCTTTGATCCTCCTCTTCTCAGGTCCCCTCCCTCCCGATCCTCCTCTTCTCAGCACTCCAGGCCTCAGCTATGGGGGCACCTGAGCAGGCTCGCTCCCCAGCTGCTGCTCTGTGTGTCTTTCCACACATGGAGCATGGCTCGGCCCCGTCCCCGCTCTCTCTTCATTGGCTCACTGGCTGTGATTGACAGTAGCAGGATACATTGGCTACCGCTGATGTCTCAGCCAGTGAGGAGGGAGAGACTCTCGTGCACGTCATGGACGAGTATCTCGTACACATTGCTGAATAGCAATGGGGCTAAGGTGAGTATTAGGGGGGCTGCTACACACGGAGGGTTTTTTACCTTCATGCATAGAATGCATGAAGGTACAAAACCTTGAGCTTTTGCAACCACTTGAATTAAATGTTTGCACGTGTGTACTGTAAAGAAAAAAAATAGGTACCATCCTCCAGTGTAGGCCTCAGAGGAAGAGATATAGATGGAGACAATATAGATGGTCTAGCCACCCATGCTAGCCACCCAATCAATTATACAGTTCTTCCCTTTAGGCCCTTTTCTAGGCCTGCAGTGTCATGCCCTTCACATATTCACGTTTACATAGAAACATGTAGATGACCATGCGGGAGTGTGCAGAGATCTTCTGACAGAGGCTGGCATGATACTTTATGGATAAATTCTTTGTTTCTTTGGGGTTGGTTTACTAAATGCAAATAGACTGTTCACTTAGCAAGGGAAGTATCACTTTGAACAGCAATTGTCCCCAGAGCTTGGTGAATGAGGTGAAGCTCTCCTGACGTCTATCATTCAATCATGTGCAAGCAAAAAATGCTATTTTTTATTTTTTGATATGTGGTTGGATTTTCTTTGCAAAGTGAAGCTTCACATCATTTACTAAGCTCTGGAGCAACTGCATTTGCAAAGTGCACAGTCTATCTGCCTTTAATAAACCAACCCCAAAGCATCTTGCACATGGAAACCCTCCATGTACATCTCTAACCACTGCGGACTCCAACCAGCTTTCAGTAAAATTCTAAATACTTTTTGACATCCTTTAACTTGCACACTCTTTGTTTTCTACAGTTTTCTTCACTCTTCAGCTTATGTATGGTTGTAAAAGGAACAAAGATGGCAGTCTCAGAGGCCATTACCAGTATGCCCTGAATGGGAGAGACTTCTTGTACCTAGATGACAAGTCCTTGCTATGGCAGCCGGCTATGTACGAAGCACAGATCAGCGCTGATAGATGGAACAGCGACCCAATAATTGCCAAGAGTGTGATAGGCTATCTTACACAGCATTGCACGGATGCTCTGGAAAAATACATAAGTTTGGGGGGATCTGAGCTGAACAAGAGAGGTGAGTTGGTGCAAAACACAACCTGGCCTATCTTAAAGTGCACCTGTCACATCATAGCAGAAAAACATTCTGCAAAAGAGGTGGTTAATGGAATGGGGCCGGTATATAACACATTTACTGACCCCTTCCCTGCTCTCCATCCTGACAGATCCCATGAAGCAGCCGATGGGAGAAGGGAGGTGGGAACCCAGCAGTGCTGCAGGAAAGAGCGCATGCGGGGCCGGAGAGCACAGAGGGGGCAGCAGAAAGAAGCTGGATAGGAGGAGCGGCTGCATATAGAGGATCCAATCTCTCCATTTTCCTCCCACAGCTGCTGAATTCCGGGTTCTCCTCCTCTCTTCCTTCCTCAGGGCATTCAGCAGCTGCAGGAGGAAAATGGAGAGATCAGCTCCTCTATATGCAGCTGCCTCTACCCTTCTCCTATCCAGGCATACAGGGGGCCTCATAGGGCCCGGTCGCAATTGTGACCCCTGTAGGTACACCCCCGGGTGGTAGGTTCTCAACTGAACTAAATATAGTCTTATGTTTATCACTCTAGAGCCACCAACAAACAGGAAGCTGCTCTGTGTCTCTCAGCATTGCAAAACTTGAAGGCTAAGTTCACCTTTGTTCACCTTTTTTTTTCTAAATTCCAGCTCCCCTATGTACCAATATAGCATTAATGTACTTCTTCTGCCAAAATTCAAAAACTTTTCATTTTTCTACACATCCTTACCTCAGTGTCCAGATGGCTGTACTAAAAGCTTCTCCGTTACTTTTTTCCTGCAGAGACTTCATTCAGGTCACTCCAAAGACATGCTGGTAGGTGAATTGGCTCCTGTCTAAATTGGCCCTAGTATGTGTATGTATGAATGTGAGTTAGGGACCTTAGATTGTACACCCCTTGAGGGTGTGGGACTGATGTGAATGTACAATATATATGTAAAGTGCTGCGTAAATTGATGGTGCTATATAAGTACCTGAAATAAATAATTGATACAGGAAGGAATTGACCAGCTGACCTCATTAGCACACCCCCTGCATCATCTACCCTCCTGCCTTCCACTCACTTCCAGGTGCACAAATATTAAATGAAATGCAGTCAGTGATCACTGTTATCATTAAGTACACAGACACTGATTTTTATTTTTCTAACTTTCCTTAACTTTCATCTTGCATAGATCATTCATTTGGCAGAGTGTGCTGAGTAAACAGATAACAGCCTATGTGGATAGAGCTGTAGTATTGAAAACAGGAGGATTGTGTCCTGGGTTCTATAAAGTTCACATACAATCTGATTGTGCAATCTCCTTTAGATCTACCATCAACTATGTAGTGCAAGGGCTTGCCTGATTGGATACAGAATGATTTGGTAGATAGTTGGGTTCTCCTATTCCATAATTCTAGAAAATCAGATTGCACAGTGTATGGCCTTTTTTATACAAGTACAGGTGAAACTCGAAAAATTAGAATATCGTGCAAAAGTTCATTTATTTCAGTAATGCAACTTAAAAGATGAAACTAATATATGAGATAGACTCATTACATGCAAAGCAAGATAGTTCAAGCCGAGATTTGTCATAATTGTGATGATTATGGCTTACAGCTCATGAAAACCCCAAATCCACAATCTCAGAAAATTAGAATATTCCATGCAATCAATAAAACAAGGATTGTACATAGAACAATATCGGACCTCTGAAAAGTATAAGCATGCATATGTACTCAGTACTTGGTTTGGGCCCCTTTTGCAGCAATTACTGCCTCAATGCGGCGTGGCATGGAAGCTATCAGCCTGTGGCACTGCTGAGGTGTTATGGAAGGCCAGGATGCTTCAATAGCGGCCTTCAGCTCTTCTGCATTGTTCGGTCTCATGTCTCTCATCTTTCTCTTGGCAATGCCCCATAGATTCTCTATGGGGTTCAGGTCAGGCGAGTTTGCTGGCCAATCAAGCACAGTAATCCCACGGTCATTGAACCAGGTTTTGGTGCTTTTGGCAGTGTGGACAGGTGCCAAGTCAGCATCCCCATAAAGCTTGTCTGCGGAAGAAAGCATGAAGTGCTCCAAAATCTCCTGGTAGATGGCTGCGTTGACCCTGGACTTAATGAAGCACAGTGGACCAACACCAGCAGATGACATGGCTCCCCAAATCAACACAGACTGTGGAAACTTCACACTGGACTTCAAGCATCTTGCAGTGTGTGCCTCTCCATTCTTCCTCCATACTCGGGGTCCTTGGTTTCCAAATGAGATGCAAAAGTTGCTCTCATCAGAAAAGAGGACTTTAGACCACTGAGCAACAGACCAAGTCTGTTTTTCTTTAGCCCAGGTAAGACGCTTCTGATGTTGTTTGTTGTTCTGGAGCGGCTTGACATTTGAAGCCCATGTCCAGGATCCGTCTGTGTGTGGTGGCTCTTGATGCACTGACTCCAGCCTCAGTCCACTCCTTGTGAAAGTCCCCAACACTTTTGAATGGCCTTTTCCTGACAATCCTCTCCAGGCTGCGGTCATCCCTGCTGCTTGTGCACCTTTTTCTTCCACACTTTTCCCTTCCACATAGCTTTCTATTAATGTGCTTTGATACAGCACTTTGGGAACATCCAACTTCTTTTGCAATTACCTTTTGAGGCTTTCCCTCCTTATGGAGGGTGTCAATGATGGTTTTCTGAACAACTGTCAGGTCAGCAGTCTTTCCCATGATTGTGATTCCTACTGAACCAGACTGAGAGACCATTTAAAGGCTCAGGAACCCTTTGCAGGTGTTATGGCTTAATTAGCTGATTAGAGTGGGACACTTTGAGTCGAGAATATTGCACCTTTTCACAATATTCTCATTTTCTGAGATTGTGGATTTGGGGTTTTCATGAGCTGTAAGCCATAATCATCACAATTGTGACAAATCACGGCTTGAACTATCTTGCTTTGCATGTAATGAGTCTATCTCATATATTAGTTTCACCTTTTAAGTTGCTGCACTGAAATAAATGAACTTTTGCACGATATTCTAATTTTTCGAGTTTCACCTGTACATAGGAGGGAGTGGATGGAGACACTCAGCTGTCAATGCCCGTACACATTTCTACAAAGTGAGAACTCACATTCCTACATGCGTTTTTTTGGGGGGGTTTTGGAGAATTTTTGCTTGTCACAGATAGGTCAGCTCATCCACTTGAAGGGGCTATCGTATGTGCAATAATTGATCCAATGAAGCTACAGAACTTTTTTTAAGTGTGGAGTGTGGTGCTTTTCATACTGTGATTTTTGCTGCAGCACATTTCTGAAGTGCAAGGCAAAGAGCACATTTTCTATGCAGCTTGTTATACGTTTAAAAACACACAGATGTAAATGGAGCCTCATTGTCCTTGTAAATGCACAGATTTCACTTTCCGGCCCCATTCACATCTAGCATAGAGGAAGCTTTTTTTGGCTTGTTTTACCCGTGACACGCATAGGGCAGCCCGTTGATTTCAGTGAGCTGTGCTACATGTGGCTCATGGAACATTTTGGCGTAATGTGGGTTGCGCATCTTTTACTACTGTATGTATTTTGCTGTGATTGGCACTCATTTTTTTACATTGAAAAATGTGTTTGCTTCAGTGTTTGGTGTGCCGTTAACAATTAATGGCACCAAAAGCACAATTAGGTGTATAAAGGTGGCAATACACGATGCAACCTGATTGTACAATCTGTACAATTTTCTTTAGATTTTCCAGAACTATGGACTAGGAGGACCCAATCACTTTGTATCCAATCAGGCATGCACTACATAATTGATGGTGGCTCTAAAGGAGATTGCACAATCAGATTGTACAGTGCATGTGAACTTTACAGAACCCAGAACACAATTCCCCTGTTTTCAATACTACGGCTGTATCCACATAGGCTGTTATCTGTTCACGCAGCACATTCTGTCAAATGAATGATCTATGCAAGATGAAAGTTAAGGTAGGAAAATAAAAATCAGTGTCTGTATTTAGTGAGAACAGTGATCACCGACCGCATTTAATTTAATATTTGTGCACCTGGAGGTGGGTGGGAGGCAGGAGGGTAGATGATGCAGGGGGTGTGCTAATGAGGTCAGCTGGTTAACTCCTTCCTGTGTTATTTTATTTATTTCAGGTACTTATATAGCGCCGTCAATTTACATAGCACTTTACATATATATTGTACATTCACATCAGTCCCTAACCCTCAAGGGGCATACAATCTAAGGTCCCTAACTTACATATACTAGGGACAATTTATACAGAAGCAAATTAACCTACCAGCATGTCTTTGGAGTGTGGGAGGAAACCAGAGTACCCAGAGGAAACTCACGCAGGCACAGGGAGAACATGCAAGCTCCAGGCAGGTGGTGCCATGGTTGGGATTTGAACCAGCAACCCTAGTACTGCCAGGCGGAAGTGCTAACCATTTAGCCACTATGCTGCCCCATGACCTGAAGTCTGTGCAGGAAGTAAGGCAGAAGTAATACAAAAATGTTTTGGAGAGCCATCTAGACACTGAAAGGTGGATAGAAAAAAATGGAAAGCTTTTGAATTTCTACAAAAGAAGTACATGAAAGCTATACTGGTACATAGGGGAGCTGGAATTCAGAGAAAAAAAAGTGAGCAAAGGTGAACTTATCCTTTCAGCCACAAAAACCCACTATATGGTGAATGAGTGTCTGAAAATGCAAAAAAAAACCCTGGTAAGTAGAAAGTGATCAAATAATAGTTTCCTTAGTGTAGTGAAATGTATAATAAAGATATACAAAATTTTTTTTGCTTTTCTTAGTGCGTCCAGAGGTGAAGGTGTGGGGTCATCATCAGTCAGATGGGCTGACAAGACTATACTGCCTGGTGTACGGGTTTCACCCCCGAGCTGTGGATGTGATGTGGATGAGGAATGGGGAGGACCATGTTCCTTCAGATGAAATGACTCCAATTCTCCCCCATCCTGATGGCACCTATCAGATCAGAGTCAGTGTGGAAGTGCCAACCAAGGAGGGAGACACTTACTCCTGTCATGTGGACCACAGCAGCCTGGAGGATGTTCTCACTGTGACATGGGGTAAATATAAGTTGAAAAGTCTAAGCTCATTGCCGGGGGCACCCCCATTTTGAGAGTATGTGGCCTGGTATGGTTCAAGATAGAGAGGTATTGCTCATCCCTCCCTTCCCTGGCTAGCTAGGCTGTATGCTCAGATTAAGGGTCTGGTATGGTTTTTCAAAGGAACCTCATGCATTTTATATTGTGGAGTCCTCCTTAAATTTGGCAGCAGACTCAAAGGGTCTGGTATGTGTTTTGGGGGGACTCTGCAAATTTTTGTTATACAGCAAAGTAACCTTTACAAAGAAAACAATTGTACAGTTTAAATTTCTGACAAATGGCATTCATTGCCAGCTTAAAAAAGAACACAAATCTCTCCAAAGGTCCCCCAAAATGCACAGCAAACCTTTGGAGGGGTCTGTATGTTGTTTTTTTTATTTTTATAACAAAGCCAGGATCAACATGTCATGCCGAAAATTTTAAATACTTCCGTTGTCAATGCTGCTGCAGCATTTTCTGTGCATCACAGAGATACTTTATGTCCATTTACAGGCAGGATTAACCACCTGACCATCAGAATGTTTTACCCCCTTGAAGACCAGGGTCTTTTTTGCTCTTCAGCACTGTACTAATTTAAATGGCAATTGCTTGGTCGTGCAGCACTGTATCAAAATGAAATTGATATAATTTTTGTTCACACGAATATAGCTTTATTTTGGTGGTATTTAATAACCACATGGATTTTTATTTATTGCTATATTAAAAAATACTGAAAACTTTGAAAAAAAAAGTTTTTTAGTTTCTGTTTTAGAAATGTTGCAATTAAATCATCTTTATTTTGTAAAATTAAGCCACAATGTATTTTACTACATTTCTTTGGTAATAGTAACCCAAATAAGTGTTTAGTCTGTCTGAAAGTTAGAGTCCAAAAGCTATGGTGTATATATATAATTTGAAAATTGATCAATCCTGATGTACTGATGGCCTATCTCTTTCTTGAGGCCCTTAACGCACCGGGACAGTACAAATATCCCCTGAATAACCCCTTTTTGGAAAGCAGACAGTCCAGTGTGTTTTTTTAAGAAGCATGGCAAGTTTTTTGAAGTTGTAATTTTTTGTCACAATATTTGTGAAACTGAAGACATCAAATAAAAATTGTTTTGTTATTTTTTTCGCAATCTCTTTACATACTGTTACCACTGCAGTACAGGGTCATCATTTAACTGGTGATCAGGGATACTGGATAGTGACAGTATATAAAAAAAGTAGTCATTTATTTTTTTTCTGTTTTAAAATAAATCATTCTTTGTTTTGTAAATTTAAGCCAAATGTATTTTACTACATTTCTTTGGTAAAAATAACCCAAATAAGTATATTTAGTTTGTGTGAAAAGTATAGAGTCCACAAACTGTGGTGTATATATATATATATATATATTTAAAAATTGATCAATCCTGATGTACATCATTTAACTGGTGGATACTGGATAGTGACAGTATGTAAAAAAATAAGTATTTATTTATTCCTTTTTTTTTTCTCACATGTGATACCATAGTGACACTGTGCTACACTGTTATTACTTATAACATTGATCATCGCTGTTATAAGCAATAGTTAACTGTGATGAATGGCTTTCTAATCATGACAGCTTGCTTTCTGTTGACATACTGTGATTGGCTATAGCTATTCACATGGTACAGGGTGTCAGGTACCATGTGATAGCTGTGGGTCAATCACAGCTTCACAACAAGCAGTCATGAATGGAAAACCAATAATAAATCACTGCTCCTGACTGAATAGAATTTTTTTAAAAGTTGCCCTTGGCACAGGTTACCCAGAGCAGTACTCACCCTCATTCTATTTTGGACACCCCTTCCCTATTAGTCAAGAATATGGGCAGTTTTAATTTAACAGTCGGCTGTGTTTGATCGCAATGGAGTTCAGGTTCGGCATCTGAATTTTTTTGAAGAACGCGGAACCCTTTTCTAAATGCAGATCAGCTTGTCTCTACTTGAGGTCATGAACTTGAGAGTGACTTGAATTCTTGAAAACGCAGTACTGGTTCATGATGTGCCCTCTCCAAACCACCTTTCCTTCAGTTATACGATAAAGGCCAGAGTACAGTCTGTGGGACTGTGTTTAGTGATTGATTACATGAAAACCTGACTATTTACCACTTACTGATCCCCTCACTTAAAAGTATGGCATCAAAGCGGCCTCTCTGTTCTGGATCACATATCTGATACATGATCTAGCTCTTTCAGGTGTGGGGGGAGGGATTGCCCATGCCCCCACCCGGGCTCTGCTGTGGTTAGTTACAGCACAAGCCGATCAGTGGGATCAGGCCAATGATTGATTTCCGATCGGTGAAGCAGATGACAGCACAGAGCTCTGTGATTGTAAACATAAAAAATTACACATAGCTTAGTAAGAACAGTGAATGCACCCAGCACTGTTAGGCAGTTAAGATGTTAACCCCTTCTCAGCTAGTGTCATTTGTACTGTACTGTGTCAGTGTATATTATTAAAACTGATCACTGTATTAGTGTAACTGGAGATGTCAGTGGCACTCAGTTCCCACAAAGTGTCAGTTAGCATCTGATTGCCGGCCATACTATTCCGCCACAAGTCACTGATTGCCGCCATTACTAGTATAAAAAAAAATTCCATATATATATAAACATAGTTTGTAGATGCTATAACTTTCATGCAAACAAATAATATACACTTATTGGAATTTTTTTACCAAAAATATGTAGCATAGTACATTTTGGCCTAAATTAATGAATATATTTTTTATTGGATATGTTTTATTGAATATCAAAAAATGACTTGGGCAGGAAGGGGGTAAAACCTTCCAGAGAGCAAGGGTTTAAGGAACCAGTATTTTTGCCTTGCAGATAACAAGACTCGAGAGGGCTGAATATATCTCAGGGAAAAGAAAAAAACCTGTTTATTAACTACTTTTGAAGCTGAACCCAGGCAGATATAAATGATAATATCAAAAGCTCCTGCGCATGGGTGTGGGAAACTGGAAACAGATATTTCCGGTGGAACCCAGATGAAATTCCAGGGGGTAGGCCAAGCCTTGCTGCTTTCGTATACGACGGGGGAAGTCCAGAGGCAACTACAAAGAAAATTTAAAAAAAGCGCACCAGCCTTGCGCATTATCCCAGATACAAACATATTAAAAATAAATTAGATATACTCCCAACCGAGTGAAGACTAATCGCATGGTAAGTGACAGTCACTGAATATGTGTTCCACAGAGAACAAAAAGCCCCGACATCAAAGAAGTACCATCCGAGGGTCAAAAAAAAGGCTGATCAGTTTCTGAGGAAGAGGGGTTTCCCTCGAAACATGTCAGCCTTTAGTTGGCCCTTGGATGCCACTGCTTTGATGTTGGGGCTTTTGGTTCTCTTTGAAACACATATTCAGTGACTGTCACTTGCCATGTGATTAGTCTTCACTCGGTTGGGAGTATATCTAATCTATTTTTAATACATTTGTATCTGGCATAATGCGCAAGGCTGGTGCACTTTTTTTAAATTTTCTTTGTAGATATAAAAGACACAGATAGATGAAGTGAATAAATCAAAGAGTGCGCTAAATTTAAGTAAATACAAAAATTATTAGTTTAAAATAATGATGTCCGTTTTTTTTTATAAAAGTCCATCCACCATAACAAAGTAATTAAACAGTTCTGAAATCTTGTATAAATCAAACACCGTGCAAAAAAATCCACCACCGAATGAAATGGGTACACTCTCACCAGAGCTCCATGCTGACCAGATTATAAATCAGCAAAGATAGCGTTTGCTCTGGGAGTGATGATCAGCAGAAGTAATCCAAACTGGGATCAATATACTGCAAGCAGCCAGTCAGCACAATATGGAATAGCCTTTAACAGCAGGTAGTCATCACGTCTCCATACCATAGATCATGTTCAGGGAATCAAAAAAGGAAATCATGGTGCAGTACGTTTAAAACCAAAATGTTTTATTAAAACGTCAGAAATGCACTCACAAACAGGGTGTCTAGCCGACACCAGCAATGACACTAGCCTCGCTCACCGCGATATCACAGCCGACAGTCTACGAGGAGCGTCCAGACATCACATCCAAAAGAAGCACCGCCCTACTAGTTTCGGCATCCGACGTCATCACGGGGCACTCCTCGTAGACTGTCGGCTGTGATATCGCGGTGAGCGAGGCTCGTCCCCATTTTCTTGAGGCTGTCATTGCTGGTATAGCTAGACACCCTGTTTGTGAGTGCATTTCTGACGTTTTAATAAAACATGGTATGGAGACGTGATGACTACCTGCTGTTAAAGGCTATTCCATATTGTGCTGACTGGCTGCTTGCAGTATATTGCTCCCAGTTTGGATTACTTCTGCTGATCATCGCTCCCAGAGCAAACGCTATCTTTGCTGATTTATATTCTGGTCAGCATGGAGCTCTGGTGAGTGTACCCATTTCATTCGGTGGTGGATTTTTTTTGCACGGTGTTTGATTTATACAAGATTTCAGAACTGTTTAATTACTTTGTTATGGTGGATGGACTTTTATAAAAAAAAAAACGGACATCATTATTTTAAACTAATAATTTTTGTATTTACTTATATTTAGCGCACTCTTTGATTTATTCACATTTTTACCTTTTTTTGGTTAGGAGTGCAGCTTTTGTTCTATTTAGTTTGTGGCACTTTTTTTCTCTATTTCTCATATTAACAGATAGATGAAGCTCTGCATTTATGATATATCATTACATGTATTTTAATGTAATGCAATCTGTACAAGTACATACATTTCATTTGGTATTCGCATTCTGCAATCCCTGTGTAGCAAAGTTCAGAAAAGGAAAAGCAGGCCATGTAGCAAATCAGTAGTGCTACAATCAGTGCCCAGACAAGGTCATCCTGCGCCCAGGGCAAAGATGCCAAACTGCCCCCCTTCCCCCATAGTGATGTGCAAATTTAGGGGATCCTACACCCAGTAGTCACTCACTTATTAAAATCACTGCAACTGTCACTACTCCTGTCAGCTTTCTAACAGAAGTAAGACACCCTTCTCCCTACATTAAAGCATTGCGCCCCGGGCAGCTGCCCCTCCTGCCCACTTCTTGTCCTGGGCCTTGGCTACGGTGCTCTTGTGCTGATATGAGGGGAAAACAGAGTGACCAAAAGAGAAGCTCATCAGTCTGCTGCTTCTTCTTTCACCGACCAGTCACAAGATCTGTAAGTGTTAAATAACTGCATTGATCAAAAATCAGGCCTCATATCCTGCCGGACAGAGCTGTGTTGTGTGGCAGAGCTGAGTGTAATTCTCAGGCCTGGATGGACAGAAATACAAATCCTTGGGCAGGTAAACCAGCCCATTATGTGTATTTCATCTGTGTATTTGGCAGTTTGCATGGAGTTCAGCTTTGATATGTAGAATGGATCATTTGTTTTTTAGTCCAACTCATAATAATATTTAATTACTGTTATTATGAATATTCTAAATGTATCTATTGTTCTTTTCAGAACCCACCAAATATCATGTAAAACTGCGTTTGGTTTTCCTGTCTGCTTTATTCATCCCTATTATATTAATGATATTCTTCATTAGAATGGTAAGTTTGGGACATCCTGAGTATAATGTTGGCTATGATAAACTGTCCCTCTGGCACCCCACCCTAAGGGCCAGTTCACATTTGTGTGTCTTAGGTGCACTGTGTTTTAGGTGTGTTTTACATGCGTTTTAAGTGCTTTACTATTGATCTATATAGAGCATGCCTTTTCAGGAAAGCGCATGGATAGGGTGCAGCGTGGTGCGCCAGCAGCAAAGAATACACTCTGAGGCCGAGGTGGATGAGAACAGCATTTTAAGAAAGTCCCAACAATGCACAATCAGGCCCAGAGGGTAGGCCCATTCAATCGGAACCACTTACAAACAGGAACCGAGGATTGTTATCTTGAAATGATGCCGACAGCTTCTGCAGTGAGGGGAGGGAATGCAGCTTGGCCAGTCCACACCCAAATGGGAGGCTTCCTGAAAGGAGATAATGTAGTCCCTGCACTTACCCTACTCCTCTGGAACCTCTCCCTTCCGCTAAGCACTGTCCCTGACAGACAGGGAATCTGTCCCTATACTAACCAATCGCACAATGCATGCCAAATCAGGGATCAAGGGTCTTAAACAAGCTCTGCCCACACACAAGATGGCAGCGGAGGTCACGAGGGGCACCAGCGTCCAATTGGACAGCTTTTCCCCTGGTGACTGCAGGAAATAATAGAGGAACGAGGTTTCTCACAACTTCCTTCCCATTCTGTATTGCCGCTTCAGTTAAGCACCACCTATGAGGGGAGTACAGATGACAGCTGTCATCTTCACACGCCACCAGCTCCCTCTCTCCATACTACCTGCTGCCACTCTGGACCCTCTACTGCTGCATGCCTGGTGGCCTAATATTGCCTCTGTGTACCTTCAACTGATCGGCTCTGGTGTCTCATATCTGCTGTGTACTGTCCTCTGGAGGATTGGTGATTTCTGACATGTAAGTGTGGTGTTTTCAATAAAAGGTGTTTTTTTGGCTAGGTATTAACCTCAGTGTCCTGCTTCTTGCTATTTTCTGCTTTGAGAGGTGGTCTTGCCCAGATCTTACCGGAGCTGCAGAAGTGAACCATGTTCCATCCTCATCCCCTTCCATCCACCCTTCATTCATCCATCATCTATCCATCCATCCAACCTTCATTCATCCATCATCCATCCATCCTTCATTCATCCATCATACATCCATCTACCCTTCTTTCATCCACCCCTCAACCATCCATTTGCCATTGCAACAAATGCTGATATACTACAGATTCCTAGTCTGTTTATCTATGGACTAATTATCATTACGCAGTACAGAGGAGTGCTGGATGTTTTGTTTAATTTTTACACTGTTCCTCAATAGAGCATTTATGTTTTCTGGCGGAAGCTTCCTTAAGGACTACCAGCGCCTAAATTCATATGAGCATTTATGCCAGTTTCAGTTCAATACCAACATGTGCCAAATTCTGATAGTACCAACTACCTCCACTTTAAGACCCTGCCAGGGTGGCAGAAACAGATTCCTGAACAGTTACCCCAGTTTTCAAATTAGGAAACCACTGGTAATTTAGACCAACTCTTAAGCTTGCATACAGAGGTACAGTAGTACTCAAAGTGGGGCATGACTGTGTTTGGATGCTTTCAGGTATGTGCACAGGGCTCTATCCCTGGCCCTATTCAGCTGTCAGCTGGGTAATTCAAAGGTGAATGTAAACAAAGGGGTCGGGGAAAGTGGTGATGTCATTACCCATGTATGACACTGCTCATATTTGAGAACTGACATGAATCACAGGGAAGGCAGCCCTGATGGGGAACATGTGTCCCATGGCCAGAGTGCCTATTGGGTAGGAAGAGCTTGATGGATAATGAAGAGACTAGTTCCTTATCAGGTTCACTTTTTTTTGATTGACAGCAGAAAGCAGTAAGTGGATTGAAAAACCACTACTGGATTGAATAGCTGCTGTGGATCTGTAGACTGCCATCCGCCATCCATGAACAAGGTGGACCTAATAGGGAACTAGCGTCTCTCTACAAGACTCCTGGGCTATGCGCCTGTCAGTATGTTGGATGCAGTGGCTGGGAGGGAGAACACTGAGGAAGAAGTGTCCAGTATGGGCAGTATGACCTCTTTTCTGGGCTCTGAAGGATTCATGTACCTGTCTCTGATAGTTATATGAATTGGGCACAAGCACCAACAATTATGGTGCAGCAATCCAACAGAATTCTAAAGGATGTCTATGTCTAAAGAGGGGTTGATAATAAATTAAATCATACAATTAGTCAGATTTGTATATGGACATCATGAGGATGCTGATGATTACCTTGATTAAACTTGAAAAGGTTATCTCCATGTAGTGGTTAGTACCCTATACTTTAGTACTAAGTGTATCTCACAAACAAAAGATTTCCCAACACACTTACCAGTCAGCCTTCAAAACAACTGAATTGTCCTAACAGTTTGCATTAAAAACAGAGGGTTTTGTTTGCACACATTTGAAAATACATGCGTAAGCCAAAGTCCCTCGCCAAGGGTACTCTGTATACTGCGGACCTAACTCTAACATTTCCAGAGCCTCCACAGTGGGAGCACATATATCAATGGATGGGTTAAGGGCAGCTGTACCTGGAGGTACAGGGATGCACATGACGCCCAGCTATAGCAAAATGACAGCAAAGGCATCAAGTGCGTCCCTGCATCCAATTCAGCCAACTGTACAAAACATGGCAACTGTCCCAACCTATAACCATCCTTAGCAGCACATGGAAGGGCAATGTACATCACGAACAAGCAAAAGATTTCCCAGCACACTTACCAGCCAGCCTGTACATTGCCCTTGCATACAGTATGCACCTTGCTGCTAAGGCTGGCTATAGGTTGGGACAGGTGCTATTTTTTTGTGTAGTACTAAAAGTACTTTAGTAGTTAGTACTTTTTTTGCATTCTGGTACAGATCAAAATTTTGTCATACTGCTATACGCTTTAACCTCTTCACGCCAGCCGAACGCAAATGTGCGGCCTCCCGGCGTCTGGGCCTAGACGACGAGCGGCCGCACATTTGCATTCTATTAAAAAAGAACATATGTGCTGAGAGCCTATGCCCTGCGGGCTTCCAGCACACATGTCTGGTACTCACGGAAAGGTCCCGATCTCCTCTTTCGATCGGGACCTTTCCCGATCATGTGACAGCATGTCACAGCGGTCACGTGACTCTAAACCCCACCCCGCCTCCCGGCTTCTGAAACCTTTAAAGGGCCAGGAGGCACCAGTGCCAAGGGGTTAATTGTAAAGCCAGGTAGATTACCTCTCATTACCTCTTATTGGGTATTGTTAACATTTACGTGTTTTTTTATACTGTTTAAATATTTTCAATATTGATTGAAATGAGGGTGTGGTTTATTGTCATATATAATGTGGGGTTGAGGAGTGATAATTATTGTTATAATGATTGTTGTTGAGGCAAGAGTTCACTAGTCAATATTGAATGTAAAACATCTCTATCCCAGAAATGTATTTTCCCGCAGCAACAAGTTCAATGGTTCTTTTCCAGAGAGATGCATTTAATGGGCTCAGAAACAATCCGTAAGACAGAGTTACAGACAAGGCAGATGACAGGGTACCTTGAATATTCATGCAACTATCAAACACCTTCAGAGGACCCACTTTGTTATATATATATATATATATATATACATACATATATATACGTCCAGCGTAACTGGATGTCGCTATATAAGTACCTATAATAATAATAATAATCAAGACCAGGTTTCTGGGCTCCACCAACCCAAGGACTCCATGTGGGTGCAAGGGAGCAGCCACAAGTGTGCATGGTGGCACAGTGTAGTCTCATAGAGCAGACAGGGCCCAAGCCTGTGTGCTGGAGAAGCAGGAATACTGTGAAAGGTCGCTAACCAAGGTACAGCATTTGTATGTGAATGGTCAAGAGGACCGAGGCATAAAGCCTGAGCAGCGGTGCTGCTAAAGATAGCCAGGAGGCTGAATCTTTTTCTTTTGCATTGATAGTGGATACCCCTGCGTGGGTATATTGTGTGGAATTTTCTTGTTTTATTTAATAAAAGTGGGCCAACAAGCCTTTAAACAATAATTTCTGGCGTGGACTGTACCCACTGGGAAGCACTACCCTGAGCTAATTAACCCCCCAAATATTAGTGATATACAGTTGTGTTCAAAATAATAGCAGTCAGACATCACTAACCGGATCAATCACTGTTTTTGGTAGAAATGATATTTCTACATGGCAAATAATTTACTAGCAGGTGTGGTAGAGTAATAGAAATCCAACAGACCCAACAGTCATGACATGCATGCTGCTGATTCTGTGTAATTGAATCACTAATTGAAAGGGGCATGTTCAAAATAATAGCAGTGTGGAGTTTTATTAGTGAGGTCATTCATTCTTTGAAAAACAGGTGGCAATTATTGCCCTTATTTAAGGAAGGAAGGCAGCAAATGTTGTACATGCTGGTTACAGTGCATTTCTCTCTGAAATTCTGAGGAAAATGGGTCGTTCCAGATATTGTTCAGAAGAACAGCGTACCTTGATTAAAAAGTTGATTGGAGAGGGGAAAACATATAAAGAAGTGATAGGTGAAGTTAAGTGACAGAAAATGATCAGCTGCTCCGCTAAAATGATCGCAAATGCTTTAAAGTGGCAACCAAAACCTGAAAGACGTGGAAGAAAGCGAAAAACTACCATTCGAATGGATAGAATAGCCAAAATGGCAAGGACTCAGCCAACAATCCGCTCCAGGAAGATGAAAGAAGGTGTAAACTTCCCTGTGAGGACTGTTACAATTAGAAGACGCCTATGTGAAGCCAAGCTATCTGCAAGAAGCCCCGCAAAGTCCCACTGTTGAAAAAAAGATGTGCTGATGAGGTTACAATTTGCCAAAGAGCACATTGACTGGCCTAAAGAAAAATGGCGCAACATTTTGTGGACTGATGAAAGTAAGATTATTCTTTTTGGGTCTAGTGGCCGGTGACAGTTTGTCAGACGACCCCCAAACACTGAATTCAAGCCACAGTACACTGTGAAGACAGTGAAGCATGGTGGTGCAAGCATCATGATATGGGGATGTTTCTCATACTACGGTGTTGGGCCTATTTATCGCATACCAGGGATCATGGATCAGTTTGAATACATCAGAATACTTGAAGAGGTCATGCTGCCTTATGCTGAAGAGGAAATCCCCTTGAAATGGGTGTTCCAACAAGACAACGACCCCAAACACACCAGTAAACGTGCAACATCTTGGTTCCAGACCAACAAGATGGACGTTATGGAGTGGCCAACCCAATCCCCGAATCTTAATCCAATAGAAAACTTGTGGGGTGACATCAAAAATGCAGTTTCTGAGACAAAACCAAGAAATAGAGAAGAACTGTGGAATGTAGTCCAATCATCCTGGGCTGGAATACCTGATCACAGGGGCCAGAAGTTGTTTGACTCCATGCAACACAGATGTACAGCAGTTCTCAGAAACAGTGCGACTACAACCAAAGTGATTCAAAGGAAAGCAAAATCTTCAAACATTTTTCAGTTCATATAGTGAATGTTTGAGTTTGTAAAGAAGAATACAAACACTGCTATTTTTTTGAACAGTCTAATATTCACTTTTCTTCAATTTTGCTTAGAGGAACAACACAAATTTGATATATTTTTCTTCATGTTTTGATTTGGAATAGAATGTGTAGTGTTCCCAATGCATTTGTGTTTATGGAAATAAAAGCTATTAGAAGGATTTTGAGCTTTATTCACTTTTTTCAACACACTGCTATTATTTTGAACACAACTGTGTGTGTGTGTGTGTGTATATATATATATATATATATATATATATATATACATATATATACACACACACACACACATACATACATACAGTACTCAGCATAAATAAGTACACCCCTTTTGAAAAATAAGATTTTAATCAAAATCTCAATGCAGACAAGAACAAATTCCAAACTTTGGCAAAAATGAGTGTTCTAAAACATTTGTTTAGCTCATTACATGAAAGTAAGGTTAATAATATAACTTAGACTACAAAATCTTCAGTTTTACTCAAATTAGTTGATGCGAAAATGAATCCACCCCACAACAAAAACTAGTACTTCTAGTATTTTGTAGGACTTCCATGATTTGAAAGGACAGCACCAAGTCTTCTAGGCATGTAATGAACAAGTTGGTGCCATATTGCAACATCTATCTTTTTCCATTCTTCAAAAACAACTTCTTTTAGAGCCTGGATGCTGGATGGAGAGTGATGCTCAACTTGTCTCTTCAGAATTCCCCATAGGTGTTTAATTGGGTTCAGATCAGGAAACATACTTGGCCACTGAATCACTTTCACCCGGTTCTTCTTCAAAAATCAAACAGTGGCCATAGAGGTGTGTTTTGGATCATTGTCATGTTGGAAAAGTGCACAACGACCAAGGTCACAGAGTGATGGTAACATCTTCTATTTCAATATAGAGCAGTACATCTGTGAATTCATGATACCATCAATGAAGTGCAGCTCCCAGACACCAACAGTACTCATGCAGCCCCACAGAAGGACACTGCCACCACCATGTTTCACTGTAGGCACCATGAATTTTTCTTGGTACTTCTCACCTTTGCAACACCATTCAGTTTTGAAGCCATCAGTTCCAAAAACATTTATATTGGTTCCATCATTCCAGATTAGAGTCCTAATAGTCTTCTTTTTCAGTATGGGCCCTGGAAAATTCTAGGCTGGCTTTTTTTGTGTGTGGGCTTTAGCCTGAGGTTTCCTTTGTGGATGACACCCATGCATGCAATTCTCCTGCAGTGTATGCCATATTGTGTCATGAGAAACAATCACCCCAGTTTGGCTTTCTACATCTTTAGCTAACTGCAGTGAACTTGCATGGGGATTTTCTTCAACCCTTCTCAACAGAAGATGCTCCTGTCAAGGTGTTAACTTCCGTGGACGGCCTGGACGTCTCTGTGAGATGGCAGCATTTCCATCTTTGTTAAATTTTTGTATCACTTTTGCTACAGTATTCTGACTGATAAGTAAAGCTTTGCTGATCTTCTTGCAGCCTTCACCTTTCTTGTGTAAAGAAAATATTTTCTTTCTGAGGCCTTGTGACATTTCTCTTCCATGTGGTACCATTGCTGACAGCATGAAATGGGAGGGGTTATCTTTGTTAAATAATGCCCTTCTATAGTCAACTGTCTGCTGGACACCTTTTTAATGAATAGACTCACCTGTAGTTGAATTCTTGGTAATTAGGGGAGACAGAGAGAGAGAGAGTTTTGAGTGGTGACACACAACATCATCATGGATGCACAGGTATAGATCATAACTCACATTTATTGCATGCATGGAAGCTACCTAGGTGCATATTATAGATCGGACATATGCTGAATGCTGTAGTATCTCTGCTTGCTATGAAGTATCTTAAATGGGACTCTATGGGCTGTTATGATTTGTAATACTTACAAATATTCTGCTGGATTTTTGTCATCTGTTGCAAGTATCTTTTGGACTGTTTTGGAACCGAATAAAAATGTATTTCTGAATTAATTGAGTTGCTGCCAGAAAAATTCACTTTTTGGATAGTTTGACATTCCATATTGGCTAGCAAACTCTTACCTCAACAACAATAATTATATATAATGCACGGATGAGGATGACATTTATGACAACCTTTTGTGGG